>NC_139564.1:59369009-59779150 GCF_965112155.1 Podarcis liolepis | reverse complement strand
TTACACTACATAACATTTCTCTTTGACACACCCCTTTCTCCCAAAACCAATTTGTCATATTATCCTAGACTATATATACCAGCATTCCCATATTTCATGTCTTACTGGTCAAACTTACTCATGACAACCACAGTAATCCCAATGGGACCCTTCTCCTCTGTAGCGGTTTATCGCATTATGAACATGGACCCTAAGAAACATAGATTTCCAGAGTCCCCTGGCACCTGGCTGAGATGTTGCCGTTTCTGGTGCAAGGGGGAAATGGAGTTCTTCAAGAAAGGCCTCCTGCAGGGCTTTACATTGTCCTTGTCACTGCCAGGCCTGTTTGGGGTGGGAAGGGAAAGAAACAGCTGGGGAGGGGGCTTCTGTTGATGTTTGTGAACTCATTACTAGAAGGCCAGAACTTCATTGGAGGTTAGGTTCAGCTTGTAATGACTTTGGATGGAGTACAAACTTTTTAAGTTCCCCTAATTCCAAACTTCAGAAATGAAGAGTAAAAGAAAACAAACTATACCACGCTAACTGCAGGCAATAAACAGTTCACCATGTGCAATATGCTAGATCGCTCTTGCAGAACTAATTATTTAATATGTCAGAGAAATGTATGATAAATAAGCCATGAAGTCAATAACATCCAAAGGAAGGACCTGAATCTTGTTCCTTCCACCAGTTCTGCTCAGATTATTTCTATTTGGCTGCTCTGACATACAAGCCTTGCCAAAATATCACTTTTGTTCATTATTCTGCAGTGTGCTTGGTAAAAGCTTAGTACCTGTTTTAAATCATTCTAAAATAAATCTAGCTGAAACTGAGAAATAGATTTTGATCAGCTGCAGAGTGTAGTGGTGCCCCTTAAGGAACCTGGAGGATTTTAAGAAGTATTTTTCATGATTCTCCAGTTCCTTTCCCAAAGCATTTTCTGCAGAAGTAAATTTATTATTATATCAGCTGAGGAGGAGCACTGTTTGGAAAAAATTGCTTGCTACAGATATAGATCAAGTCTTGTGTCATTAATTTTGACCTAAAAATTGAAATTTATAGGGCGAAAAAGAGTGTTTGTTTGTTTATGCAATCAAGCATCTAAAACAACCTATTTTGCAGTCAGTGTTGACTGTAGTTATGAAGACTGTGTCAAAACAGATTACATTTACTTTCCTTGATTTCTCATCACTTGATTATTCAATATTTGGGGTTGGTTCACACATGTCCATTCATTTGCATGGGCCATCTCAGATCTAACAGTACAGCTAGAACTTCAAATGTCCTCAAATGCTGTATTTTTCAATGGAGTTGAGAAACATTCAACAACCAGTTATCAAATGTAGAAAAATCAAGTGATGTACATACATGTGTGAACGAGGGCTTGATTATTCATACCTGAATGTGTGAACAGAATCCATGGAAAAGCACTGAATTTGAGGGGTTGTGATTGTTTTGCCACAACATATGATCTGTGATTACTCAGTTCATACATGCAAGCCAGCCAAGGACATATCCTTCAACATTTCTCCAATGAAAATAGGGAAGTCCTATTCCAAAATGATAATTTTACTATTTATACCCCACACATCTTACTTGGTTGCCTCAGCCACTCTGGGCAGCTTCTAACATAAAAAACCCCAGAATAAAACATTAAACATTTTAAAAAACCACTTCCCTATACAAGATTGCCTTCAGATGGCTCGGGGGTTGGATAATTCCATACCCTCCAACATTCTCCAGTGAAAATAGGGACATCCTAAGGAAAAGTGGGGCATTCTAGGATCAAATCAGAAACCAGGACAGCTTCTCTAAATCAGGGATGTCTCTGGAAAATAGGGACACTTGGAGGGTCTACAATGATGGTTTTCAATACATCAGTAGGTATGTGTGAATCAGCCCTTTACAGGGCAATTCTAATCCATTTTCAGTTGCCTGTTCAGCAGGTATAGAGGATGGTTTCAGATATTGTACTCAACTAGTTGGAAAGGAACCACCAGTGATTCGGCATCTCCTCATGGGATGCATATGCATCTCCAGCTCTTTGGATTGTGCAATAGCTGACAGAGGAAGTGTGAATTACTCATGCTTCCTTTCTCATTGCTTTAGTGGAGTGTCGCAAATCCACCCAGACAATTAGCCTTTCCGTCATAACCCTGAAGCTTTTCTCATCATGGGAAGTGATGTTGGTGATAAGCGTGAAAACAGAAATCGCTGTTCATTGAAGTTGTAGTTTGTGCTGCTGCCTGAGTTTCCTATTCCAGGGTGCACTCTTCACAGAAGCAGACTCCCTGGACCTGTTAAATGCATAAATTAAATGCTACTCTGAGCTCTGTGGGAAGGAAGGGAAGGATATATAGATTTAATAGATACAAACAAGTACATGGCTAGTTGTAACATTCTTAAAAATATATTATCAGGTTCTACATATTGTTGAGTAGATGTTTTTTAGTTCATTAATCATCTCTCTTCTAACCATTGAATTATTTGATTGGTTATGTTTAAATAATCACCCAAAACTCAATATGGAAGATCACTTACAATTAAATAAACAAAAAGCAGTATTTAATAACATTTGCTTTTTCATAGCCTATTTCACTTACATATCAGGGCTAAGATGGCCTTGTAAAAATATACAAGTGTTCCTCTAAGTCTTAAATGCACCAATAAAAATTGGCCTTTACTAATTGATTCATTAATTAAGTTTAATTAAAATTGCAGTGTCACAGTGTGAATAATATCAACAACAACAACGATACAGTGGTACCTCGGGTTAAGTACTTAATTCGTTCCGGAGGTACCTCAGGGTAAGAATGGTTTCAGGTTAAGAGCGGACCTCTGGAATGAATTAAGTACATAACCAGAGGTACCACTGTAAAACCATAAAAAACTAAAGAAATACAGCAGACACTACTGTCACCCACAATATAATACCACATATTTAAAAACGGAGAGGCCCAGACTGCAAAACTTATTTAAAAGGTCTCAGTAGAGTTCTATTACTGAAAGAGTTTTCTCCCTGATGATTACCCACCTCATTTCATTCAGTGTGGCCATGTGGAACAGGGCCTCCAAAGAGGATTTTAAGGTCTGAGTAGGTACATATTGGAGGAAGCAGTCTTTCAGGTAAGGGCGGTTGGCAGTGGGATGCTGGTGAAGCAGTGGCTGTGGTGTATAAGGGCAGCCAGTGGCGGGATGGTGCATTATGTCAATGCAAACCCACATTTGCCACCAAAACCGCTATCAGCAGGTTGCCAACCAGAGCTCCTAAATGAGTGCATATATTGGATACAAAGTTTGCAAACACACATTTGTTGTATTCCTGTTTTCTGTATTTTGTACAGCTAAAACTGCAGTGTGAAAAGTGGCACTAATAGGTCTTTCTTAATCCTAGCCAAGAACCTGGCATAGTTGAATGTAGGCTAGGCATAGGTCCTATTTCCCCCCCTTTCACTGGGAGCAGCTTCCTTAATCGCTATCCTGGCCATAAACATTTTACATTCCAAATACCCCACCATGACAATCATCTGGTCCAAGCTGATGAGTGAGGCCTCAGGCCCACCTGAGTAAATAGAGAGCAAAGGAAAGGGGACAGAGTGATGTGGTGGATAGTGTAGGCCCGTGACAGAAGGCTGGTTCCACACCCTGAAATCATACATAATGATGGGACCCTGTTCAAACCAGATGATGAGCACTTAATTTGCAATCGGCAATGGCTTGTTGGATTGGTTGCAGGTGGAGTAAGTTTGGTGGTGAGTTGTCGGAGCTAGCCAACTTGAGTGGCATAACAGGCTTTGGCTGAAGCAAGAGAGGCAGCCGGGAGGTGGGCCCACCTACCCTGCTCAACGGGGAAATCTCCCTGAGGGATCTTAGAGGGAGGCACTTTTTTCCAGACACCCAGTTCAGAGGCTGAAGGGCCACGGTGCCTGTACTAGCTATCAAATGGGTTTTATGGATGCGGTTCACGTCATAGGCAGACCCCTAAATTTGGTTAACTCCAATTCATCTGCTAGCTGGTGGATCGTTGGATCCATGTCCAATGCCTTCACCAAACCTTTGCATCTGTAATCAATAAAGTAGTGGCCAACTTAAATCTGACACATGCCTCCTGGTATTGATTTATTACCTGTCCTCCCTACCACAGCTCCATTGCACCTGGGCCCACAACTTCTTTTATCAACAAAATGATTCCGTGTTCTGGAGTGGTGTGGAAATTATTTAGCATGATTTTATTATGCTCTATTGAAAATTCAACTTTGACATCTGCCTGACAAAATATATTAAGAGAAATCTTTTAAGGATTTTTTTTTAAAGACTGGATCTCATTGCCCCTTCCAGGTGTGAATTAACTGATTTGGGGGAGCACAAAGGGAGAATGAATAATTTAGTGAAATGTTAGTACCTGATGAATCAATAGCATCCCTTAGGGCTTAGGTGTTTGCATGAATAGCCTTGTAATAGAGAGCTTTGAATACAGAAGGAAAATTTAGTTACCCAAAACCCAAAGGCATGCAGAAACTGGACTTGCTGACTTGCCAGATCTGATTATTTGCTTCTGAGCCTTTTTAAAAAGAGATTCTGGATTTCAATACAATCTGAGATATTCTTCTATCTGAATAGTTCCCTTGATCAGCTTAAGGGGGGGAAGCATTGCTCTCTATGAATACGCCTGATAATATCTTATTAGAAAAGCAGTGGGAATTAGATTGACAGACACATAATGGGTAAGGGAAGAATGGCCAGGAAGAAGAAATCCACGGAGACCACAAACACTGAATGCAGTCATTAACATTATAACAAAACAGTAATGCATTAGACAGATGTAAAGAAAAATGAGCTATGCTTTGAGCCACTAGAGAGAACTCTTGCAATTTCCATTTCCAAGTCTCATTTCTTCTTCTGGAAGTCAGACATATTCTCTGTAATAATATAATAAAATGTTATCTGGTCCAACTTTGGAAAAATCTCTCCCTGAAGCATATGCAGAAGTAGGATATAATTCAATTGCCTGTTTGAGAGCTGTCTTAGAAATTACTTATCCCATTTGAAGGCCACAGAAAAACCCTTACTTGTGCCAACCCTGTGTACAGGGAGGATAATGTTTAAAAGCACTTTACATATAGCCTCTGCCTGCCTATGCTGAAAGCATCTGGTGGTAATGGCTCTGGTGTCCAAATACCCTATATACTAAGCAGTGAGCACATGGTAATGATGAGGTTTCAGCTTTAGCAACAATAAGGGTTTTCCTTGGAGTGCACATGGAATACATTTCCTCTGCAACTGAGGCATCCTCTTTCTTTCCATTCAAAAGTTTCAGATTCTAATATCAACAAATGTACTAAGCTACCTTCAATGTGTGTTTATTTCAGGGGGCCACCTGTGACAGAAATCGTCCCAGAGTATGAGCAGCCACCATATGAGAAATGGCTAAATCTACACTCTGACTGGGAGACAAAAAATATATCCACATTGCAGGCCCTTTTGGTGAAAGGGTGAGAAATAGCTGTGCTTCTATTGTAGATAGAGTGAAAATGAAATTATGCTTTAAAAACGGTAATTTTTTTCAAACCAGAAACTTGTAAAAACCCTGTTCTTCACAAAAGTTTTGTATCTCTGTCTGTAGGTTGCCATGCAGAAGCAGGAGTATGGTTTCCCTTCTCTGCACCAAAGAAGGTAAGCTACATAACATATCTAACTATGAAGAAGGAAATTGGGTAGGTAACTTGGAAATCACCAACATGTCCCACTGATTTCTAAGAATACACATGGCTGCTTAAGAGTCTAGGAATTTCCTTGAATGATCCACCTAGACCAATATCTGGCTTAACGCAGTGGGAAACAGATTCCTCCCAAGAAGCCCACAATTAGGGTTTAAAGGGAACAGGGTATATCCAATGGACCCATTGAAATCAGTAGGCTTAAGTTGGTCAAGCCTACTGATTTCAGTGGGTCTGCTCAGACTATGACTTGGTTGGATACAACCCATGAGGAAGCTCTGCTGTGACTCCCTAGAAACTTGCATTCAGTGACTTAGTGCCCATGTGTCCCATATGACCGTCATTACTAATAGCCATTGACTAGTGGGACCTTCAACAAAATGCTGCAAGGTAGAGTGCTCCTCTTCTTCAGCCATACCTGCTTCTTAGATGCTTCATTCTGTTCCCACTCCCTGTTGGTTAATATCCTTGATTAATTTGCTGTTGATATTTACGGACACCTCTCACTTCCATCCCTTGGGACATCTAAAATCAGCATTTCATTGTGAACCAAAAAATGACCTACCCTGACAATGTGATGACTCCCTCTGTTTCTAAATATCTTCTTCCACTATTCTTTTCCATTCTGCCTCCTTCTAAGTTTTCAGTTTCACCCCCTCAGGCAGAATTCTGTGTCGCTGAGCACACTTGGTTCTCATTATTGTGTGTTGGGGGTTCCTTCCTTAATGTTTTTTGTGTTTCTGAAAACTGAAGTTACCCCAAGTCTACTGAGACCTTGTTGTGCATGGGTGGAGTAATTTTGGCTTCATAAATAGTTTGACAAAAGACACATAATATTTGTCAATTGACATACTTTGGGAGTTTGCAGACCTTGGGGCTTAATTGAGATAGTCCCCCCCCCCAAAAGGGAGCAAAGTATATGGTGTTTACAGAGATAAATGATCTAGCGTTAAGGGTGAGCACTAAAGTGACCAATTCTGAAGATGACACCACACTACCAAATTATTTCACTGTATTTCAGGTGGTACACATGGGTGTGCCAGGATTTGTGTTAGGGGGGCAGAACCTCAGTATTTTTATTGATTTAAATGATTGGGGGGGAAGCTGCCCCCCACCTCTTTTGGCTACGTCCATGGTCCAGAATCCAAATACCTGGGAAGTACAAGAAACAAGGTCCAGAAACAGTCTGATGTCTAAGCATGATGTGTGTGTATTCTAGTGAGCACCTAGGTGGCAGGGAAACGCAAATCAGGGAACTGATGAAAATATGTTGTTCCGGCACACTGTGCTTGCAGCTGAACTGGGTGCTCCCTATATAGAACACAGCTGCAAGCCGTCTGCATGCAGATTTGGTCTACTCATGAGGAGTAGCTTATTCATAAGTCTTCATTTTACTGCTGAGGAGTCCTTGTTCCTCAGATGGGCTCTTCAGCATATTGTGGCCGACTGAATATTCTGGTCCTTAGCAGCAAAATGCTTCATATGTTTCTTAACAGACTGTGGCCGTCGCCCTGCAGCTCGCATGAGCAAGAGGATCCTTGGTGGCAGGACCAGTCGCCCAGGACGATGGCCTTGGCAGTGCTCCCTGCAGAGTGAGCCAAGTGGGCATATATGTGGCTGTGTCCTCATTGCAAAGAAATGGGTCTTGACTGTGGCACACTGCTTTGAAGGGTGAGTGGTGCTGAGAATGCTTTGTTAGAGGCACATAAATCATTCCTAAACTGGTGTTGCACAATATTCAGCAAGCCCATGGATCCTTTGGGCTGGAAGAGGTAATACAAATGTTAGGTAAAAGGTAAAGGGGACCCCTGACCATTAGGTCTAGTTGTGACCGACTCTGGGGTTGCGGTGCTCATCTCACTTTACTGGCCGAGGGAGCCGGCGTACAGCTTCCGGGTCATGTGGCCAGCATGACTAAGCTGCTTCTGGCGAACCAGAGCAGCGCACGGAAACGCCATTTACCTTCCCGCCGGAGCGGTACTTATTTATCTACTTGCACTTTGATGTGCTTTCGAATGGCTAGGTTGGCAGGAGCAGGGACCGAGCAACGGGAGCTCACCCTGTCGCAGGGATTCGAATTGCCGACCTTCTGATCGGAAAGTCCTAGGCTCTGTGGTTTAGACCCCAGCGCCACCCGCGTCCCTTGAATGCTTTGTTAGAGGCACATATATCATTCCTAAACTGGTGTTGCACAATGTTCATCGGGCACATGGATTAAACCCTGTGGGCTGGAAGAGGTAATACAAATGTTATACTGATCTTATTGAAAACTGCTTTTCTCCGGTGACTAATCCCAGCTTGCATTTAGAAGCATGGGTAACTTTCCAGGGCTGGTATGTGAGTGTGGTGAGTGGAACTAACGTCAAAAAGTGGGAGGAGCAGCAAATATGTCTTCTAGCTTGTACAGTAGCCCAAACTGTAGGAAGAGGGAGATTTACTATCCCCCTCTTAATTCCTGAATTATAAATCCAGTACAGTTATGATTGCCCCTCACACTCAGAAACATCACATGCTGACTATCATTTATAAACATCACTTTGAAACGCAGCACTCATAATATGATGTCTGAGATTTTTTAAATGCATGGTTAGTTTGCTATTATTAGATAACACTTTCACAATATGACTTTTTATTAGCCCAAGGATATGCATTTAAAATTGAAAAGTCTTTCCTTGTTTGGGCTCAGGGGATTGAAAAATGGAACAAATCTCTGAGGAGAGAAATATCTTTATGATTTGACTTTCCAGCCTCTGCATGCCATGTTATTAATAGCCTTTGTGTCAAAATCAAACACTTTAAAGGCATTTGAAACAGTAGTTCTGTTTGCGGATGGACAAGCAGTCCATTAATATGTTTGTCTCAGTATTGCCTGCATCTCAAACTCTGTAGATACCAATGATTTATTCAACTCGTGTGGCATCTGCTGTGTAAATGCTTTTTTAAAAAAAGAGAGGAGAGAGAAGTTACAGAATCTATAATAGAGCAATTTCTGTATCTGTTCATAGTTCTTTCCTTTTCCACTTGTGCTCTTTCTCTTGTCTCCCATTTCTAAGTTTAGCCACGCTGTTGCACACACTTATTTCCCTTCATTATACCAATTAGGCTCCGCTTGCTTGCCTGACATTTCTCTCTATCTCCCTTTTATCCATATTTGGTACATTCTAATCTCACATTATAACTGAGTTGCTGGTTTGATTTGAATACTGTTTCATTTAGTCCTTCTTCATTCTGTAGCAATCTGCATAATAATCAGTATTTCTTCTTCATTGTTTTACAGAATAGTGCATTCTTTTGTTCTCTGGTCTGTTGTCTCAATACTATTCCCCCTATATATTATTGTGCAGTGTAATCTCCTCATAGTGCACTGTGACTCAGAGTTAAGGATCTGGAAACATTCTAGAAGGAAAGATTATGTCCTCAAGTGGAACATGGGCAAGGGTTATACAGTTATGCTGTACTATGATCAACACTATTGAAAGCCTGCCAAAATGTCTAGAAGAATCAACACTCCCATAGTAATTCTCACATCATAGATTAGTCCACATAGTGCACAAGGCAGTTTTAATGCCATAACTAGGCCTGGACCCTGATTGAAGTAGATCTAAGAAATCTGCTTATTCCAAGAATGTCAGCATTTGAAGTTGCTTCTTTGGAAAGAGATAAATTCAGAACTAACGGCATATATTATTTCTTTCCTCTTCACAAGGAGAGAAAGCCCTGCTGTGTGGAAAGTGGTGTTTGGCATCAACAACTTGGATCATCCTTCAGTCTTCATGCAGACCCGCATGGTGAAGACTATTATTCTGCACCCCCGTTATAACCGTGCTGTTGTGGATTATGATATAAGCATTGTGGAACTCAATGAAGACATCAATGAGACAAGCTATGTACGGCCAATCTGTCTACCCAGCAGGGAGCGGCTAGTTGAGCCAGATACCTATTGCTACATCACCGGTTGGGGACACATGGGCAACAAAAGTAAGACTAATGTTTTCCATATTTAAACACAAATCTGTTTATCTTCCATTGACTTCTGTTAGTTATCTTAGTGGAAATTTTACTGTTTCAACACTAATGACGAATCTTTGCTGTGTATTATGGAATATTAGAATGCACAATATAAACCCAAAGTCCACAGCTTGTTCTCACTTTACACTGAACTGAATAGGGACTGGAATACAAAGAAGGGAGAGAATTGTATGTGTGCCTGCATTTTCATTACTGTTTAGCTGCAATAAGAACCCTAGGCCTTTGCATAAAATGTGTGTGTATGAGGCTTCCTGGAGGTGGGAAGTATACTGCCGAGGAAAGTAGTGTTCTCAGAATGTCCAGGAACTTTGAGGGTTGGTAGCAACATCTACAGTGCTAATGGGAATCTGTGACGGCTTGCAGTCATTAGCCAGGACTTGCAGTCACTTGGGTTGGCACTATATTTCAGAGGTACTAGTGAAAGCAGCCTGCGATCTGAAAAGTGATGCTAGGGCTTATCTTCCATATTGTGCATAATCTGAAATGTGCATCTTGTCATCTTACGTGACATTATAGGGAATGTAGGGGATGTACCTTCCATACTGTGTAGTTTTGTGAGAGTTGAGAGTCTGTGACACCCCAAGGGATCCTGCTCTTGGGATTGCAAAGTTTTCTGAACTAGTCCTGTTCAGCTTTGTGTAAGTGACGCGTGGTGGCAGCCCATACTGCCGCTATCATGTTTTAAAGCAGTGAGAGGTGACCCACTGGAAAAGGAAAGAGCATAAACAAGTATATATTGAAGACAGTAGATTAAAATCTAAATAGAGATTTAAGTAATGAGAGCAAGACATAGTGCTGGGAAATGGTACCTGAAAAATCTATGGCAGGTGGTTGTGTAGCCTCTAACTTTCATAGGAAACTTTTCAAAGTTTTGTACTAGAATAATAATAATAATAATTTACTATTTCTACCCTGCCCATATGGCTGGGTTTTCCCAGCCACTCTGGGCGGCTTTCAACAGAATATTAAAAACAGAATAAAACTTTAAACATTAAAAACTTCCCTAAACAGGGCTGCCTTCAGATGTCTTCTAAAAGTCGGACAGTTGTTTATTTCCTTGACATCTGATGGGAGGGCCTTCCACAGGGCGGGCGCCACTACCAAGAAGGCCCTCTGCCTGGTTCCCTGTAACCTCACTTCTCGCAGTGAGGGAACCGCCAGAAGGCCCTCGGTGCTGGACCTCAGTGTCCGGGCTGAACGATGGGGGTGGAGACGCTCCTTCAGGTATACTTGGCCGAGCTGTTTAGTGCTTTAAAGGTCACCACCAACACTTTAAATTGTGCTCGGGAACAAAATATGTTTTGTTTTCAAATTTTGAGCAGGTGGTCAGCCAGCAGGCACATGTACAGATCATATTAGTTCCAAAGTAACATCAGTTCCCCACAAAGCAGGTTCATAGACCCTGGCAAAACTATTAATCTGAGATCATAATTTCATAATTTTGCCAGAGGCTGTGCAGCCAAAGAGGAGATTGTTTTGAATCTGCCCAGAGAATAAGAAATTGATTTTGTAGCAAGCTATCAAGAAAGAGCTTTAAGGGGCAGTCCTGGATCACCCTTGCATGACAAAATCATGATGATGATACTCAACAAACTTTTTGCAGTTAGGAAAGTGACAACAGAAATGTATTGAAAAATGTGGAGTGAATGAATGTTTTATGGCAAGACATAGAAACACCCAACAAGCAATGAGCATCAGGATCATTGTCATGTAAATAAGAAAGAATGCTAAATAAAGACTGGACATAGTCTGATCTTTGTTTAAGCTTGGTGCAACCAAGCCAGCTTGAATGCTCAATAAACAGACTGTTAATAATCTCTTCACTTTATGCAACAAAACAGTGTGGATTTGATGGTATTTTTGCATAGCTGTATATGGTTTGACTAAAGTTGTTCCCCCCTACCCCATTTAGTGCCTTTCAAACTTCAGGAAGGAGAAGTTCGTATTATTTCCTTAGAACAGTGCCAGTCGTACTTCGACATGAAAACCATTACCGCCAGGATGTTATGTGCAGGCTATGAATCTGGCACTGTGGACTCTTGCATGGTAAGACAGTTCTGGAGAGAAAAAAACACAAACACAAGAACGTGCACACACAGAGAGAAATTTATGAAAACTATAGCTGCAAATTATGAGTACTCTACCCAAATTAGCCCAATAGAACAAAAAGCAACTAGCTCACGTGATAGATGGAAATGGCTATTTTGTTGGCTTTGGGTCCTAAATAAAGGTAAAAGTTACTGTACCTTTTTTTTACAAATCCTTCTCAGCTTAAAATCTCATTAGATGACCTGGAGAGATTGGCTCTTAGTTCAGCTTGCTTCACAGGGTTTGTTGTGATGTTAAACTTCTATCCTAGCTCCCTGAAGGAAAGTCAGGTTATATAACAGCAAGCAAACAAAGAAAGCTGGGTGGTGGTTCTAGAAAAACCTAGAGCATTTGTCTGGTAACCATATCTTTCAAGCATCCCTCACAATGATCCTTGACACCATCTTGGCTGATGCTAGGAGATGTGAAGGGATATAGGTTAGGAGGCAGATACAGCCAAACCATTCCGATCTGGATTGTAAATCTAAAACCTTGAATTGTATATGAAAGGATTATGGAAAGCCAATGCTGGTGCTGGAGCTTCACTGTGTAATGTCCTTGCTGTGAGCCATCCTCATCAAAAGACAGGATGCCATGTGTTGTACCATTTGCCTTTTCCAAAACAACTGCATGGAAATCAAGAAAGGGCTATATAGCTACACGGCTGGTAATTGTGAAGACCTTGATACAGCGAGGAGTCAAAATATACCTAAGGGAGCACAGAGTGATTAGGTGATGCCAGTCCCCCCCATTAAAGACAGATCACAGGAACTATTCAACAACCATCCCGATCGTGTTATTTTCTATGATCAGTTCGTCCAGTTTTGTTGCTCACTCCCAAGGGCAGCCTCATGCTGTGGAATAACCTCTATATCTTTACAGGGTGACAGTGGAGGACCCCTTGTATGCGAGCAGCCTGCTGGACGCTGGACATTGTTTGGCTTAACCTCTTGGGGCTCTGTCTGCTTTTCCAAAATTTTGGGACCTGGAGTTTATAGCAATGTGTCTCACTTCGTTGAATGGATTGAAAGGCAAATCTACATCCACACATTTCTTCTCCCCTAATTCTTCAGGATAGGAATTCTGCGCTGACTGACAAAAAGGCAGCGCACCAGAACAATGAAGATGTTGAAATGAAGAAACCTGTTGATTTATAAATTCTGTGGGTTGCAGATGACAGGCAACAGAGCAGAGTAAAAGAATGGGTATATCCTCTGGTGCCAAAGATGCTTTCTGGGTAATTGGTCAAATATTTTTGTAATCATTTCTGGCATTTTTTCTTTAGCAGTGTTGTGTTACCTTTCACATACACTCACAACAGAATGTGTAAAGGAAAAAATAAACACATTTCTAATGTGGTATTTGAGATAAACCATTAGGGGTTGTGTAGAAGTACTAGCTTTCTAAAACACCAAGAGAAAAACATATATTTGCTGATAGAGAATTTCAGCTTCTATCTCTTGCAGTCAATAGTTTGTAAATTTGCAAAGGTGATGGGCACATCTATTCATAAGTAGTCCTTTTTAAAACTCTAGTTTGTCCTCTTGGTTCCACCAAGTTAATCTGGACTCCACTCACTTTAAGAGAATTAGGTGTTTTATGTGCTATCAAATTTTGCATGTTTTTGGATACAGATTTATTGCTTAATAATGACCAGTGGTCATCACATACACATTACAAGGGAAAGCAAAACAATACAGACACAACAAACCTAATTCTACGGCAACAGTCAACCAATCATTTTAAAACAAGGTTGCCATAAAACGAATAACAGATTTAAAATCAAGAACCACCAGTATAACCCACAAAACTGGTTAAAATGATTTCCATACAACTTAACTTCTAAGACTAGCATGTTAGGCTTATTCTGGACTGAACAACCTAAAGAAAGCACTTAAGACTTGGATCCTTTTGCATGGAGATCCTAACCACAGTGGCTGCAATAGAATTGGGTGGTTTCATGGAATGAATAGATCCATGTGCCAGTGAGAATGTCATATAATGGTTTCTTTCCTTCCCAAATTACAAGATGCAAAATGAAATCGCCTCTTAAGCAGGAAGTGGTCCTATAGCTTATTGTGTGGACAGCACCTCATCCCAATCCTTGCAGTGTTCTTAACAAGGTAGTCCTAACTTTTGCGGCATCACAGAGGTAATCCCATAGGATTTACAATGAAAAATGAAAAACTATTGTAAGTCAACAAGTATCCTCCTGGAATCTAAATTTGTTCCTAAAAACTATAAATAACCAGTCATAAAAGCTATAGTTAAATCATTCACAAAGCCTCCTTGCTTAGTAAGACTATATTTTCCGACTAGGAGAATATCCAAGTTAGAGGTTTTTCCTCTCTAGTCCCAGGCTCCAAGCCCATGGTGACATGTGATTTATAATTTTCAAGATCTAGCTTTTTCATAATTCTGCCTTATCCCACAGGATCTACAGGAAAAGATGCGGCACACACCAGATGGTTGGAGAGCAGATAAGTCTTTCAGCTTCAGGAAAGATTGTTTTAGAACAGGCACTGCATTCAGGCAGAAAACATGCATTATGGAATTCTATAAGGCCTCTCTGGGGCTTCTAAAACACAGGTTAAAGGCCACTGTCTAACACAGCAGTAGTTTCCTGGTGAGGTTGTATAGGGGAGCTACTTGGCCATCATCCCCTTCTGAGGAATTATAGGAGAGAAAACCTTGCCTGCCTCGCTTCAGTCTGCATTTGGGCAAAGGCTATACAAGACAGGCAAACAATTTGTTTAGTTTTGGAATCTCTCATGGAACATTCATTAATTCAGTGCAGTTTGTCCCGCGCTTATAGAAGTGTGTACTGCTTTGGTACAACCCATCTTGTGAAGTGGCACCTGAAACATTATAATGAAGCAGCTGTTTTGCAGTCCTCCCTTTGAAAACCGTAGAAGACTGGAAATGCAACCCAGTGAAAGCCTTTCTAAGTCTACATACAGAGAGGTCTGAAACACATTTTTCAAAGCCGAAAGAGGTTTTGAAACACTGTTTGAAACACTCGGTCATAACCTGCAGGACTATGAGTCACATACTCCTGACTACTGTTACAGAACTTGTAACCTCGCCTCCTCTTTTGATGCACCTTATGGAGCTTGCAATAGACAAATGTCCACTGTAGTACTAAATGTTGCTATTTATGTGCATTGAAAAGCTGTATTTGATTGTTTCTACTTTCTTAACCACAAAGAAAACGCTGTACTTTTCTATGTTTTTGTTCATTCTGTGGAATTGGGGCACAGAAAAACTGAGCAAATTTCTCCCCTGGATAAGGTAGGTTGCAGGCATTATTGTCTTGAATACAGGTAGTCTGAACCACAACTGGTTAGTAATGAAGGTCCACACTGACAAATTTTACCGTGTGACTCTGTATGTGGGTACACTATTGTATAAAGGAAGATTGTATATGGTTGCCATCTTCGTGCTTTCAGCTGCTGGAAAAATGCAGCCATTATCATGAAAAAGGCTTCAGTTTCCCATGTGTACAGCCTGTATCATGCTAGCCTTTCCTTTCATGTACATGATCACATAAACAGGATAGCTGTATTCTTATTCAAACCATGGTTGTAGACAGTTTTTCTCCCAGTATACAATATATATGTGTGTAGCCCCTTTGCTGTGTGTACTGAACCACCAAAAACACAAATACAAGTATGGCTGCAGTTGAGAAAATCTACAGAGTTTATCATAGGCCAGTTGTGGACTGATCTGTAGGTCATTTGTACATTGATCTATGTAGGAAAAAATCCTTAGCTACATAAATCAACATGTAAACTCGAAGAAGAAACTCTTTTAAACTAACTTTTAGAAATTAATCTTACAAATTACAAATAGATATTTAACGTTCGTTATCCTAGACAAAAAATTTAAAAAGTATTCCTGAAGGACACATTTCAAAAACAAAAGTCAAGTGTTCATAAATTCAGTGAATTTGCCATAAGCTCACCATCACCATCTAGTGTCATATTTGCATAATGCATTTAAAACACACTTAAAACGTTATATTTGCAGCTGTGTGGCAGAGTCCTGGATCTAGTTAACTGGTTCAATTCAGTATGTGAGGTTCTGGCCTGCCCTATTCCAGTTGGTCTCTCCTCCCTATAGCCTACTCTTCCCTAATTTTCACTCACTGCATAAAATACTTGGGAATTCCTGTTCCCTAGCCCTGTTAGGTTCCCCCCCCTACCTTACATGTGGTCATCCTGTGGTGCGCAGGCTGCATGCAGCCCTCGGCCAACTTTTGTGAATCCTTTTGGAATCTCCAGCTGATTCCTCCCTCCCTGTTGCTCAGCTTTTAGCCCTAGGAATAGCTTCTCAACCTTCCTAGCACTGATAAGCGAGGCAGCAGGAGGGGCATGATAGGATCTCCTGATGCCTGCACAGAGAGATGGGGATGACGAGGAGGAAAAGTGTCTTGGGGAAGGGCCTCACCCACATTCACCGCCTGCATGCAGCCTCCCAATTCACAGGCCACCATTGCATTTGACCCTCAGAGGCAAAAAAGTTGCCTACTCATCTTCTAGCCCCTCTGCCTTCATGGCCATTCGCTTATTAGCTCTGCATTGTCTTTGCCATTCTTTGAGAGACTGTGTGCTAGGGCTCATTATCATATTTCTCCTGAAAACAGTACTCTCATTTCACTCTCATTTCCCCCACAACATTCCACGTAGAGAAAATATATTTCTATTATTTTATACATGGTATTTTTATACTGCTTCCCCCCTCCTATGTATGCTTATGCAAATATTTGTATGTGGTGTGGGTTTTAAGGAACCAGATGTCATCCGAAGTGTGGTTTTTAAAGTACCAGATGTCTCCAGATGTGTGGTTGTAGAGAGACAATCAAATGTATCCAGCAATTGTGAGAAAGGAGCCTTTGATGAGATTCGTACTCCCAGTGTTGTTTTACTGCCGCTAGGAAAGCAGCATATGTAACCAATGTCATGTAAGCAAAATGATTTGTTTTAATTTAAACCCAAAGTGAGCAAAAATGCACATATTTATTTTTTCAAAATAAATTCTGTGAACAAAAATCGTTTCAGCTCCCCTTCTCCCTTCACAATAGCATATCAGATTGAACAGAGGTTCTGAGCCATTCTCTTTGTGTGCAGATCAACTGGCAACTCTCATATCACTGAAAGAAAAGGAGTGAGTTTGTTAATACCCACTGAGTTGTTGGGGCCTTGATGCAGTAATAACATATGGGATCTATTAAGATATGGTATTCTTTTTGTAATGGAGAGATATGTTGTAGACTGGCCATGACATGTAAAGGAATCTTATTTAGATCTTATTAGCAGAACACCTGGGAGTCTCAGGGGCTCCATTTCATATATTTAGGAGCATCATGCAACTATAAACAAATTAATAGTGTAGATAAAGTAATATAAAATAATTACTAATAATGCAGTAATAAAGCAAATACTAAAGTATATATCTGGATAGGCTTGTTTAAATAATAAAGATAGGTTTTAGCAGGCTTCTAAAACAGTATAATGTGAATGCTTATCTAATGGTCAATAGGTAAAGCTGTTGCATAGCTTACCTCTGTTGTAAAGAACATTGTGAACTCCAACACACATCAGCTCCAGCCAGCATGGAGAATGATCAGCGATAATGGGAGTTTTAGACCACCATCTTGAAGACCAACATCTTAAAGGAAGAACAACACTGATGTGCCTTGTTGACAAATATATGGATGGAGTGATGAATACTGGACAATTTCAGAAGGTAAGACTCTTTAATTAACCTGGCCTTTGTATCGATTGCCTGGCTCATTGTAGAAGAGCATGTGAAATCTCATTTTCACCATGCAATAGTCATGAATGCACCCCAAGTCCATTTCCTTGCTGTGTCCATAGCTAATTTCATTCGCTAATTTCAGCAGCAGGAAAAGTTAAAATAAAAAGGTTGCCACTCTATACATGTGCATAACCACAGCACATTAATTAAAGACTTGCTGTGAAATGAGTTACACAAATGCAGAATTTCTCAGTTAATTTAACATATATTAGGATGTACCATTTTGTGGCGTGCTGGAAATAACATCACTGGGCATAATGGTTAAAAGATTTACATTTAAATCCAAAACTATTGTGATCATAGAAACTGCTGTTGACTACATAGTTCTCCAAAAAATGAGGAAATGTGCAAAAGTTTGCATGATCAATGCATTGTTACGGGAGTCTTTCACAAATGGTGCCCGCTGGGTGCTTTAGACTGCAACTTCCACCAGCCTCAGCCAACATGAGTTGTGGTCCACAGCATCTGGAGGGCACCAGGTTGGGAGAGGCTGTTTTAGAACATGGCCAGCACCTATGGTACAGGTAAATAGTGATATCAAAGATGAATACCGTATGTTTTGCACCATAACACTCACTTTTTTCCTCCTAAAAAGTAAGGGGAAATGTCTGTGCGTGCTATGGAGGGAATGCCTATGGGTGGCATGCCTACGGATTTTCCTCCTCTAAAAACTACGTGCGTGTTATGGTCGGGTGCGTGTTATAGAGCGAAAAATACGGTATATGCCAGGCCAGTGGTACTCAGATCTTTTGAGTGACCACGTTATGCAACAATTCTTTTTTATCATCTTTTAATTAATGAATTAGTTTCTCCAGGTCAGCAAAGTTGGAGCTTTGGCAGTGAAGCAGCCCAGAATGGGAGTTTATCTAGGAGCTGGCGGTTCCAACTTTTCCTGAATCTCACAGACAGAGTCTGTGTAGTCTCAGTAGCATGCAACTAGCCTGGCACCTCAGTGGTAGCTCTGAAGCTTTTGTGCGGCTTGCTGTCTCTTCTGCTCCTGTGGCACTTAGGAAGAGGAGGGCGGGCCTGAGAACTGGCCAGGAAGCCAGGCAGCTGATATAGGGACCTCTAGCCCTGAGCCAATCTGATTGCTCTTCAAGGTCATTGATGAGGTGAAAAATCTATTTCTTGCAAATTAAGAGATCACAATTCATCAAAAAAAAAAAGCATTGCAGAGCTGAGCAGTATTATACAGGACTATTTTTGAAGGCATTTCCTGAAATGTTTTTTCCTGTGGTGCTTTCCCTTATTTCCTAACAGGCTGAGACTGCACATGAAACAATCACCTTTCAATATGTGCTTTGCAGTCAAGCAACCCCAACTTCATAGCATCTGAGGCTGTAGAAAATTGATTTAAGAGCTTCAGTAGCTGCTAAAATGCTTAAAGTTGTAAGTATAGTGGGGGTTAAGTGTTATTTAAGGAAAATCCTAATCAATCAATGATGGGGATATAATTGCAAAGTACTTTTTGGCTAGTAATGTTCTTCTAGTCACCACCTCAACTGTGGAACTGAAACATATAATAGGGCAGTTAATCTTTTTCTAACAAAGAGGCAGTCCTGAAGCGTGTGGGTAGACTGGACCACATACATACCTTCCATGGATGCATCAGAGACCTTTGATAGAGTATATCCCATTCTGATGTTTATATAGCAAATAATCTTCTGAATTGGGATACTCCTGTGCTACTAAGCTAACATGACTGCACTTAGGAGCTAGATTTTTTTTGCCGTAAGTGACTTTATGAAGATTTAACATTCACCTATAAATGACCTGAACCAAAGTTTGTTGTAATTCACATGCAGGACTGCCAATAGCCTTGGACGTCTGCTGGGACTATTGATTCCTACCCTGCCCTGGGTTTCCTTTCGCCTGCGACTCGTTTGAAGAATGGTGCAACAGCCAACTTGGTGATCTTCCATGCTCCAGACTGGTGCTATGTCACTGTTGGAAATAAACAGTACTGCTTACTGCTGCCAGGTAAGTCCACAGGACTGGCGGGCATTGACGTAGGAAGGGGCTCACCAGAAATTGCTTTGCCAAGGACCTTCTCAAACCTGAGGCAGCCTTTCTCAGGTTACAATGCTGTGGTCACTTACCTGGGAGTCAGCTCCACTGAACTTAATTGGAGTTTACTGTAAATCCTACTGAAAGCAGTGAGATGAGTTAGTTGTGAGTGACAAATGCAGAGCTTGTTTCCGTCTGGAACTCACCAGAACTCAATTCCGGCACCTCTTAGACGGGCGCCTATGCCATTATAAGAGAATGAGTGAGTTCCGGCACCTCTTTTCCTAGAAATATAGCACCGGACAAATGTTTCGGCGAGATGCAGGAATGACAATTTCTATGAACGCCAAATGGTCCTCAAGCTTCAGTTTGCGAGTGTTATTCAGAGACCTTACAGTGTTTGGTTACAGACTTAGGAAGGAAAGTTAAACATAGCCCCGCAACACCCTGCCTGCCGCAGTTTAAAGTTTGTCTCATGTAATTTATTCATTTTGCAAACATAAAAAGAGAATACTAAAATGGAGCTCAATGTTTAGCGATTTATTGTCAGCGGCTGCAGTTTCTGTATGGCTCAAACAGGCAACAATAAACTTTCAAAAACAGGCAATTCTCCCTCCCTCCCCAAGAAGGTGTGCTAAATTCCCCAAATCAAGCTCCCACTGTGGACTTGGATAACAATACAATACTGGATTTTGTTCCTATAATTTGTTTTATAGAAAACATCTGGCTCCCCCCCCCAGGTCCCTCTTTTGTTGTTATTTTTGCACTAAAAAGGAACAGAAAATGGTAAAGGGGTTGATGCATTCTTCTTTAGCATGTGCGGTCCAGCAAGATAAAAGGAATATAAAAAAATTAAGATTGGCACATCTAGGAAAGCAGGACTTGGCTCCAGTTCAGGTTAATCCAAAATCACGTGATCAGCTTAAAAAACTGTGACGTTTGTTTGTTGCTTGAGTAGCATGTAGAAGGGTTGCCCAAATCAAGTACACGCTTCCTTCTTTTGCCAGTGGTGAATGATGAATGGTGCTCATGTATGAAGTAATCATATGATTCAGGCTCCATGACTTAAAATAGATTGCATACTTGTGTCTTTTGAATGGTGGCCTGTGCAGTCACAATTACAGGATCTGCATCTGTGTTCAGAAACTTCTAGAGCAGGGGTCGGCAAAGTTTTTGTGGCTTGGACCTGTTCACGGTCCAGCAGACGCTGCGGTGGGCCGGAGTGTGTGCGCACGCATGCGCAAACGCTATTTCCGGCGCAGAGGAGGCATGTGCAGCTTCCTGTTGGCAGCAGGCGCTTCCTGCAGCCAATGGGAAGCCAGCCAGTGTCGCGGAAGGTGGTCCTCGAGCGGGCAGTGGGGGTCCATGGGCTGGTTAAACGACCCCCATGGGCCGCTTGTGGCCCATGGGTCTTATGATGCCGACCCCTGTTCTAGAGCTTAAGCCAGGGAACTGGCACTCCCTTCTCCTTCCAAGAATGGAAAGATGCCCTTGAGGCAGGCATCTTCCACTGGGCACCAGCAGCATGGAAGGGTGTAGTGCAGTGCTTTGTGTGGTTACTCAAAAATAGGTTGGACTGAATCCCATGGGATTTATTCCATGTCATGCACTGTAAATAAAACAGGGATTGGGAACCTCTTTTCCTGCAGGCCAAATCTGGCCTCCCCATTGGGTCAGCAAAGTCACTTTGGCCAAGGCACATAACCAGCCTTACACAGCAGCTAAGGGCAGGACTTGGCTGAAAAGGGCCTTTTGACACTCAACTGATAGTTGAGCATGTAGTGCTGGGCTGTGGCAGGTCAATCACATGCCACTATGGCATCAGATGATTGACAGGGCCCACCTGCGTGCCGAAGTTGGCAAGGGGAAGTGGGCAGGAGATAAAGATCTGGCCCATAGGGCCAAAAAGTTCCTAGCCCCTGCCTTAAAAATTGTGACACATGATTAGAAACCAATACTTTCAATATTTGGTGTTTATATATTTCCACATGCATTGTGGAGAGCATAGCAGAAAGAGCATGTTTCAACTGGACACAGTGACACAAAATCAGGTCATGATAACCTGGAGTCATTATCCTGCAAAATACAGTTGCATATTGAATAGAGATTACTATTTGATATGGCAAGGCAATCTTGAATGCCAGCTGGAAAAAAACAGTATTTTAACTCTGATGGGGGATGCTAAGTGGGTACAGCTGCAGATAACAGCAATTATAGTTAAAATCAGGCTACCCTCACCAAAAGGTCTGAGTTACAGGTAAAGCTGTGCCAGAATGGTTCACATGTGGACTAAATGGAAGGTCTTTCTCTTAACATACAGGATATGATGCAGAAAGGTCTTAAGGAAATTTGTGCAGTAAATCTTGTTTAGAAGTGTTTTTGATTACCTATGCAGTGCTTTCATCCTCTCAGGGATTTCCTCAGAACCTTGGTAAATTAATTCAGAATATGTTCAGTTTAGCTGTCCCCCTAGCAGAGTACTGAACCAACAGAATCACCCCACCCCCAAATCCTAAACATTTTAACATCAGTTTTTTATGGAACATTCTTTTAAGCAAGGGTAGTGAAAAGTCTGTTATCTGAAAACAGCAATCTGTTTGCAGAGGGAAAGAAAGGAGGAGCCACACCACACACCGTTTACAGTACAAATATTCATTTCTAAAAGAACAAACTTAACAGTATTCCTTCCATAAGGAAATAAAAGCGCAGACAGTTTCTCACATTCACATAATCATCATATATACAAAAATGCTGTGCTTGTGTAGAAATGTCTTTCCTGCATCCTCAGCTAGTTTATTCTCCAGAGAAGTGGCTCCTATCATCTATGAATCTTGCTTCCATGAATACTGTTTTATTATGAAAGTGATTTAGGTTTTGCACAGCTGTTTTCAGAGGGAACTACTGTGCATCTTGTTAGACAGAGCTGCTCTAACACTGACTGCCCCAGAACCAAACATTATAATAACAGTAGAAAGAATAAAGTCAAAATTCAGTAATCCCCAAACCTCCTTGCCTGGCCAGGCTTAAATCTCTCTTCCCATGCTATCAAGGCTCATATGAAATGATTTATCCATCGTGGAACAAGGGGCAGCATTTCTTTGTTTGCTTATATCTTGAACAAATTATTCTAAGTACTTTTTTGTCTATAAAAAAAAAAGCACAAGCAGTGGGTGGTGGCTGAATTTCATATAAAAAGAAGAAAAGTCATGTGAGAAAGATCATTTAAATGTACCACCCTTCCTCTTTTGGACATTAAAGCATAAATAACACTCTATTTTTGGCAGAGTGTTTTAAACCCTCCTATATGCCCTAGGCAGAATCCGAATCGGCCTTATTCACGAGAGAAATATCAGTGTGGTCCTCTTCAGAAGTAAAGTCTAACCCTCCAACTTAAGAATCACTAGCTCCATATGTGATGGAATAGAATTCCTTTGAGGGGCTTAAACATTTCAGTGCCCTCACAACTCAGCCTGCCGCCATTTTCAGATGTGCCTTGGGTGCCTGTTCAGACTGTCTCCAACATTATTACAAAACGGCACTAGCTTGGCAACAGCAACAAACCACAACACTTGATGTTGTTTTCTTTTGCTGAGTCTTCAGAATTAGCAGACCCAGAATCCCCATTTGTCCCTTGGTGATCAATTCTACCCCTCACGATGGGGCTACACTTGCACTGCGCAGCAGACTCTTCCGTCCTGTAAGGACCCGACCTTCCAAATTCTTGGCCTTTAGCAGTGGAGTTGGAAATACTGTGGCCTGGATCACCCTGAACAAATACCTAAAGTATAAGGAAGGATTCAAATAAGCTGTGTAGGCATGGATTTAAATTGGTTTGAGGCAAAGGGCGTCCTGTGAAAAGGCATTCTTCTCAACAGTGTGCTCTTATTAACCAGGTGGTAATAAGGCGCCTTCCCTCCCTCCCACCTTTATCTCAACCAATTACGGAAAGGATTTGGGTTACCAAAAAGAATTACTTAAGTTTGTCCTAACAAATGTATCATACTGAAACCAATGCCGAACTGAATGTTGGAGAATGGTTTAAGGATTATAGATGTAGGCAAAGTTTATATTCTAACTCAGGCATCCCCAACCTTTGGCCCTCCAGATGTTTTGGACTACAATTCCCATCATCTCTGACCACTGGTCCTGCTAGCTAGGGATCATGGGAGTTGTAGGCCAAAACATCTGGAGGGCCGGAGGTTGGCGATGCCTGTTCTAACTCTAGCCAAAGAAAAGCTCATGTTGGCAACAGCAACACATGATGTTACAATAGGGTTGCCATATTTCAGAAAGGTTGTTGAGCTTTTTCGGATGTTATTGAGCTATTTTTAAGGGAAATCACCAAAAATGACACTGCCGGTGTGGGCTGCCATACATTCGGATTTTCCTGGACGTTTCAGCAATTTCTGCCTGGACACTGCTTCCAGCCGCAGTATTCTGGATATGTCCTGGAAATTCCGGGCATATGGCAGCCCTGGTTACAATGGCACTGTGCTGCTACAGTGGCCTTGGGCACGGGGAAGCCCGTGTTCAAACCTCAAATCAGTTATGCATCTCAACAGTGGCATTTAGCCACCTCCCCTGCCTCACAGACTTGCTATGACAATAGATCACTTCTTCAAGTTCTTTAGAGGAACTGCAGGATACAAATGTAATATAATAGAAAACCAGCAGGACAAAATCCCAATTACCCCCAAACTCCTCCTGACTTAAGTGTTCAGAGCCCAAGGTGGCAAAATCTGGATATTGACTGAAACTGCCCTGAACTCAATATTCAGCTTTTAAGGAGATGTCTGAACTAATGTTACGCACTATTCAACCATTTTGACCAGAAACTTGAAAAAAGTGTGTGTGTGTGTGTGTGTGGTCCCTTTATAAAATTTAGTTCTTAGAATCCAAACTACGAAGATACTAAAAAATTGATGGGAAAGTGCTGTAATTTATTACCCTGGATATTTTGGCCAATAATTCCAGAGTCCAGGGTATTCTGTATTGGAGACACTAACCTATTTCCCATTGAGGTGATAAAATGTCTGGGTAGTACCACTTTAGCCTACAAGTGGATGACATGCAGCAGAATGTTTCCCCAAGGGGGGAAAACAAGCCTATCAAAAGGCTTGATGGGCTAGAACTATTCTTAACATCTACTTTTCTTTATGGAATGGTTTTGGGGAGGTCAGGTTGGGATAATTCAATTATGTGAGCACCCACTTGGAGTCTGAAGTGGTACAGTCCAGACCACGTGTTTACCACCCCAATGAGACTTAGACCTAAAGTGAAGAGTGATCTCTTTTTGCTTGATTCAGCATAGCTTTTCTACAATGGTCAATAAATCTTTAGTACTGTACTGCTAAGTTGTTTTTTTTTTTTTGAAGTGAACAAGTAAAAATGTAAAGCGTGAATGTTACATGTGTTTGTATCGTATTCAGCAGATGGACAGAATTAGCTGCAGTTCCCTACTGACTTTACGTAGAGGTTTGTTGCTCTGTCACATGTGACAGAAGAATCACAGCATGAACACTGAATTTCTATCTACACCACAGTGCTTGGTCCCAAACCAATAAAATACCTTGGAAGAAGAGCCAAAATAGTCGCAAGTAGGCACACCAGATAAAACCTTGGAGTAGACAAATGTTTCTGAATTATCCAATATGGATTGGCTGGTGGGTTGCAGAGGATACAGGTAGCTCCAAAGGTCCCAATAATGCTGAAGAACAGGAAGACGCTACCAGCTAGAACAGAGAAGTGTGCCACATTCTGAAATTAAAAAACAACAACACACACCACAGAAGGACAAACTGAGTGAGACAGAATCTGCTTCCATTTCTGAAGAACTGAAAGGCAGCGGTACGAGCTCAGAGAATCACATATTCATTCACCATTCCAAACTAGCATTGTTTCCATGGTTCTTAGCCCCTAATGTTTAAGGGTGGGCTCATGTAACTGTGCTGCAGGGCAGCTGCTTGAAAGTTGTCTGAAGACTCCACCCATGCAGTTAAGCTGAGGGCTAACTCCCCTTTGCTTCTACAGATTTCCAAGTAGCCATGGGTGGATGGGCTTAATGTGAAGCTTTTAATGTTTATTAGATTATTGTATTTTAATGTTCTGTTGGAAGCCGCCCAAAGTGGCTGGGGAAACCCAGCCAGATGGGCAGGGTATAAATAAATTATTATTATTATTATTATTATTATTATTATTATTATTATTATTATTATTATTATTGGCAGCTCATTCTCTGCTAAGACAGAAAGGGTGGTTTCATTGCTCTTCTGTGGCTGCCTAGGTCTGAGGACAGAAGGCACTGAAGCCATTCACTGGCCTTTTCTTCATAGTGCGGGCTGGCTGGCTGGCCAAGACCCAGGAGAGGCCATAGCCCTTTGCCACAGCCTTGGCCCAGCAGCACCCTTAGATCAAGGGAGGCCGAGGATGTTCCAAGGTGGTTCCCCTCTTCTTCACCCACTGGGATTACTTCCTTCTTAACCCTACCTCACTGTGTTGGGATTCACAAGCGGGAAAGGTCTGAAAGAGAAGCACTAGAAAGAAGTTCAGCAGGCTTATTAATGTGGGAAATAATCTTGCAGCCTCCCCAAAATTTCATGCTTTATTAGGTAAGCAAAGGGTTACAACACAGGGCGTTTCCCTTTAAATTCCTAGAAAGGGCAGTCTGGAAAGTCATATCCTCTGCTTGCCCTGGCAGGAAAAGAATCCTTGCTACCTCCTCCCTTCTCAGTGTTCAGTCTCCTTTTCTGCGGTAATAAGAGGCAGCTATTCAGCCACCCCAGTTTCTGCCTCTATCCAATGCTGCTATTTAAAAACAATAATTTTAGTTACAGTGGTGCCTCGCAAGACGAAATTAATTCGTTCCGCAAGTTTATTCTTCTTGCGGGTTTTTCGTCTTGCGAAGCACGGTTTCCCATAGGAATGCATTGAAAATCAATTAATGCGTTCCTAGGGAAACCGCTTGCCAGGCTGGCGGTGCGGAGAAGGGCTTTTCTCCGCACCGCAAGCCTTCAGGACAGGTACGGGAACAGAGGGGAAGGGGCGCAGCGCTTTCCCTCTGTTCCCGGGGCTTGCGTGGGAGGAGGGTTTTTCCTCCCCACCGCCAACATTCAGAACAGCATTCTGAATGTTGGCGGTGGGAAGGAAAACCCTCCTCCCACCCCAAGTCTTCAGGAAAGCCATCCGATGCCGGGCGGCGGGAGAAGGTGTCCCCCCGCATCGGAGCTTCGTCCCGATGCCGCGCCGCGGGAGGAGACGTTCCCCCTTCGCCGCCCGGCATCGGAGCTTCGTCCCGATGCCGCGCCGCGGGAGGAGACGTTCCCCCTCCGCCGCCCGGCATCGGAGCTTCGTCCCGATGCCGCGCCGCGGGAGATGACGTTCCCCCTCCGCCGCCCGGCATCGGAGCTTCGTCCCGATGCTGCGCCGCGGGAGGAGACGTTCCCCCTCCGCCGCCCGGGATCGGAGCTTCGTCCCGATGCCGCGCCGCGGGAGATGACGTTCCCCCTCCGCCGCCCGGCATCGGAGCTTCGTCCCGATGCCGCGCCGCGGGAGGAGACGTTCCCCCTCCGCCGCCCGGGATCGGAGCTTCGTCCCGAAGCCGGCGGCGGGAGGAGGTCCGAGGACAGTGGGGAAGACGCGCTGCGCTTCCCCGCTGTCCCTGAGATTTCCCTATGGGCTGTCGTCTTGCGAAGCAAGCCCATAGGGAAATTCGTTTTGCGAAGCGCCTCCAAAACGGAAAACCCTTTCGTCTAGCGGGTTTTCCGTCTTGCGAGGCGTTCGTCTTGCGGGGTACCACTGTAATTTGGGCAAGAATTTCTCTTACAAAAAGCACTGCCCTTGTTATGACATCATTACTAATACTCTCTAAAGCAGGTGTGGGTAGGAAACCTCTGACACTCTTGCTGAACTACTACAACTCCCATCATCCCTGGACATTCTTGCAGAGGCTGATGTAAGCTGTAGCAACATCTGAAGGGCCAAAGATTCCCCACACTTGCTCTAAAGGTAGGAATATGGTTCAGGGGAGGAACTTGCAGATGGGACAAGCTGGCTTCTGAGGAGTAAATTAGCAATTAGTTCCCTGCCTCCCTCTCTCTTCCTTTTTCTCAGGGGCTGTTCACAGGTTCTGCTCAAAAGAACTGGGAGGCAGAGGGATGAGATGTTGGGCAAGATAAGACTTCACCGTGGGGGTGTGAATACTCTGTATCCAATACAGTGGTACCTCAGGTTAAGTACTTAATTCGTTCCGGAGGTCTGTTCTTAACCTGAAACTGTTCTTAACCTGAAGCACCACTTTAGCTAATGGGGCCTCCTGCTGCTACTGCACCGCCGGAGCATGATTTCTGTTCTCATCCTGAAGCAAAGTTCTTAACCTGAAGCATTATTTCTGGGTTAGCGGAGTGTATAACCTGAAGCGTATGTGACCCGAAGCGAATGTAACCCGAGCTACCACTGTAAATTTAGAGAGAAACATGGAGAGTGGAAACTTTTCCCTTCAAACTCTTCTCCCACCAAGGTTCCTGCAGGAGCTTTGCTTCACATTTTGTGAAAGGAAGTGAAGGCCTCTTCCTCGCCTGGAACTAACTACCCAAACTGATTGTGTTCAGCTTTCACCCTGAAGGGAACTCACCCACAAATGTTAAAGAATGGACCCTATGGGGTGAGGTGCAAGACAGCTCATGTCTTCAATACTGGCATAAAGGAAGGAAAACACTTTTGGTAAGAATTGGCCCAATTCTCACGTTAGTTTTGGACATGGCAACATCATTCTAAGATGATTTTTATTTTATCGTGTCCATTTAACATGTCAAATGATATCCATTCTAACCGTGTGAGTGCATATCTATCTCATCAACTACTGAAGACTGCTGTGGTGCTGCAAATACCATCCCACACTTTGTGCGGGCACATTTAAGCATCAACATCCACCATGTGACGAGATGATAAATGTTAACTTGACCCTGTCCAAGAGCAATTTGCAAAGTGAACCTTAGAATGAACAACGTACTCACCAAAGATTTGCTTTCAATCACGAGGTGTAATAATATTGTGAAAAACATGGAGGTGTTAATAGGACTCCCGAAAGAATAGAGGTCTATATCAGAGCCACTGTAGGTCTGCAAAGGAACAATTATTTAAAGTTTATGTACTCTGTGATTGTATTCCCCCTTTTTTCCTTAAGATTTCTTTAAAGCTTTTTCATGAGACAGTAAGATAAAAGAAACTAATCTAAATAACAAAAGCGAAGAAGGAAAGAGAAAAGAAAACACAGAGTCTTCTCTTAAATGTAGCTCTTAATCCTTGTCACCAACAGAAAATGATGGACCTTCCCAGCTCTCACCTGGGAGCTTTCCTTTCTTCTCCCAGTCTTTCAGCCTGGGAGATCTTCACTTCCCTGCCTCTCACTCAGGGTCCTGCCACAAACCACACACCACCTTCGTGTGTGTGTGTAATCCTTGGACCCCAATAATGGCTCAGAGCAGAGGACACAAAAGGGGGGGGGGAAAGAAAGGAAAAAAGAGAAAGAAAAGAAGAATGAAAAATAAATAAAAGGACTCCTGATTTTACATCTGCCCACTACATTAAAGAAAAATATATTTGTAACATTTGCCCTAGGATGACATCCAACTGTTCTGCTTTCTGTTAAAATTTTCCCAATCTTCAGACTCAAATGTGTGAAATCCATTCATTTTTCTTTTCACACAAGAAGTTCAAAAGGAATTCTCTATTGTTAATAAATATGTGTAATGATTTTTCTCCAATCAAACATAACCACTTGGTCTTCCACAACCACAACTTCCACTTCGTCTTAAACAATAATAAATCTTTCCATCTTTGTCCATGTACGAGCCTCCCCACGGTGATCATATATTGAGGTATTATTCCATAGTTCTTTTCTTGTTACGTATCCATTAATTCACACCCAGTTCTGTATCTTCAGTTCCCATTTCCTGTTGTGTTCCATCCTTATCTAAAAAAATTACCTCTTCCATTTACATTTTTTCTATTCTTTTCCCAAGGAAAGTACCAGAGTACCTTTTCCCTCTGAGTTCACTCCAAGTTGTACACAGAGCCCTTTCTCTCTCAGCTCTTATCAATGCCAGATCCAGATGTCTGTCCATGTCTCCATCCATGATTTCATTCTACTCCTCCAGAATCACAACACCATATGGCTGTATTCCTCCAAACACTTGTGTAAATGACTTTTCCAATGCACCATCTATTCCCTCCAACTCTACCATTTCACACTCTGATTCTGCCAGTCCTTTATCCATATTCTTCTCCAAAGTCTCTGTATTGTCTCTGATTCTGCCTTTCATTTCATTCAATCCTGGTTTACTTTCATTCCCCACTGGATTAGACCCCAATGGAACTTTAGTCAATTTTATTTGCTCATCAAACATTTGCTGAAAGATGCCAACAGTCAGTGGAATGCCCAAATAGAGGTATATTTGCCAGACTGAATTTTCATGATCTTATTAACAATTCAGTCTCATTACATCTCCTGTCTCCACCTTAAGATCTTCACAGCCATATCTCTTATTAGAATAGATAATTCTTTCCCGTGGAGGAAGCATCAAGTGGCACATTTACTTTTGATTTCTAAGCAACATTTTCATCGAGAAAACAAAAATAAACAACATGAAATAAAAATTATTGACACACACAAGTGTCTCATTCATTTGCAAATTTCTTTTCTCAAGCCATTAAAACAAGCTTTTGGTTCTGCCTTCAGCCCTTTAAAAATTGACTTCTCTTCCCTTCTACTTGAAGCCAAAAAGCAGCTCATGCATCAAATGTAAATTTCCACTGGCTGATGGATAAATTTCTCTGAGTTATAAATTATAAATTTCCAGAAATAATTAAGAAAGAGAGGCTTTTGCAGATCACATGCACATCAGGGCTCTTATGTGGCTTTTGGGCAAGATGTAGACTCCTTGGTTCTTAAGTCGCTTAACCCCACCAGAGCTCCCAGGAGCTGACAGCTTCTTGGTCTCTTGACACAGAAAACAGCTTTTTCAGCGCATCAGAGGTTGGATCCCTATTCACTTTTTTTCCAGGGTGAATTTGACAGTCGAAGCTTACTCCTGGCTGTCATCAATTATCATGGAATTATTTCCGTGGACTGCTGACAACAGAGATTCAATCTGCCATGCCCCACCCACCAACCCACCGGAAGTCCTCTGTGCTTGTATTCCAGATCATGAGTACTGTAAGCCTACTGTTTTTTTGAATATGAAGGAAGTTTAAAGATCATGCAAATAAAAAGGCAAATAAAAGTTGAGATAAAGGAGTAAAATATCCTAACACTTACCCAGTAAGGGATAAAAAAGCAAACTAGACTTTGGTAAAAAGCATCTAATAAGTTCATTATGAAGGTTGTAAACAGGTATGGCTGAAAAGGAAAGACAGGAGAAACACTTATTGAGGGTGGGATTCATCTAATGAGCCCCACACAAGCACTTTTGCAATGGGTCTTTCCCCCCCACCTCTTAAATTGGGTTAAGGGGGTTCAGGAGAACCCACAGAAGAGGGTTATTTTGAATTCTACTCATAGTTTGGGAAGATACAGATTCTAGTCATTTTGCCTTGACTGCATGTTTGGACGCCTGAACGCCTTACTGAGCTTCCAAAAGCTCACACATACAGTATCACCATCCAAGACCCAGGTCTCAACCTTCAGTGAGAGAGCCTGAGCTAGTCTGCAATATGCCCAAGTCACAAATGAGAGATTAAAGGGAGAAGGCGAGTCTAGTTATAAGACTAACACTTGTCGGTATATAAAAGTGCAGCTTTTAAATTACCAAAAATACCTTGGTCAAGCAGGAAGTGTTTGAAACTCTTTGAACAAAAATTGGTTCAATAAAAAAATCTGTTGTATTTTCAGCGAACCAACCAGAGATACTCATTGTCAGAGCTGCAGAGGACAGTACAGGCTGGTGAGACAGTATAGCAATCTAATCTGGAACCCCTCCTAGAGAGTTTCAGCTTGACTTTGACAGCATGCATGTCTAGCACACAGCGTACAATACTCCCACATTTCTGCTGAGGCCTTCCTCACCATGCTGGAGAAACACAAATAAGCAACAGCAGTCTACATGGTAGAAAATGGTAACAGGGCATCCATCAAATAACTGTTTGTGTATAAACTATGTTGCCCTCCTAAGGCCACCTACATTCATTGGCTGTAAAGCCAGTGAAGAATAATGCCTTTCATCTCCACCAGATTATTTAACAGGAGGGAATGTTCACGTTTAACTGGTAAGGAATGCACAACAGAGAACATGTGAGTTTCAAATATTTGTACGAAGCCAAGAAATACCTCGTTTCTCTGACTAGCCTGGTAAAGTTCTGGCAAGTGCAACAGGACTTCTGCGGAGACATCTTTGTCCAAAACACCATAAATGACAGGTGGTACTGATGTGAAGAGCAGATTGAAGAAAATCAAACTCCAGTAGTCGGTCATGGGTGTTCCTGAAAACCCACAGAAGAACTGGAACCAGAACAGGAGGTTTACATATGCCTGTTGGGAACAGAGGTGGGAATTAAAAGGTGAGAATCTATAAACAAGAGCCAACAGCAATTATATATACTGAGTCAGACCACTGGTCTGTCTAGTTCACTTTTGTCTACACTGACTGGCAGAAGCTCTCCAGAGTTTTGGAGTTTTCCACTCTACCCAGATTAACCTGGGACCTTTTCCTTGCTCCACTACTGATGTACAGTTCTGCCCCTTTGCGGGAAAGAACTGCAATGTCAAATGGTTCTTATAGTGGGCTACAGAAATGCTGAATGCCAATGATACGAATCTGTTGCCCTAGAAATGGTACTAAGGACTCAGGATTGCGAATACTGCATTTTCTCAGCACCAAACACTTAAGATAATTTGGTGAAAATGTTGACTACCAGTATGAAGATAGTAAGACACCACTGTTATGAACTGCCTGGAGAGAGGGCTGGCTGTAGCCTCTTGCCTTGTTAAGCTGAGTGCTAAAAGTGATTCCTGCTTTCCCAGAATTTCAAATACAGTGGTGCCCCGCAAGATGAATGCCTCGCAAGACAAAAAACTCGCTAGACAAAAGGGTTTTGCGGTTTTTGAGCTGCTTCGCAAGACGAATTTCCCTATGGGCTTGCTTCGCAAGACGACAACGTTTTGCAAGTTTGTTTCCTTTTTCTTAACACCGTTAATACAGTTGCGACTTGACTTCGAGGAGCAACTCATAGAACGCGGTGTGGTAGCCTTTTTTGAGGTTTTTGATGATTTTTGATGCTTTTCCAAAACTTTTCCGACACCGTGCTTTGCAAGACGAAAAATTCGCTAGACGAAAAAACTCACGGAACGAATTAATTTCGTCTTGCGAGGCACCACTGTAGTTACCAATATTTAGTAATGCTTACTTTATTCCATGGTCAGAGGTTACAGACTACAGTGGTGCCTCGCAAGACGAAATTAATCCGTTCCTCGAGTCTCTTCGTCTAGCGGTTTTTTCGTCTTGCGAAGCAACCCTATTAGTGGCTTAGCGGCTATTAAAGGCTTAGCGGCTATTAAAGGATTAGCGGATTAGCGGCTAAAAGGCTATTAGCGGCTTAGTGGCTTAGAAAAAGGGGGGAGCAGAAAAAAATCGGAACACTTGCAAGACGTTTTCGTCTTGCAAAGCAAGCCCATAGGGAAAATCGTCTTGTGAAGCAGCTCAAAAACGGAAAACCCTTTCGTCTAGCGGGTTTTCCGTCTTGCGAGGCATTCATCTTGCGGGGCACCACTGTACCAGCTCTCCAGGTTAGAGCTGCAAGGAGGGAAGTTTCTTGAGTCGCAAAGCAGCTGAGCTTTACAGGAGTTACCATGTGGTTACTCTGCTTGCCTCTATCCTAACTCCCTAACACAATGAACTCATTTTGAGTTCTTACTGCTCAGAAGTAAACCTCAAAGTTCACGTTTAACATCGAAACTGGCAAGGCCTGTCTGCTTCAGACACGCTTCCCCAGGCAGAAACGGCGTAAAATAATCCTTTGATAATTTGCAGGTTTCAATAGTGGAGCCAACTTGTCACAATCATCTTAGTGCTGACAGACAGCTTTTTGGCATAGACCGTATTTAAATTTATTATAAATGCCTCTGGAGCAGTGACCCTTAACCCAAGGCGGGTGGGCAGACTCCACATTTCTGCTGCTGTAGATTCAGAGTACAGAATTTACTAGCGTCCTTTGCCTGTTTCTAATCATTAAGAAACTGTCCTTCCACAAGGTCAAACCCACTGAGGCATCCCCGGAAGCTACATACCAAATTCTTGTAAAAAAAGTAAAGGATCATGTTCGCTAATCGCGTGTAACACCAGTGGCCGTGTACGAACAGCAGCTTGCTGAGATGTCGGAACTGAGAAAGCGCAAAATCACTCGCCAGCACAGCCTGAAAACAAACATGAAATAAATGAAATACAGCAACCGAGAAAATAGCTACAAAATGAAGTCAGGAGCTTTCATTGACCACGGAGTTACTTGACACTCCTGAATCCCACTGAAGCTGACGGCACAAGTCCCATTGGCCAAAAATAGAAATAAATGTCTCCACAAAGGCTTCCTTGTAGAAGTCATGGTCTTGTGTATACTGTTATACTTGTCTCCCTTTCTAACTCATCCTCCACTCATCCTCTCTTTCCCTTGATTCGGACCCCACACTCGTTAATCATCATTTATTGAGCAGTCTCTTACATGCCAACTAATCCACCCTCTTAACACGAGAACATATTTTAGTTCCTCACGATTCAAGGAAGTTGTTGAACGGAGATCTTTGCACGACCAACTCATAAATTATTACACTGTTCCCATGAGTCAATGACTTCTGTGACAACTAAAGCCGCCGGAATGAATCCTCTTCAAACCTCTTCAGATATCTACCTGAAACTGCTTCAAACATGCTCCACGAAGATGCCCATGGTTGTACAAATTCCTAGGTCCTCTGATTTCCAGGAACATTCTCCTGGTACAGTGGTACCTCAGGTTACATATGCTTCAGGTTACATACACTTCACGTTTACAGACTCCGCTAACCCAGAAATAGTGCTTCAGGTTAAGAACTTTGCTTCAGGATAAGAACAGAAATCGGGCTTCGGCAGCGCGGCGGCAGCAGGAGACCCCATTAGCTAAAGTGGTGTTTCAGGTTAAGAACAGTTTCAGGTTAAGAACAGACCTCCGGAACGAATTAAGTACTTAACCTGAGGTACCACTGTATATAATCTGATTTCTTAGGAACGTATGTCCATATTAGAACCTAATACAGTGCAAATATGGCTCTCAAGGCCCTTGCAATAGAATAATAGAATTGTAGAGTTGGAAGGAACCAGGAGGGTCATCCAACCCCCTGCAATGCAGGAATTCTGTCCACAGCCATCCCTGAGTGGGCATGAACCATCAAGCTTCTGGTTAACAGCCAAGACACACTGTCCCATTGCGCCACAGGTTCCCTACAACACCATAGTACTTGTATTTCCAATAGATCAGCTCTTTTGACAAAGAGCTCTTGCAAATTCTAGGGTTTGGGGCATTCAGCTTTTGATTCCACTAACAATATATTCTGCTACCGATAAGTGTACTGGCTCTCACAGTCATCAATCTATACGCAACACTGCTTCCATTTACAGTTCTCTCAATCCATCCTACCTGCATGCCTTCTTGGCCAGCAATTCCAATTCCAACATCAGCAACTTGGATCATACTAACATCGTTGGCACCATCACCTTCCAGGAGAAGGAAAAGAACAATGTTGCAGTGAAACTGGTTTGGGCTGGGGCACTGCACACAGACTTGACGAAAGAGAAAAATAAATTGAAATTTCATGGCCTCACAAGATGCGATGTTAAATACAAGTGCAAATGTCATCAGCTGGGAGGGCTGGTAATTATCACTGCAGACATCAAAAGAGGAAATGAAGCTTTTCCTTCCCTACTGCTGCACGTCAAATGCAAATTTATGTCTAGTTTGTTCATCAGTTTTAGAATTATTGTCAAGTAATGCTTGCACTATTAAAAGGACTCTATAAAGTGCAACATGAAGATAGGGGGGTTCATGTTGGCATATTTAATGTAATAATGTAATGTAATAATGAGAATTTTAGGAGAGCAGATTTATAAAATACACAATTTTTATTGATAGTTTATGTGGCTATTTAGAGGGCACTTGTAAGTTTGCATTATACCTGTATCTGTATATGTTGGGCATTGTAATAAATGTTTTTATCATGAAATTGGTGTATCTGATGTAAAGAAACCTTATAAACGAATTACTATTTTTTGAAAAGTGCAATAAAACTATATTGCCAACACAGCTCATGATCTACCTCAGAGGCTTGTTGGTTGGATTACTACCCTGCACAGATGGGGAATGACGACAGCATCACATATTGATGGCCTTCTGTGTGATGGCATCTAATTTGTGAATGCACTCCCTGGGCAAAGGAAAACAGGCACCAACGCTATTCGTGTTTTGGTGCCAGGTAAAGCTGTTTCCATGAGCACTTGTGAGATATGAGCCTGCTGCATCAGATCAATAGCCCATCTAATCTATTTTACTCTATCAGAACGCACCCATCAGGATTAGCAGCCAACGACAGCCTTATCTTCCATGAATTTGTCCAATCCTCTTTTATAAACCCATCCATACTGGAAGCCATCGCTGCCTCTTGTGGGAGTTAGCTGTGGAATTATCAGTGTGTTGTGTGACGAAGTACTTTTCTTTTGTCTCTCCTGGATCTTCCAACATTCAGCATCACTGTATGTCTACAAATTCTAGTGTTATGGGACGAATGTTCTGCTGCTACAATTAGGTCCCGTGGGTGCTTTTATAACAGGAAGGTGGGCCAAAAATATTTTGAACAAGCAAGTGAACTTTATATGGAGGTGAGAGTCATGCTTCTCCTTTTCACCTATCTCCCAAATATGTAGAACATGGGCTGCAGGAGAAAGGTATGTGGTTGCCAGAAATGCATGCTAACCCCCCGCTCCCCGGTTGCAAATAATCCCAAGAGTTTGGACAGAGGAAGTCCCACTGTGGTGTTTTCACATAACATATAAAGTCACCTTGAAATTGTTATTCTGAATGAGAGTGTTGAAAATATTCTGACGTACATAGAGCAAGATTCCCTGCTTACTGCAATCGGAAGGAGGCAACTAGAGTGAAAATGCCTGGCTGATGCAGTTGTTACATCAGACTGTCTGTCTGTATCTATGGAGCAGCAGGGCTTTTCAACTAGCAGATCCCAGTTGGGATTCTACAGCCACGTTCTGCCATTTGCCTGCTGGTCTGCTCTGGTTTGTGTCAATAGTTATCCCAAGGAAAATCTAAGGAATGTACCTTTAATGCAGATGTGGGGATCCTGTGGTCCTCCAGCTGTTGCTGGATTACAACTCATTTCAACCCCAGCCAGCATGGCCAGTGGTCAGGGATGATGGAGATCAGATATCCCCCATCCCTGCTTTACATATATATAGCATATATGCCGCTCCCTTGCAAGAGAGAGATGACTCACCTACAGCCAATGTCATCACCTTCAGTTCCTTTCGGATCTTTTCCACCACTCGGCTCTTCTGCAGAGGGGTGGCTCGGCAGCAGATGACAGCCCGTACATGTGTTGTGAGCTGCAGGAACTTGTTCGCCACACTGTCGTGCAAGGCAAATTCTAATGTTGCTCCATCTATAACTAGGGCAGCAGTGAAATGTGGAATTTGAGCAACCGATGAGGTTGGGATTCTCAAATGGTTTGACTCATAGCTTTCTTTCCACCTGATGTCTTCCAAAATCTTGTCCATCTTCAACGAACAGGAATCCTGCTTGGGAAAAGGGCATTGGTAGTTTTTATCTAGGATCAGATTCTTTTGAGTACGTATTAAAGCTTTGCTTTACAAGTCACATCTCAATGGCTGTTAACAGCTTGTCAGCTATAGATGTATCTTGAGTGCGTTCATTAATGAAAATGATCTGCCGTTTTTAATTCTGCAAAAGATCTGCAAGGCCATGATAGGGAAAGCCATCATCACAAAGATTCTGGGCCAGTTTGGATATTACCATAAACCGGTTTATGATGGAAGGGGGAATAAGCCAAAGGAACGACTCTCCATCACAGCCATGAGATCAGAAGCTTTCACTTCCATTTTTGATTAACTGCAATATGTCCAAACCCTATACTATAGTCTGCCTTAACTATGGTTTGTGGAAAGGAGCCAACTTCAGAACCCATGCCTTGAACTTGGCTTGTTTCAAACATATTTTAAGACACTGTTTGTCAGGTTCAGATGAAGCAACAATATGGTTAATCAAAATGGAAACAAAGGTTTCTGTTCGTTTCACGTCTGCAGCAGGAATGCATTTAAAATTCTGAGGCTCACTGCGGCTTGCTCCTGTTGCAATAAACCATGGCTTAGACAAAGCAGCTCACTGTCACGTTAGCAAGGGTTCGTTAAATGCTTAAGAAATGAGCCACACACAGAGTTTACATTTAGCTAGGGGCAGGAATCCAATGGCTGAAGGAAACACTGGAAAGAGATATATCTTGCAATGTGTTTTTTTTAAATCTGATTAATGGAAGGGGCTATATTATTAAATCGTGATCCATATGCATGTGAGTAGTTAGTTTTTTTTTATTTAAAGAAATAAAATAAACTCATCTTACATAATTCAGCAAAAATAAATGGGATCTGCAGAAGTGCAAGGGAAATTTCTGAGAGTTTATAGACACACGGCTCACTAAAATGAATGGGAGCTGTACATGAAGTTGTATGCTGCTTTCTCAATAATACACAGTGGGTTTGAACTGAAAGGACCTTTCCTCCCCAAAAATCATAATTAAATATAACCATCCGCCATGGATGCTTTAGTTGAGATTCTTGCATGGCAGGGGGTTGGACTAGATCATTATTGAAGTTCTTTCCAACTCTACAATTCTATGATTCTATGAATGTGCAATTAAAAGAAACATAACACTGTTTAGATTGGGACGCGGGTGGCGCTGTGGGTAAAACCACAGTGCCTAGGACTTGCCGATCGAAAGGTCGGCGGTTCGAATCCCCACGGCTGGGTGAGCTCCCGTCTTTCGGTCCCAGCTCCTGCCCACCTAGCAGTTCGAAAGCACCCTTAAGTGCAAGTAGATAAATAGGTACCGCTTTATAGCGGGAAGGTAAACGGCATTCCGTGTGCTGCGCTGGTGCCGGTTCGCCAGAGCAGCTTCGTCACGTTGGCCACGTGACCCGGAAGTGTCTGCGGACGGCGCCGGCTCCCAGCCCTAGAGTGAGATGAGCACACAACCCTAGAGTCTGTCAAGACTGGCCCGTATGGGCAAGGGTACCTTTACCTTTAACACTGTCTAGACAACATTTTTACTGTGATTAGTTCATCAGTCTTCAAGTGAGTCATCTGTGAAAACAAAGGCCTGAATTTCTAACAAACAAAATATCCATTCCTGCCATCATACAATATTCTTTTCAACCTGTTGGCTTTTTTTTTTTACGGCAAAGCATCCCAATTTTTAAGCAATCTTTAACAAGTTATGGCTAGGATTAGTACTGGATAATGTGAATAAAGATATTTCCATCACATAAAAGGGAACTGGCTTCCCATTTGAAAACACTGACTATTTTTAAGAGAAAACACAAAAACACCAAGATTTTTTCTGCATTAGGAAATGTAAGTAGATTAACTTTCTGGAATGCTGCATGTAATACCATTTTAATGAGATAATTCTTAGCACATTAATGGTAATCAAACACGGCTGCAGGGAGATACGACAAAGAGCAACTTGCAAAAACTGAACTTGTTCCAATTTCCAAGACAAAGCTCCTAGTCCGACATCCGTAGAGCTAGTGTAGTTTAGCATTTAGCCCTCGGAAGCATTTTAACAACGGTTTGCAGTGTGTCAACTTTCTGCGCAAGGCGGAAGGACAAATGAATTGGTGGCTGCATTAATTAACTGCCACTTATACTTCTGTTCAGGAGTACAATTGTACAAAGCCTTACAGCTTAGACACTCACATTTAGCAAAAAATCCTGAATTTATAAAGGTCATCCTACAAAAAGCTGCAGTTTTTAGAAGCGAAGGGAACTTTGACACACTTCCAACACCCCAGCTGCACAGACCAGTGTGAAGCCATTGGCCAAAAAGGAAAGGAGGAGCAGCAGCAGTAGCGGGGCGAGATGGGAAAGACAACTGCAAGATGAACTGGGTAACCCAAAGCAAAAACCGGAAGAGGTCTGGTGGGTAAGTTTGCTGCTCTTGTCTTTTCTGGCCCTGCGGTCATACAGCAATGCAAACAGTTCCAGCTACAGAAAAACCAAATGCCACACGCACCAGGCGATCAGACTGCAGGATGAAGATGAAATCACTCGGCGCCAGTAATCTACAGGAATGTGCTATGTTGATGGCTGTCTCGCTTTTATCGCCAGTCAGCATCCAGATTTTAATTCCTGCTTTTCGGAGGGCCTCTATGGTTTCTGGAACACCTTCCTGCAATCGGTCTTCAATCCCGGTGGCACCTGCAAAGCAGCAATCAGTGGGCTTAGGTCAAACTGCACTGTTCTGCACCGGCCACCAATTGGTTTCCAGGCCCAATTCGAAGTGCAGGTGCTGATCTATAAAGCCTTACAAGGTTCAGGACCTCAATATCTTAAGGACTGCGACTCCCCATACAAACTGACCTGGGCCCTGCGCTTGTCATCTGAGGCCCTTCTCTGTGCCCCCTCCCCATGAGAGGTTTGGAGGATGGTGACACAAGACTGGACCTTTTCTGTGGTGGCTCCCCATCTGTGGAATGCTCTCTCCCCAGAGAGACTCACCTGGTGCCGTAATTACACATATTTAGGCAAAAACATTGCTCTTTACCCAGGCCCTTGGCCATTCAATAATGTATGGCCTGCTAAATGCGTGGGAGGGGACTGTTATGATTATTTTATTATTATGTTGATGTTTTATTGTGTTTTTAATATTTTGTTAGAAGCCGAGTTGCTGGTGAAACTCAACCAGATGGGCTGGGTATAAATAATTTCTTCTTCTTCTTCTGTCTACCATTAGGCTCTGTATTATGTTTTTTTTATTATGCTACATAAATTATGTTCTTAATTTTGTACCCCGCCCTGGGATTTTTAGATAACGGACAGGATATAAATCGAATCAATAACAATAGCAGAAAATAATTAAAAAATGCAATTAAGTGTAAATACTCAGCAATTGGTAGCGGCAATATATAGGGCTGAGAAATGCCAAGTTTCCCCTAAGCAAAAATATGCTGAAATTTAAGGTTCATAATTTTTTTCCAAGTGGGATTGCAAAAGACTTATTACCATTCCAATTGCCAACAGTTTCCAGGCAAAGTGGCTACAATTCCCAACTCCTAACATGAGGTAAATGATGAGGAATCAGCTTATGTGCCAATTCGCAACCTAACAGATGTTACATGGGAGAGAATTTCCCGAAATGTTTGAGAAATCATATGGAAGCAGGATGAGTTTGTGGTGCCTTGGTCTGAACAGTAAAGGATGTGGAGTAGTTTCTCTAACAGAATCAAAGCCTATGAAATCATGTATCCTAACAGCAATCTCAGTTTATCTGAGTGCTGGTCCTTATGTGGGCAAGGTGGAAGTAAGAAAAACAACCTTTAGTGGGGGGAAAAACCCTCAGGATGGAATTCCTCCACCCTACCGAATCAGCCGGATGAGTACTGAGTACCCTCAGATACCTGCTGAGGGTAAAAATTGGGAAATTGGGTGGTAGGAGGGGAAATGGAATGCAATGTCTGGAATCCTGATCAGAAGCACTCCTTGCAGAGGCCTTCCCCTTTCAGCCCATGGAGGGGGGATTTTGTGGTATTTGATAGCCCCTGGGATGCCCTCCCAGGCAGGGCCAGCCCAGCCATTAGACAGCGTGAAGCCACAGCCTCAGGCGGCAGAAACCCATAAGGTGGCACCCACACACCCTGCTGTCGCCGACATCAGTGCTGATTTCTGGAGAGGTTTTGCTGGCAATCAGTGGCGGCGCGGCAGCACTTTCGCCTCCAGCGAATGCTCCTAGGAGCCACCAGATTGCACCTAAGTCGTCTACTCTTCATTCTCAAAAATGTATGCTCCTCCTTCCGAACCCCATTAAGCAGCAAAAGAAATGTTTAGATTAGTTTTGCAACTTCAGGGAATTTAAGTGATATGGGGATACAGTCCAACACAAATGTTAAGCATGTTCAAGCCCACTGGGCTAAGTGCATTTGATGGAGCTGCATTCATTGATAAGGTTTGAGCCTAATCAGTGGCTCCTACAGTGGTACCTCGGGTTAAGTACTTAATTCGTTCCAGAGGTCCATTCTTAACCTGAAACTGTTCTTAACCTGAGGTACCACTTTAGGTAATGGGGCCTCCTGCTGCCGCCGCGCCACCGGAGCACGATTTCTGTTCTCATCCTGAAGCAAAGTTCTTAACCTGAAGCACTATTTCTGGGTTAGCTGAGTCTGTAACCTGAAGCGTATGTAACCTGAAGCGTATGTAACCAGAGGTACCACTGTATATTTAGGAGTTTAGCAAAACAACCATCTTCTTCCCAACTCACCAAGCAGTGTTAATTTGTTCTCAAGCTTCTGCATCGACTCAAGGAGCATATCGTCCCGGCACTCTATGTTGTGTTCCGCGGCATAATATCCTTTTAACCATTCGTTGTATTCCTCATCAGTCAACACCTGCAGAATCAGCAAAGAGCCGACATCACCGTACTGATCAACGTCATGCAAATAAAGCCATTTTAAAATAATAAAGAATTCACAGCATTCATCTCTCTAAAGCAAATTATATATCCAGATATATTTGTTAAGAGTCCCTTTGACCATTTGCAAGCGGTCTTTGGCCAACACAATGTGTGACAGAAGGAGAGGTGTGAAAATTATACCAATAGGTGTGTGTGTGGGGGGGGGAGATAAGGGCTAGAGCAAGAAGACAGCATCATTTGGCACAAGGTGGGAGGCGAAAACTTGCCATCCACTTGCAGAAGCATGATGCACCAAATAATAATAAAAAATAATAATAAAATTTTATTTCTACCCCACCCTCCCCAGCCAAAGCCGGGCTCAGACTGGCTAACAACAGTAAAAGTAACACAGTTTACATAAAATCACAATCAATTAATTGAAATACATTCTAAAATCAATTCAGAATCAAATTAATGGCAACCATTGGGCTAGAGTTCTATGAGGATTACCAAAGGAGGGGGTCAGACTGTGCCTTGGCCAAAGGCCTGGTGGAACAGCTATGTCTTGCAGGCCCTGTGGAAAGATGTCAAGTCCCGCAGGGCCCTAGTCTCTTTTGACCGAGCGTTCTACCAGATCGGGGCCGCAGCCGAAAAAGCCCTGGCTCTAGTTGAGGCCAGCCTAACCTCCCTGTGGCCCCAGACCTCCAAGATGTTTTTGTTTGAAGACCGTAAGGTCCTCCGTGGGACATACCAGGAGAGGCAGTCCTGTAGGTACGAGGGTCCTAGGCTGTATAGGGCTTTAAAGGTTAAAACCAGCACCTTAAACCTGATCCTGTACTCTATCGGGAGCCAGTGCAGCTGGTATAGAGCCGGGTGAATGTGATCCCGCAGCGAGGACCCCGTAAGGAGTCTCGCCACGGCATTCTGCACTCGCTGGAGTTTCTGGGTCAGTCTCAAGGGCAGCCCCACGTAGAGCGAGTTACAATAATCAAGTCTGGAAGTGACACCAGAGCCAACTCTTTCCTTCCTTCCTTCCTTCCTTCCTTCCTTCCTTCCTTCCTTCCGCCTTGTCACTCTGAGCTCCTAGACTGGCCACCTGGCAGTCAATGCACCCATCCCTGCTTTTTTATGTGTTTTCTGAACTGCACTCAACAAAGACGGTGGTCTTTGCTGCTTTCTCCCTCGCAGCACCATGTACTGGCTGAATTATTTCAGATTGAATATAAACTGAGTGTATGCCTAGCAATGATAACATGCACACCAAATCTGCAGTATTTTGGAGGTGGCCCCATGTCACTTACATAACTACCAAGCTCAGTATTTGAGAGAACGGGGGTGCTGCAAGAATTAAAACATTACTTCATGTAAAGGGAATAACAGAGTGGGGCTGGCTACAGAACTATACGACTGAGACAGGCATCTTTCACTATTACAGCAAATTCCAAAAATCAGTCAAGTTCCCTATTTTTTTGTTTCTCATAGGTGAGTTTTTTTCTGGCACAGCACTGCTTGACAAATGCAATTTATGTCAAACCAAGGTTCTGAGAGCAAAATCCTGGGGAACGTTCAAGCTATGTAACCGCCTATCCTCCACTGCCATCTATTGAAAGTAAAATAACAGGCTTAAAATAACAACAAAACCCTCCTAAAACCTCCCAATACTGATACTAAAAAATAGCTAAAGAAAGTCCTGACACGTGCATGCAGTTTACTCGTTCATTTAAATGTTGGGGGTGGCTTCATTTAACCATCACTTTGTAGAAAGAGAACTTGTCCTTCCTTTGAAATCAGTTTGTGATGGGAAACTATGTGGCCAGACCATATCCATATGCTTTCAACTGTGGTTAGGACACAGGTCATGGAGAGAGATGTTTGAAAATTCTAAATATTCCATATATAATCTGCTGACCAGTGCTTTGACTACGTCCTAAACCGAGAAAAAGGTGCCCCCACCCAACTGGACGAGTCTAAACCCCAGATCTGCTGGCTAGGAGTTAGGAAGAAACAGAGGTGTTTCTCCATCAGCAGAGAAGAGCTCAACTCGCAAAGGACCACAGCAATTGTGGAGCCTTCTGCTACACCCACAGATAGCTCTGAAGCTCTGATGGCAGGTCTCTGGAAGCGGCAACTGATCCTCCACCCAGTTTAGGAATGCACTGTAAAATAAATAGCACCCTATTCTTTCAAGAATAGAAAAAGCAGAAGAATCACAGAATTGTAGAGTTGGGAGGGATCGTGAGTGTCATCTAGCCTAATTCCCTGCAATGCAGGAATCTCAACACAATGGCCCCCCCATCCACTCTGAAACCCCACCAGACCCTGCTTAGCTTTGCAAACGTGCTAGCGGTTTTATTGCTGGCACCGAGGTTTTGCCAATTCTGTACTGTTAACCATTAAGAGAAATATCACCTTCATAGCTACACAGAGAGTGCGCAGTCCTTGTGCAGCATAATCATCCAAATGCTTCTGAGTTCTCTCCTTAATCCTTTGCATCTGCGCATCAATCTTTTTAATACCTGAGATTTGAGATAATGAAAAGCAGGAAACGTTAAATACTAAACATAGGGGTCATCTATGTAAAAGGATCAAATTCCTGAAGGTGGGTGGCAGTGGGGAGCTATGTAAAATATTCTGAGTGGCATCCTGAGATATAATAGGGGAATAAATTTTGACAGGTGCTACTTGTGCAATCTATGGAGTCCAGTGCCCTGGGGCCCAGTTATGCTAAAATGTACCAAAATATTGTTTGCATTTTTGTGGTGACCAACGGTAAATAAACTTGACTGACTGGCCCTTGCATTTCAGAGACTTATAAGACTTATGTTTATTTGGTTCTATGTTTTCTATTTGGTTTCTCATGTTGCTCAATGCTCCGTATAGACTATATAAAGAGTTTATATTGATATTGCACTGTTGTACTTGGTCATCATGTTGCCTTGGATATTACTGGCCCTTGCATTGGGCAGGTCTTTTGCCTGGCGGTGGAGATACCTTGATCATGAACGTGGTTTTCCTACAGCAAGGCAGCAGCTCATGTAAAATGTAGTGGCACAACTATTCACTAGGGTACAATATCTCCATCAGAATACACCATGGCTAGAGGCCCAAGTGATCTCAGTTGTTAAGAATGCCTTTTACCACCCTTAGTTTGTAAGACCATTAAGGGCATTCCTGGATTGAGATAGCCTGACCACTGTTGTCTATCCACTGGCAGCCTCTAGACGGGATTACCACAACACTCCATTGGCTATTTCTCAGATTACGTACCGTAGTTTTCACTCCATAACACGCGTTTTTTTCCTCCTAGAAAGTAAGGGGAAATGTCTGTGCGTGTTACGGAGCGAATGCTTCCCTCCTCCGTGGTTTCCAGGGGAGAAGAGTCGCTGAATGGGGAGGAGAGAGGGACAGAGTGCCTGCTTCTTTAAAGGAGCAAAGCGGGAGGGGAGAGGAGCCGCTTACACGAGTGTAAGCGGCTCCTGTCCGGTTGGCTCCTTTAAAGCAAGCAGGCTCTCTTGTATCTCTCTCGTCCCTACTCAGCAGCTCTTCTCCCGCTTTGCTGGAAATAGCAGGAAAGATTTTCAGCTCGCTGGGGGGGGGGGAGGGAGATAAGCAGAGCCTGTTTGCTTTAAAGGAGCAGGCTCTCTGTATCTCTCTCCTCCCGCTTTGCTTTTCAGCTCGCTAAGGGGGGGGGGAGGAGGGAGAGAAGCAGAACCTGCTTGCTTTAGGCTCCTTTAAAGCAAGCAGGCTCTCTGTCCCTCCAGCAAAGGTTTTCAGCTCGCTAAGGGGGGGGGGAGGAGGGAGAGAAGCAGAGCCTGCTCCACGCGTGCTTCTTGTCCCTTGAGTCCTTTTCCTTCCCTCCCCACTTAAAACGTGGTTACAAAGCACAGATCCACATGGATCCTCAGGATTTTTGCACTGGGTCACCCCAAATTCACCATCAGATCACATAGCATGTCCATGACTACAGTTTGCACCAAAAAAATCACGCACCCACTGTTGCCTGGGGCTGCAGTGGTGCAAAAACGTGGTTACAAACATGGATCCACATGGATCCTCAGGATTTTTGCATTGGGCTACCGCAAACTCACCGTCAGATCACATGTCTGTGGCCACAGCATGAACCACAAAAATCATACATCGACTGTTTCGCTTAGAATATTTTTTTCCTTGTTTTCCTCCTCTAAAAACTACATGCGTGTTATGGTTGGGTGCGTGTTATCGAGCGAAAAATACGGTACATCACTGTCCAGACTCTCAAAGTTTATGAAACGTCTGGATTGGAGGTTAAAGGCTTCTGTGTTTGCCAGTGTTTATTAGAAAGCTGACTAGGGCGCCCTCCATACCTGTTGAGTCTTTCTCCAGCAAATCCATCATGACAGAGTCTGCTCCTTTGGTGTACACGACAATGTGGTTCAAAATGGGGTGCCTCACCACAATGGACATCCGTTTGCGGACGGAATCGAAAGGCAAGATGTGTAGCAGCTGAAACGTTAACAGTCCCAAAGGTTCCAAGTGTACCGTCACCAGATCGGGACTCCTAGACTGCAAACGGCATTGGTAAGCCCTGGCAGCGTAAACCAAGGCCGCTTCGTCAGGGCTCTCTGCTTCATAGAACAGATCGCCTTCAGGAGATGACGCAGCCCCGGTTCCGGGTGCCAATTCTTTTGATCTACTCGAGTCCTCCGTTTGGTCGTGCCCTGAAAGTATGGAGCTGGTTGGGCTTCCGGACGAAGAGCTTTGATTCGAAAGAGAAGACGGAAACTTCACACGGAAAATGGACAGCTTCTGTGAACGCAAGCTTTCAGACTCTGATTCGGCTATACCTGAGCTTCGAGCAGAGGTGGGGCTTATTTTTCGGGCAGATAACTTATGGAAAATTTGCTTCAGGTCCATAAAGTGTGAAGTGGGAACTCGGTTTTTGGGAGTCCATCGCCTCTGTAAAAACAGGAATCATCATCATCATCATCAGCCATAAAGGATACAATCCAAAGGCCTGTACACAAAACAGACAAGCAAAGCCTCTGTATTACAGCCAACACCTTTCAACATGTTGAAACCAGATCCTAAGCTCCCTTAGAAAAGAAATAAAAGTTTAAGACTCAGTGGAACGCAGTAGATGTAGCCTACCTTGATTTCAGCAAGGCATTCGACAAGGTGCCCCATGATATTCTTGTAAAGAAGCTGGTAAAATGCGGTCTTGACTATGCTACCACTCGGTGGATTTGTAACTGGCTGACTGACCGAACCCAAAGGGTGCTCATCAATGGTTCCTCTTCATCCTGGAGAAGAGTGACTAGTGGGGTGCCACAGGGTTCTGTCTTGGGCCCAGTCTTATTCAACATCTTTATCAACGACTTGGATGATGGACTCAAGGGCATCCTGATCAAATTTGCAGATGACACCAAACTGGGAGGGGTGGCTAACACCCCAGAGGACAGGATCACACTTCAAAACGACCTTGACAGATTAGAGAACTGGGCCAAAACAAACAACATGAACTTTAACAGGGAGAAATGTAAAGTATTGCACTTGGGCAAAAAAAATGAGAGGCACAAATACAAGATGGGTGACACCTGGCTTGAGAGCAGTACATGTGAAAAGGATCTAGGAGTCTTGGTTGACCACAAACTTGACATGAGCCAACAGTGTGACTCAGCAGCTAAAAAAGCCAATGCAATTCTGGGCTGCATCAATAGAAGTATAGCATCTAGATCAAGGGAAGTAATAGTGCCACTGTATTCTGCTCTGGTCAGACCTCACCTGGAGTACTGTGTCCAGTTCTGGGCACCACAGTTCAAGAAGGACACTGACAAACTGGAACGTGTCCAGAGGAGGGCAACCAAAATGGTCAAAGGTCTGGAAACGATGCCTTATGAGGAACGGCTAAGGGAGCTGGGCATGTTTAGCCTGGAGAAGAGGAGGTTAAGGGGTGATATGATAGCCATGTTCAAATATATAAAAGGATGTCATACAGAGGAGGGAGAAAGGTTGTTTTCTGCTGCTCCAGAGAAGCGGACACGGAGCAATGGATCCAAACTACAAGAAAGAAGATTCCACCTAAACATTAGGAAGAACTTCCTGACAGTAAGAGCTGTTCGACAGTGGAATTTGCTGCCAAGGAGTGTGGTGGAGTCTCCTTCTTTGGAGGTCTTTAAGCAGAGGCTTGACAACCATATGTCAGGAGTGCTCTGATGGTGTTTCCTGCTTGGCAGGGGGTTGGACTCGATGGCCCTTGTGGTCTCTTCCAACTCTATGATTCTATGATTCTATATGTTAAAGTATTGTTCTAAGAAAGATATGCCAATTTTGCTTAGAATAAAAATGTAAAGTATATGTATGAATGGGAAAAGAAAAGATAAAAGAAGTACAAATAACGATACATTTGAAGCTGACTCAGAAACTACAACTAATCCAGAATGTGCCTGCCAGACTGGTGACTGGGAGCGGCTGCCCGGACCATATAACCCTGGTCCTAAAGGATCTTTGTTGGCTCCCAGTACATTTCCGGGCACAATTCAAATTGTTGGTGTAGGCCTTTGAAGTCCTAAACAGTTTTGGCCCTGTATACTTGAAGGAGCGTCTCCACCCCCATCATTCAGCCCAGACACTGAAGTCTAGCTCCCAGGACCTTCTGGAGGTTCTTTCATTGTGAGAAGTGAGGTTACAGGAAACCAGGCACAGGGCCTTCTGGGTAGTAGCACCTGCCCTGTGGAACATCCTTCCGTCAGATGTCAAAGAAATAAACAACCATCTGCCTTTTAGAAGACATCTGGAGGCAGCCCTGTAGAGGGAACTTCGTAATGTTTGGTGTCTTACTGTGTGTTAATTTGCATCATATATTCTGTGTCCAGGGCAGCTATCTACCAGCTCCACCTGGAACGCAGGCTGAGACCCTACCTGCCCGCAGACTGTCTCGCCAGAGTGGTGCATGCTCTAGTTATCTCCCGCTTGTACTACTGCAATGCACTCTACGTGGGGCTACCTTTGTAGATGACCCGGAAACTACAACTAATCCAGAATGTGGCAGCAAGACAGGTGATTGAGAGTGGCCGCCCAGGCAGAGGGCCTTCTCGGTGGTGGCGCCCGCCCTGTGGAACGCCCTCTCATCAGATGTCAAGGAAATAAACAACTATCTGACTTTTGGAAGACACCTGAAAGCAGCCCTGTTTAGGGAGGTTTTTAATGTTTGATCTTTTATCGTGTTTTTAATATTTGTTGGGAGCTGCCCGGAGTGGCTGGGGAAACCCAGCCAGATGGGTGGGGTATAAATAATAAATAATAATAATTACTACTCACACACACATATATATATACACACACACATACATAAGCACCAGCAGCATCTCTAGTTTCTCCCCTGCCTTACCTTTCGTTGTGGTTGATCAGGCGTTGAAACAACGACAGTGTTGCAAATCGACAGAGCAATGAAGAATTCAGCGATGTACACTATCTCTGGCGTTAGCCCAACCGTCTCAGATATTGTATAGGATTTGAAAGTGATCCTCCTCAACTTCAATTCAAGGAGTTCATCTGGCACAACATCAGTCTCCTTGTTGGTCAAGCAAAAACAAGGACGGTAAGGTTCTCGTCAAAATTATCTTCCCTCTCCCCCAAAGGTCATATAGCAATGACGCCATGCTGCTGGAAGACCCAGCTTTTCAGAAATTTTGTTCATTCATAACTCAAGTGCGCAAGCCAGTTCTCTAGCATTTCGAACCGCCGACCTTCTGATCAGCAAGCCCCAGAGCAGGGGTAGGCAACCTAAGGCCTGTGGGCCAGATGTGGCCCAATCGCCTTCTCAATCCGGCCTGCGGGTAGTCCGGGAATCAGCATGTTTTTACATGAGTAGAATGTGTGCTTTTATTTCAAATGCACCTCTGGGTTATTTGTGGGGCATAGGAATTCGTTCATTTTTTTCCTTTCCAAAATATAGTTTGGCCCACCACATGGACCGACCTGCGGTTGAAAAAGTCTGCTGACCCCTGCCCCAGAGGCTCAGTGGTGCCTGCACACATATGCATGAATAGGTCAGCCAGAAGCCCACACACAAGTCCCGCATAGGCTCAAGGAACACACTTACAATTGGGCTGCTGAAGGCCATTTGTGTTGTGCGTGATATACTAGTTGGCAAGGCGGAGCTGGAGCTAAACAAGCGGCTCAAAGACTTTGTACTCTGGAAATGACCCGATTTGCAGGTGGAAAACCTTGACGGACGCTTCAAAGAGGAATATGAAATGCGTATTGCTTCGTCATCTTCTTCATCTTCATAATCTAGGTATGATTCTAGCCTCTTAGCTAGACAGACAGAGAGAAAGAGATTACCCACATGATTATTTAAAGTAAAATAATGAATCTATGACTGGCCCCATATTCTCAACCCAAGGAATTCAATGTATTTATTAGTTATACCCCCACCTTTCCTGCATCACGGAGCCTAAGGTGGTACAAAATAAACAAATAAAGCCATTATGAGCAACAGCTATGTGCCGCACGCCACTTGCCGCTGGTCTTTGTATTATGACCTTCGAGATACTCAACTGATCCCCCATTTTAGCAGTCCCAAGTCAACAGCGAAAGCAAAGACAAGGAATTCCTTGTCCTAGTGGACTTCCTCCCATGAATCATTCAGTCGTACCTTGGTTTTCGAACAGCTTAGTTCTTGATCATTTTGGCTCCCAAACACCGCAAACCCAGAAGTGAGTGTTCCGGTTTTCGAACTTTTTGGGAAGCCCAACGTCCGACACTGCTTCCGGTTGAGTGCAGGAAGCTCTGCAGCCAATCGGAAGCTGTGCCTTGGTTTTTTTAACATTTTTGGAAGTCAAACAGACTTCCGGAATGGATTTCGTTCAAGAACCAAGGTACAACTGTAATTGACATTTGACGTGGGGAGGGGGGGAGTCAAAACTCAGATCTACAATCAAGGATCATCTTCTATTTACCAAGTTACAGAATTACAAAGAGCTGCAAAACAAGAAAAACAGTGACTTCCCACCTCTATTTTTTTCTTTAATAGCGGTCAGAAATATTCTGACGTGATCATAATATTCAGGTGTTGGGTTTTTTAGCCGGAACTCAGGGGAATGGAGTTTCCTTCCCTTTTAGAAATTAAATAAATTGTTGTTGTTGTTTTCTTGTGGGATGGGGAGCTGGAACAGATATACACCCAATGCCAGAGCCAAAACGACAACAACAACATTATTAACCCCACCCATCTGACAGGGTTGCCTCAACCACTCTGGGCAGCTTCCAACATATATAAAAACACAAAATCCACTTATCTCTGTAATCAATACAGTTGTGGCCATTTCTAATCTAGATCATTGTCTGCTTGAGTTTATTAATCACACCTTACATTTAGACACTGCCCAGGGTGGGGTGGGAAGGCACTGTAGATGGGTCCACAATAAACAAACAAACAAACAAACTTCAGAGTGAGTTCCCCCACCTTTTTCTCCAGAAAAAAGCACTGATAATATTTATATGATATGTGCTTGAATGCACATTTTGCTGCATGCATTTCCTAGCAGTATTACTGAAACTTGTACACAAAGCTTTCCAGAGTTAAATTTCCGGCGTTTGCTTGTTTGATTTCAAATAATTTCCCAATGTGCCACTGGAGGGCATCGCCGTCTTCCTAAATGAACGGCCTCAGATACACTGGCCAGTTTACATGGGGACTGCGCAGTGAGTCATCCTCCGTTGTCATGGATTTGGTTTGTGATTTCATGCAGATTTAGGCCTTGCTGCTTGAAAGGGCAAATTTCTTCAATGATTGCTGCAGAGCTAGACCGATTTATAAAGTACATCTAGTACATGAACGAGCACAGCTTAATTTACCCAATACAAGCCTTACTGATAAATATGTATATATATGATTGAATGGATGAAAACCTGCAATATGCATGTTTACAGTTTCGTTTCTATGGTGCCATCCTAATCAAGGTTTTATGAATTTCCTTAGCATGCACAGGGCCCCAACGGCAAAGCAGTCTGAGCCTGCATGGGATAAAAAGGCATACTCCATTTTTTAAAGAATTTTGTGTTTACAGGCCCAACATGCCTGTCGCTTTCTAGCACATCCTTTTATACAGACTACAAGTAATGAGCACAGAACATGAAAAGGTGGACTAAAAAGTGGACTACTACAGAGATGCCACGGGGGCTATAATAAGATGCTCGTAACTGGCTCCCAATACATTTCTGAGCACAAATCAAAGTGTTGGCGCTGACCATTAAAGCCCTAAACGTCCTTGGCCCAGTATACCTGAAGGAACAGCCTCAACCCCATCGTTCAGCCCAAATACCAGTGAGGTCCAGCTCCGAATACCTTCGGGCAGTTCCCCCACAGCAAGAAGTGAAGTTACAGGTACCAGGCAGAGGGCCTTCTTGGCGGTGGCACCCTCCCTGTGGAACGCCCTCCCATCAGATGTCAAGCAGATAAAGAACTCCACAACTTTTAGAAGACACCTAAAGGTAGCCCTGGATCAGGTAGTTTTTAATGTTTGATGTTTTATTATGTTTTTACCGTATTGACTTGAATATAAGTCTCACTCCTCCCCCCCCCAAAAAAAATTCAGACTGTGAAAAGTTAAAGTGCGGCTTAAATTTGTGACCTTACAAAAATGGGCTTTTACAATATCGCTGCTGAAACAGACATACCGCAAAATGGAACGGGTGCGGATTTTTTTTTCTTTTACCCCCTTGAATTTTAAAGGTACAGCTTATATTCGGGTGCGGCTTATATTCAGGCCAATACGGTATATGTGTGGGAAGCCGCCCAGAGTGGCTGTGGCAACCCAGCCAGATGGGTGGGAAACAACAACGATGAGACAGTTGATACTGTTTAAATGTATAGGACAGAAAGCCAAGCTTTAGGCACTTCCAAAGCATTGCATACGCCCAATGTGATTTTTAACCACCCCTACACCCACAAAAACAGCATGCTTGATCGGTGGGACACTGCAAACGGCTTCTGTTATTCCCAGGGGGGCACTTCCAAAAGTCTCACTGGACACAAGGAACCAGTAGCGTGGTTCCTTCGATTCAGACTAGAGGCAGTGCAATCATCAGCGGTGGAGCAAGCCGATCAGGCACCTGGGGTAGGGTGCGTGCCCAGAGGCGGGGCCAGCCACTTGTGGGGGTGGGGTGAGCGAGGGCAGGACGCTCCGTGGGTCCTCCAAGGAGTCTGCCTGCCTCCTCCCACTCAGCTGCCCTACAGCTGAGGGGGAGGTGGTGGGCGGATCATTTGGGGCAGCGTGGAGCCTGCGGGCACCCGAGCCACCGCGTCACTCCCAGGAGAGACGCGTGGCTCGAGCGCGCTGCAGCCCCTGCTGTGAGTCCAGCATTTGGTCACCCCCCCCTCAGTGGTGACACCCGGGTCAGACCACCCCCACCACACCTCCCTTCCTCTGCCCTTGGCAATCATGTACACACACATGCAGAACTAGGGGTCAACAGCCTAAACCTTAGCCTCTTTTACCCAAGGGGTTAGTAACACTGCTTGCAGTATTATTTCCTTCCAAGTAAGAATGTTAAGGAATGCAGTTTCCTAGACTGTTGGTCTAGGAAAAAAACAACAATTCAGAAGTATAGCCCACTGGGGGGTTTCCTTCCAAGACTACCGTAGATTCCGGCGTATTAGGCGACTAGGCGTATTAGATGACCCCCCAAATTGGCAGCTGCCAATCTAGGGGTTCGTCTTATAAGCCCAGTCTTATACACTGGGCAGCAGCAGTAGGCGGGCTCTGTGCTGGGAGAAAGCCATACCCGGCGTATAAGAGGACCCCCGACTTTTTAACCTATTTTCCGGGGTGAAAAAGTCGTCTTATACGCCGGAATCTACGGTACTTGTAGAATTGCAGCCTTAACAAAGTGCAATCTTTGGCGCTTAGGTGTAAGCCAAGTGTGTTTAGGATTGACGCCTGAGACTGCAGTCCTGGTACAAAAGCAGCTTTCTCCCGCAGCCTTACCGTTCTCTTCGTGACCGTATTCCATCCCTGCAATGCTGCATCTTCGGAAAACCATTTTGTTCTCAGTGAGGGTTCCGGTCTTATCAGAGAAAATGTACTCAATCTGCCCAAGGTCTTCGGCAATATTCAGCGATCCACACCGGATCCCGGTGTCTGTCGGTTCATGGTACAAATCAAGATCATTCCGGATAAAATAGATTTGCCCCAATTTGACAAATTCAATGGAGACATAAAGAGAAATCGGGATCAAAACCTGTCAAGGCAAGAAGCGGATTTAGTATGGCTTGCTCACGAGGTCAGATCCTGCCCTCAACTGCACCAGAAAACGAACCCGAAATCCTAATATGAGGGGGGTGAGGTTGATCCGACAAGGATCACTGAAACTCGGCGGAATGAGACCTGTGACTGGAGTTGGCTAGCGGAAGGGTGTATCTTGCTAAAAATCAACAGAACGGAAGAGGAACAGTATGGCGTTATCAAAAATAAGTCACCCTAGACTAACCACATCTGCAGTTTTGATAGTTACTGGTTTGGCAGACCATGAGAAGGCCGTGGGCATAGTGTATCTTGATTTCAGCAAATCATTTGAGAAAGTCTGTCATGGGCTTGCCAAGATTAATGTTAGGTTAACTCACAGGTGTACAACTGCACCCAACTACTGCTTGTTAATAGTGTTACATTAACTTGGATAAAGGTCCCAAGTGAAGTGCCACAGGGTTCTTTAAGTGACTTGGAAAAGGATGTAATAGAATAATAATTATTATTATTATTTATATACCGCCCTCCCCAGCCAAGACCGGGCTCAGGGCAGCTAACACCAGATATAAAAACAATTGATTGAAATACAACTTAAAAACAAGATTAAAATACAACATTAAAATGCAGCCTCATTTCAGTAGAAACTCAAATCAAAAACTTTTTGGGGGATGAAAACGTCAAGTCTTCACCAAGGCCAACTATCCAGACTGGTCCTACATGAGCCAGAAAAAAGCAAGGGAAGTCCCCAAATAGGACTTCCATCACAGAAGGAGAAAGGGAAAGGGAAAGAGGGGGAGGGGATCAAGTTGATTCCAAGCCAAAGGCCAGGCGGAACAACTCTGTCTTACAGGCCCTGCGGAAAGAAATCAGATCCTGCAGATGTTTATCAGATCCTGTAGCCAGATGTTTATCAAATATGCAGCTGATACAAAGCTGGGACAACCAGCTTGGCAGAAGACTGAACCAGGATTAAAATAAGAACTCAAGACTGTTACCCAACTATGATGTAGGTGTCTCCCCACTAATGTGGGGGTTACATTCCCAGGTGGTACAAGTAGACGTGAAATCACATACAGTGGGGAACACCATCTAAAAAGCTTGTAAACATCATCAAAACCTCTGGGAACCCTTGAAAAACACTATTAAAAATGAGACTGAAAGGTTGGTGCAAATGCTCCTGGATTGGTAGTTGGTTTTTCTGCTCTATTCAGGCCGTTTTTGCCCTTTTTTGCAGTTAAAATAGATTGATTTAATTATTTCCCAGCACTGCACATATACGCGCGGGAGTCAAACACACGTAAGCGAGGAGACCTCTGTATATGCAAAGTCCTGAATTTAGCTACAAAAGAACAACGAAAACAAGTAGAGAATGTATAAAAGATCTAGGCCAGGGATTACCATTGTGGTGTCATCCAGATGTTGTCGACTATGAAACTTATAGGTGATACAGCCATCATTCCTGCCCATTGGCCATGCTGCTTATGGCCAACAGCAGCTGTAGTCCACAACATCCCAAGGGCAGCCCATTGGTTAATCCTGATCTAAGCATCTCAGCCGATCCTAAGTTGACTATGAGCCACCCGTATAACATGAGTGCTGAAAAAACACTAATCCAATTTTTGGCTGCTTTTCCAGAAGCACAGGGCTCAGATCATAAGAGGCAGTAGTTCTGTTCTATTTATAATTATTATTATTTCTGTACTTCTCAGTTGCATCCAGAGTACTGCCTCTAGGTTCAGTGCGCCACATTTTAAGAAGGGTGTGGAGAAACAAGGGGGCGTCCAGATGTCAGGGAAGTTGCACCTTGCATTACAGATCCTGCACTGAGCAGGACTAGACAAGCTCCAATGTCCCTTCCACAGTTCTACAATTCTTTTTTTTTAAAAAAAAAGCTCTGGAACACACCTACTAAATTCAAGTTACTTTGGCTTTCTAGTACAGTAGTATTAAAGAACGCAGCACCAACCAAACCACGAACTTACCTGCAATAAAATTATCATTGTCCAGAACATAAAAAACGCTCCCACTGCTGGAGCAATATGCTTCCCGCTACTATAGAGAGGTGGGTCTGGATGGGCACCTAGCCAAAACCCGTGACCTTTTTAAAAAGAAGATAAAGAATCCATTAACAAAATCAAAACTATGAATGGCACTGCGTTCCAAGGCAGTGACCAGAGTAGTACAGGCTTCCCCAACCTGGTGCCTCCTCCAGAAGTTTTGGACAACTCTCGTCAGGCCCTGCTGATCTGGAGGGCACCAGGTTGGAGAACGCAGACAACAAAGTTATCAATCAGCTTCTAAACTGCCCTGGCTTTATATTTTAAAAATCATCTAAAAAATAAGCTGATGAAGGTTGCAATCCTATACATAAAAGTAAAGGTAAAGGTACCCCTGACCGTTAGGTCCAGTCGTGGACAACTCTGGGATTGGAGCCGGCATTTGTCCACAGACAGCTTCTGGGTCATGTGGCCAGAATGACTAAACCGCTTCTGGCGAACCAGAGCAGCACTCAGAAACGCAGTTTACCTTCCCGCCGGAGCAGTACCTATTTATCTACTTGCACTTGACATGCTTTCGAACTGCTAGGTGGGCAGGAGCAGGGACCGAGCAACAGGAGCTCACCCCGTCACGGGGATTCGAACTGCCAACCTTCTAATCAGCAAGTCCTAGGCTCTGTGGTTTAGACCACAGCGCCACCCGCGCCCCTCAATCCTATACATGCTCCCTTGTTAAAAAAAACCTCACTAGATTCAGCATGACTTTTTTCCCTGAGCAAAAATGCCTCAGAGCACATGGTACTATTAACTTGCTATACTTTCAGAAACCTATAACACATTCAGATGCTGTACATTTAAAGCAAACACCCCCCCCCAAAAAAAAGAATCATGGGAATTGTAGTTTACCCCTTCACATAGCTAGGATTCCTGGCACCCTTAATGTACTACAGTTCCCAGGGTTCTTTGGGGCAGAGCCGTGCACTTTAAATATACGATGTGGGTGAAAAATCATGCAAGGCTTGTGCTATTCACTTTATTTATACACCAGCAGAACAATAAAATAAGTATTCGAGATTTCAAAGCAACTGCAGCTATATTTATATCATCTGATGCCTGGTGATAGCAGGAATCAAACCTGGGAGCTTCTACAGGCAAAACATGTGCTCTACGTTAAGATGGCAAATGAAGCCAGTGATAGTTTCATAGCAGCCCCATCTGCATTATACATTGAAAGCAGAACCAGGCATTCAGCAAAGAACCCTGGGAAATGTAGTTTGTTAAAGGTGATATGAGAGTTGTTAGGAGACCCTTATTCCCCTCACACAGCTGATTTCCTAGAGGTCCCTGGGAAGAGGGACTGGCTGTTAAACCACTGTGAGAACTGTAGTTGGGAACAGGGGCCTCCTAACAACTCTCAGGACCTTTAGCAAACTACAGTTTCCAGGATTCTTTGGGGGAAATCTGTGACTGTTAAAAGCAGTACAAGACTACTTCCAATGTATGGTGCGGATAAAGGTAAAGGGACCCCTGACCATTAGGTCCAGTTGTGGCTGACTCTGGGGTTGCGGCGCTCATCTCGCTTTATTGGCCGAGGGAGCCGGCGTACAGCTTCTGGGTCATGTGGCCAGCATGACTAAGCCGCTTCTGGCAAACCAGAGCAGCGCACAGAAATGCCGTTTACCTTTCTGCCAGAGTGGTACCTATTTATCTACTTGGACTGGTGTGCTTTCGAACTGCTAGGTTGGCAGAAGCAGGGACCGAGAAACAGGAGCTCACTCCGTCACAGGGATTTGAACCGCCGACCTTGTGATCGGCAAGTCCCAGGCTCTGTGGTTTAACCCACAGCGCCGCCCGCGTCCCTATCATGAGAGTTGTTAGGAGACCCTTATTCCCCTCACACAGCTGATTTCCTAGTGGTACCTGGGAAGAGGGACTGGCTGTTAAACCATTCTTGAGAACTGTAGCTGGGAACAGGGGCCTCCTAACAACTCTCAGGACCTTTAGCAAACTATAGTTCCCAGGATTCTTTGGGGGAAATCCGTGACTGTTAAAAGCGATACAAAACTACAGTGGTGCCTCGCAAGACAAAATTAATTCGTTCCGCGAGTTTTGTCGTCTTGCGATTCTTTTCGTCTTGCGAAGCACGGTGTCGGAAAAGTTTTGGAAAAGCTTCAAAAATCACCAAAGTCTTCAAAAACCTCAAAAAAGGCTACCACACCGCGTGCTATGAGTTGCTCCTCGAAGTCAAGTCGCAACTGTATTAACGGTTTTAAGAAAAAGGAAACAAGCTTGCAAGACGTTTCCGTCCTGCGAAGCAAGCCCATAGGGAAAATCGTCTTGCGAAGCAACTCAAAAAACCAAAAACCCTTTCGTCTAGCGAGTTTTCCGTCTTGCGAGGTACCACTGTACTTCCAATGTATGGCACAGATACGGCCACTGTAAATCATACAACTAAAAGTGGCGCTTCAGAATAGAGCTCTCCATAAACAGGAGTCAAATAGAGGACACTTAGGATCCAGATTGAACCCCTATTGTCCCATCTGCAGTGTTGAAATAAGAATCAGTTGCCAGTCTGGTCAACTTCCGTGCATGGAATCCCAGTGGGGAGAGACGCCATTTTGCTTTTCACTCAGGCAACGTAAGGTCTTGGGACCCAAAAATAAAAATAAAAATGCTAAACTCCATTAGAAAAACCCTTAAAGCATAGATTCCTAAACAGACGTATAGAGAGAGAATATCCTATTTTGTAGAGTGGATCTTAACTCTTCACTTACCCACGGCCCCTATAGAGCACATCACAACTAGAAGCAGAACACACCAGATGATGTCTTTGTTTACGCTCTTCTCTAGCTTACTTCGCTTGTACCGAAGCCCTGTGTTGTTTAACATTGCCTTGGTTTCGTGACCTTTCGACAACACAAAACACGTCAGATCTTTTAATACAAACTGAAACAATTAAAACTGCGCCCCGCCGGGGCCAAGGATAGACACTGGCTGCTATAACTTTTGCAAAATTTGGCCCGCAAGTCCTATGATGCTTACTAGATGCAAATGGCCGCTTGGACTGGAGAAGGGTGGAGGAAATCCCAAGGGCCAAAATTCCCTATTTGGATGCCTGATGGTAGCTACGCAGAGTCAGCATATAGCCAGCCAGGCAGAAATCAAAGCTGCAGAAGGCCTGTGGTAGCTTAAGGAAGTAGTTGAGTTAAATAATGGGCTGGGAAGGAAGTTGCTTCTTCAGCCAGTCACACTGTGTCATCTGCGCCAGACTGATTCCTTGGGCTTTCCAATTGCCCATCGCTACTCCCATTTGACCAAGAAGTAAAACAAAAACCAAAACCTGGATGCTATGCAAATAGGGGCAGGCTCTGTTCCCAGTAGCTCCTTGGAAAGAGGGCATTTTTGTTTATGGTGCCCTAGTTGTCAAACACACACACACTCTCCAGGGAGGCTAGCCTAGAGCCTAAGACATTAACGTCTGTTACATGCCTGGCAAAATCCTTTTTATTTCCCAAGGATTAACAACTTTGCAGTTGTTGTTTTTTTAACCCACTATGATAAAATTATAGCACTGTGCTTTTTATTGCTGTAAACTGTTTTATGGCTATGAAATGCCCAGGACATTTTGAACTGGAGGGGGGAACAGGAATGTTTTAAATATTGATCTTTATATAAAGAATTCTGTGGAACAAATGTGAGGAGGGGAAATTGATGTGAGGAGACACTGATTTTAGGAGCCTTTGCTATTTATTGGACCTCCCTTCCAACCTTCACTTGGCATCATAATGGATTAATTCTCTATATTTAACAGTTACACCCCTAGAATAGACTTTATCGCACGAAGTATTAGGCTGCACCCAACCAAATCCTTAGAGCGTTATTTTTATTATTACTTATTTTTTATTAAATTTGTGTCCCACCCTTCATCTGTAGATCACGGGGCGGCTTACGACGTAAAATTACAATATGAAAATAATAAAACACATAGCAAAAATAAAAACGATGACGAATCAATAATTCACCCTCCCATTTAAAAAGGGCATCAGATATCAATCAGCCCCAAGGCCTGGAAGAAGAGGAACATTTTTGCCTGGTGCCTAAAGATATGCAATGAAGGCATCGGCCGAACCTCCTTGGGGAGAGCATTCAATGGGAGTAGAATCCCCTGAAATTCATTGGCATAAATTAGCTGTGTCTATCATTTCAATGGGTTTACTCTGAGTAACACTGGGGACAACCCTTTGTGTTTGCCAGGGATGGCAATGAACGGCTTCACTTCTCAGGGCGTGCAAACCAGCGATATCTAGCCAGGGCACTGACCTGCGTACACCACAATGCCAACAACAACTGTTGTATTTCTGATGGTGCATCCTCTCATCAGCAAGTTGTCCTTGCTCAGGCCCACTCGTTCATTATCTGGGTGCTCCCTGTGAAGACAAATCCAGCTGTGATGGTTATTTACCTAGAGACACTCAAGACACACTCATGTTCACAAAGGCTCCGCAAACACTGCCAACACCCACGGGCAAGACATTCAAAAGAATATATCCTAGAGCAGTCTTTGACAACCTGGTGCCCTCTAGATGCTGTCAGGCTAGCTAGGACTGATGGGACTTGCAGTCCAACTTGGCGTCCAAAATTAGCCAGAAGCCAGACAAATTTTGCTTTCAACCACTTGCAACCAAACTGAGATGCCTGGGTGCTAGGATACTGCCACCATCTTGAGATCATTGGATCTAGACTGTTTTCATCAACTAATACGCCACCTTGTAGAATTCTATCAGCTATATTTTATCCGCACAAACGGAATGAATTTCTGGAACCAAATGGCTTTTTCTGTGCAGCCTGAGCAGGAGCAGAGACCATTAAGATAAAGAGGTTGGAATACAACAAAATATATGTGGACTGTCCCAGGATCAAGTGACTTTCCTTCTTTCAGTTCTCAAAGTCGTTAACCCAGTTCAAGGTTGCCATCTGAACTAGAACCAGAAGTTCAACTGAGAATCAATCACAGCCAGTCCATCATTTGAAAAACAAGACTTTAGAGCTGTCTTGCCCTAAAACAGCAACTAAACATTCCGCTTTTGTGACTGCAACCTTGGCTTAAGGAGCCATTTGTTGCCTAGATTATATATCTGATTTTCAATGAATGTGGAAGACACCAAGTTGGTGAAGGCTGTCCTAGAGCATCTTGCCTGCATTGAAAACATCTCCAAGTGAGGAGGCTTGGGCTAGTGATTGAGAGGAAAGCCTGACAAGGACACTTTCAGTGCAATCCCTCATTGGCGTGGATTCCGATTGGTGCAGGCGCCCTGGAAACAATAGCTGACAACCACATCGGACGTTCGGCTTCCAAAAAACGTTCCAAAACCGGAACACTTACTTCCTGGTTTTCGGCATTCGGGAGCCGAAATGTTTGAGTACCAAGGTGTTTGAGAACCAAGGTTCCACTGTAAATCAAATTCATTGGCATATGGTGTCAGGCCGTGATAGAAATACTTTGATAATGTAGCCTAATAATGTAAAGTTGCTAATAAGCTTTCCAACTTCAAGCTGGGAGCTTCCCTTGACTCTGAAGTCGAGGGCTTTCCATGGGACCAAGAGCTTGCATAGCTGGCAAACAAGATTTGCCAGGAAGCCACTTTGACAAAGGAGTGAAGGCCCAAAAATTCATCCACGAAGGCAATCTGCTGTCAAGTCACATCCCATAACCATTTGTGCCTTCCACCCCAGTCACCTCTGCGAGGAGAATAATCAATAGCCAGAAAGTGGCTTGGTATGGCCTGGAGACTGCTAGCTGCTGCTCTTCACTTTAATACGAGTGCTATAATATTTTATCAAGCAGAGAGAGCAGACAGAGCTTACCCAAAATTACTTACATAAACCCCCGGAACCTGGTAAGATCATTGTTTGGCGCCTCACACTCTATCCTGCTTGCGAAATTTTCCGGATCAAGTTCAGTTTCCTAGATACAAATTGGGGGGGGGGGAGGGAGAGAAGGGGGGAAATGGAGCTCAAACGTGGGATGCAGCAACTTTGTTAAAGTAATGAATTATTGCATCACTTCTTTGCATGCCTATTTGCACTGGTTGGCATGACAACCTGAGGTAAAAATCCAGGTACTGCTAAATCTAGATTCTCAGAGAACTGAGCAGGTTCACAGGAAGGCCTGCTTTCCCGCTTATTGGGTGCATCCTAGGTAGAAAGAAAAAGTAAAACCCACTCTGAGGTGACTGAGAAGAGTCTCTTGAATGGCTGAAAAAAGGGCAGAAGTTGTTGTTACAGATCTCTGCCAGTGCTTATCAGAGGGAAAGAAAATGGCTCAGACAGACCCAAGGCCTCACTTGGTTTAATCAAGCCCCATATGCCACATAAATAAGAATTGGTTGGTTACTTTATGACATCGTGACAGAAATGTAACTGACAAATAAGCACTGAGAAGGGATAGAGATGTAAAATTTCCGGAAATTTTGAAGCCATGAGGGAAAAAAGTTTCCCCTCATAAAAAACAGAAATTTTGGAAAAACTGAAGAAGAAAAAGTTCAGTGTGGAGTAGTTTTACAAATTGTGTGAAACACAGTGTATATAAAAGTATCATGCTCACAATAAAACAGGTAACCACCCCCCTTTCCCTCAAAAGCAACAAAAAAAGCAAGAAACCATCGACATAAAAAATAATCAGATTTGCCCCTTAGCACCAACAGCAAATAAAGTTAAGTTCCACCTCAATATTTAAGCTCCACAGAAGGTCTACCCTTTGAGTAGTGCTTTTAAAAAAAGAGAGAAACAGAAGACACAACATATACATGCAGTTTATTGTATCTCATTTCCTTAACTACTGCTATCATTTTCCATTTCTTCTTCCTCTTCCTCTTTGTCATTTTTCTCATGGAATTCTAAAAAACGGAAAAAATCCAGTGCCCCCCCCCCCATTTTTCTGGTTTTTTTCCAGGCCTTCCCATCTCTACTCAAGGACAGTCGGAGAAAAGCATGAGGCAATTTCTTTGCATGCCAGGCCCGGAAGTAACCAACATCCAGTTACTGAAGAGTAAGTTGCACTAAGGCTCAAACTCTGTTTGAAAGGAAAAGGAGTGTGTTTTTTTTAATTGAATTTGTTATTATATATTATAAACCGCATGATGGTAAGAGAGCTTCTAAACAGTTTACAAAAATATACAACAGAACATTAAAATGATTGATAAAACACAGTTAAAAGCGAGTATTTAAGAGTATCATATTCAAAATATGATTAAAGTCAGCAGTGGTTAAAAGGAAGTAAATTGCATGCAACTTCTATGTGTTCAGAAGGGCTGGCCCTAACGAAAAGGTTTTGAGCAGTTGCTGGAAAGAGTACAGTAAGAGCACCTGCCTGGTGTCCATCGGCGGGGAGCTCCAAAGTGTGGGTGCTGGAAGGACTGGGGGGGGGGACATAAAATTGGGGGGGGGGCGACAGGTTGTGTTTTTTTCAAAGCGTTTTTTTCCAGGAAAAAAAGTAAAAAAAAAGTGTGCGGAATATTCAAACTATATCAAACTTCTTTTTTTCAATTTTTCCGGGGGGAAACGGCTTTGGAAAAAAGACCAGCCCCCCCCCCATTTTTTCCAGGTCCTCCCATCTCTAAGAAGGGGGAAGTTTTTATTTTTAAGGTAGAAGAGTCTACCTGTTAGTGACTCCTTTGACTATCTATCTAGTCATTGCATATGACTATTTATTACACTGTACTCTCCCCCCCCCCCAGTATATACAGTAGAATACTTCTCCCTCAGCCACTGTTCTCCCCTCTGTGAAACAGGATATATTAATAGTGCATATCATAATTGTAGGATAAATCACCTGCATGGAGAGCTTCTTATACAACAAGAGAACTAATAATGAGGAACATTCTCAGCTGCAGTGAATGTCCAAATTGTGGTGAATGTCGACATTCACCAAGGTGCGTGTGCCTTTGTGTGTGTATGCAGTGTTTTTTCTAGAAAAAAGAGGTGCCGGAACTCACCACTCACACCTCCCTTGTTCGGTAATGGCAATGGCACCAACCTGACAGGTGCCGGAACTGAGTTCTGGCTGAAAAAAAAAGCCCTGTGTGTGTTTCTGGAATGACATTGTGAATCACAAGGGTTGATGCCAGAAGGAAGAAAATTGGTGTTGTTTTTCTGTGTGTGCTGGGAAGAGAGGTATCCTGGAGATAGAATGAGTAGAGCCAGGAGTCCGAAATCAGTACAAAGAGCACTGTCAAAAACTATTGAAGTTTATAGGATTCCCCCTGATATGGATTACACACAGACTTTCTCCCAAGAAGTGCCCATTTATACCTGCTCGCCAAATCCTCTCACAACCTGTCTCTGTTTCAGGTTGGTCTCTCCATCAAGGCTTGATGTTTCAATGTGACAGATCCCATCTCCATCACTAGTATATATCAGCACCATGTCAGCGGGAATCTCCTCATTACACAACAGTCGGATAAAATCGCCAACTTTAACATCTTTCCAGAACTTCTCGACATATGCCTTTTTATTTCTGGGGAGGAAAAAACAGGGGGCGGGGGTGGCAAGACCCATTTTTTTAAAAAAATAATGATAAAACGAAATACAAAAAGCAATAAACCACCATGCATTTAAAAATCCATCCGTTTCTCAAGGAAGTAAACAAAAGCATTTATAAGGCAGTCAATTCAATTTTGACTTTACATGTACGTAGGAAAATCTGATATTAACAGTCACATCTAGCTATGCATGTTCGGAGTATTTCCTGGTCTAAAGAAATTCAAAAGTGTTAATGTTTCAAACCTTTTTAAATGAACTCTGGATTGTCTGTAGCTTGCACACAATAGAGTTTCATTTAGGTAAGGCTCTGACCATGTGTAGCCGCAGGGGTCAGCAAACTTTTTCAGCAGGGGGCCGGTCCACTGTCCCTCAGACCTGGGGGGGGGGGGCTGGACTATATTTTGAAGGGGGGGGGGAATGAACGAATTCCTATGCCCCACAAGTAACCCAGAGCTGCATTTTAAATAAAAGGACGCATTCTACTCATGTAAGAACACGCTGATTCCTGGACAGTTTGCAGGCTGGATTTAAAAGGCGATTGGGCCAGATCTGGCCCCTGGGCCTTAGTTTGCCTACCCATGGTGTAGAGTCTGTGTGTGTGTGTGTGTTTCAGTAGCATTGCTGTGACACTTGACTCCCTCTTGACATTAACTACCTCTGCAATCCACACAAAAGTCACTGTTGTGAATACATGGTGGTATATACAGAGTTCGATGTACATGGCTGCATTTGAATGAGGCAGCACTTCAAATTTCGCCATGTGAGATTACAACACAACTCCTGCAATTCTCCAAACTAACAGGATTTTTCTGGAAACAACTAACGCAGAAATGAGTGCTAAACTTCTGCGAGATACCGCTAGATTTCCACAAGTGGCTTTTGCATAATAAAACGTGTAAATTAGCAGGTAAGAAAACATTGGGAAAGCAGAAGAATGTGCCGCAACACTCCCCCCATTAAAACCATCTCTGGTCCCTTACAGGAGACCTCGCTCAAGGTCACCCTCTACTGGCAACTAGACACCAGTCAAGCTGGCAAAAAAATTTATCCCTCCCTCCCTCTACTTTTGATTGATGTTAGAAGGCCTGTGGAAAACTTGGTTCATTTATTCACGTTTGGTGGGAATGCCCCCATGTTGAAAAACTTTTGGAACGGAGCATTCCCCTTTAGATCCAGTAAACACTTAATGGTAAATTTACCTGGAAATTCTGAAACTGTCTATCTCAAGTATCTTCTTGAAGATAAGACAAATGATATTACCCTGGCCATAGCCAAATTTCTCTCAGAAGTACTAAGAATTCGAAATCAACATGCTCCGGATAAATCCATATAATGACCGTCTTGGAATCTTTTATTGTATTCCTGCTGTATTTTGCTTTCGAAACTGCCTTGGTGGGTCTTTGGACCCTAATAAAGAATATATCTATGTCCATTACATCCACAATCACAGGCCAACCCCTTCCTCCAAATCCTGCCTTGGCCCTGCTATCTTTGGACATAGACTTGGGCTCCACCACAGAGAACTATTAGACTTCTTACTGACCATAACACAATTAGGGATAGCTCAACAATGGAGGAACCAGAATGAAATACCCCTGAACATATGGGGAAATAATATCTGGGATACAGCAATGTTTGAGCGTCTCGCCAGACATGGAAGAGCAATTATAGAGCCATAACGAACAGAGACATTTCCCAAGAAAAGTGGACCCCTTTCTTTATGTTAATGACCAAAATCAAGACCTCGTTATACCATCTGCTCAACATCCTCAGTGGAGAGGTTATGTTAAATAGTATGTTTGAATGTGCGTTTGATTTTTAGAAAAGGCACCTTCATATCCAGAACACACCACCCATTCCTACATTCCCCTCTCTGCTCATGTCCCCATCACATTCAATCCTTGTGCACTGATTTCAAGGGCAACTCTACCCACAAGACTTGGATTATGAATGAATGAATAAATGGATTTATTTTGGTCATTAGCCAGGTGGTGATGTGTTTCAGTGTTATGTGCTTTTTTAAAATCTTATGTGCTAACTTTTAAATGACCGGCCTATCTGACAATTAGAAGTCCATCCCTCACAACGTTCTACTGAAGTTTTTTTAAAAAACACTTTTGCTTTAATTTTTCAAACTTTTCAAAATGATTTTACCGTATGGTTTTATGTATTTGTATTGTTGTAAACCGCTGTGATACATTTCTACAATACAGCAGTATATAATTGTTTTAAATAAATAAATAGTTAAAACCACTTGAGCTCCTGTAGTTTGAATGCTGGAGAGATTCTCGTCCTATTCTTATTATGTAGCAATAAAGGGCAATTGCATTTGAGAGACCTGCTCCTTCCAGATTTGATTTTCCTGATACCACAAACGCAACAACTTGCTTAGAAATTGCATGCCACCCATCTGCCAACTAGAACTTGGCATTTGTCAGCATCATGGAAATAATATGTAAACAAGATGGAAAGCATGTTAATTATACTTAACTAGAATATGAAAACTAGCTGAGACCCAAAGGCTCGGAGTATATTTTTTTGTTTTTAAAAAGAGGATAGAGGAACCATTGCACAAACAAACAAACAAACAAACAAAAACAGTTTTCCCCCCTTGGGGCCAGTTCAACAGACAGCAAGCCTAAAAGGAGAGGCCACAAAGGACAGAGGACATTCACTTTTTTGTATTTTCCTGCTTCCCCAAATGGAAGGAAATCAAAATCAGAGAAAAGGAGGATGGAGGAGCAGCACAGTCTAAAAATATTTAGTACAAGTCAGTTGCCTACTTCCTTTCCTAGATGGTTATCACTGGTTTTCTAAGAGGACATAAAAATCAATGTGCAAAATCGATACAGCAGTATAGGTACAAAACACACTAAAGCTGCATTAATGCCTGCCAAGAGCCTCTTGCCTCCCAAAACAATACCGTTAAACTGTAATTACCACTTTTAAGCAGCGCACATTTCCTAAAACGGATAATGAGTTCAAGGCCCTATCAAGAGCTCAATCTGAAAATATTTTAAATTCAATTTGCACACAGCCAATGTTACGCATGTTAATATATTCTCAAAGGCCAAATCTTGGCTTGAAATGTGCAAAGCCAGTATGAAGGGGAATCAAGGGGGCTGGTATCTGTGGCACCCTCCATACCTGGCTGGTATTTCTGCATTTTGCAGCCCAGTGTGAGGGAGAGCTGGACCTGGTGCACTGTGTGTCCCCACCCCACCCCAGTGCTAAGGCAGGTTCATTATTGTCTGGGAAATGTAGTACAGCACAATCATCTATAAAGAGCCAATTACCAATTGTTTCAACATATAGCCAATCTAAATTAGGGCTCCTCAGAAGCAGATTGGGATTCAAGCCCTTTAACTGCAGCAAGGTGGGGAGCTAGTCAATGGCCGTTGTGGCATATCAGCTTAAGCACAGGAGGAGAACGCGAGCACCGTTTCATTCTCTCCCCCCCATCCCCAAACAGGAAAAGCTGCCTATACTTTTCCTACAACTATTCACATTGCTAGGGGTGTGGGTGGCACTGTGGGATAAACCACAGAGCCTAGGACTTGCTGATCAGAAGGTCAGCGGTTCGAATCCCCACGATGGGGTGAGCTCCCGTTGCTTGGTCCATGTTCCTGCCAACCTAGCAGTTCAAAAGCACCCCAAAAAGTGCAAGTAGATAAATAGGTACCGCTGCGGCGGGAAGGTAAACACTGTTTCCGTGCACTGCTGGTTCGCCAGAAGCAGCTTAGTCAAGCTGGCCACATGACCCAGAAGCTGTACGCCAGCTCCCTCAGCCAATAGAGCGAGATGAGCGTCGCAACCCCAGAGTCGGCCACGACTGGACCTAATGGTCAGGGGTCCCTTTACCTTTTATTCACATTTTTAACCTGCCAAACCTTAAGAGTCTTGGAACCAGGTTTCATGAAAGACTGCCTTCCTCTATACAATGGTACCTCGGGTTACATACGCTTCAGGTTACAGACTCTGCTAACCGAGAAATAGTACCTCGGGTTAAGAACTTTGCTTCAGGATGATAACAGAAATCGTGCTCCGGCAGCGCAGCAGCAGTAGAAGCCCCATTAGCTAAAGTGGTGCTTCAGGTTAAGAACAGTTTCAGATTAAGAATGGACCTCCGGAACGAATTAAGTACTGAACCAGAGGTACCACTGTATAATCCTACCCAAGAACTGGAATCTCCTACAGAGGCCTCTCTTGTTGTATGTCCAGATAAGTTACAAGGCGACCATAGAATAATAGAAACGTAGAGTTGGAAGGGACCACGAGGGTCATCAAGTTCCTGGAGTCCAAAACACCTGGAGGGCACCAGACTGGGATAGGACGGCTTATGGCAAACACCAGCAGCTGCACGCCCCACGCACAATCACTCATATACCCACCCATGGTAGACAGGACTGAAAACCACAAAGAGACACAAAAGGAGCCACAGGGTATCACCCTGCACCAAGGAGGGTGGGCGGCAGCATCGCCACCCATTCTCCTGCTCCCCTACCCTGGGTCAGGCCCGACCCGAGGGTGGAGCTGTGGCCAGGCATGAGTGCCGCAGCCAAGGTGCAGCTCCTTCTCGCTCGGAGCCAGGCTCCGATGAAGGAGCCTGCTGTGGGGTGCCTGTTTGCACCTCCGCACAAAATTGTGCCCGGGACCACGCCCCCCCCCACACACTATGCCTCTGACTGCACCCGTCAATTGTGGGATGTAATCCACTGGGAGCAGTCAAGTACAACATTCCTTAATTTGCTAGAGTGGCCATGCAGGGGATGTTGGTCCAGTCACTTGAACTTCCTGTTCCTCTTGGCCTGGAGCATCCTTCTTTGCATGTGACTAGTAGGTGGGCGTGATCTTTCCAGACCTGGTAAAAGGCCAAGTCACGCAGCCACCTTCCTCTTTTCAACCTTTTTTTCGTCCTGAGAACTTCCTGATTCACCTGGACAGTACTGCTGGCTGCCTTCCCGTCGGAGCAGTCCCCCAGGTTATCTCCCATATGGGGTGAACCTGTTTGTAACACACTGTGCTCTGCCTGATCGTGAGTAAAACTACTTTTTGTTACTTATGAATAAGACTGTTCTGTCTTTATTCTTTTAGGATGGATTAAAGGGGTCTTACCAGGAATAATACAACATATCTCAATCTGGGCAAGCCAAATTGAATTGCTTCTTGTTTTAAGAGACTCACACGAGTTTGCAACCAGCTTTCTGCTGCGTAAAAGGGGGATGCACTCTGCTAAGTAAAGAAGCTTGCTAACGCGAGTTAGGGAGGGAGGATAATATTAATCAATATACCGTATTTTTTGCTCCATAACACTCACTTTTTTCCTCCTAGAAAGTAAGGGGAAATGTCTGTGCGGGTTATGGAGCGAATGCCTATGGGTGGCGGGGGGGATCTGCTGCGGTCGTGAGCAGAGGATCCATGGTTCCCCTTCCTTCCCTCCTCCATGGCTCGCTTTGAAACAGCAAAGCGGGAGAAGAGCCGCTGAGCGGAGAGAAGAGAGGGACAGAGAGCCTGGTTACAAAGCACAGATCCACATGTATCCTCAGGATTTTTGCACTGGGTCACCCCAAATTCACCATCAGATCACATAGCATGTCCATGGCTACAGCTTGCACCAAAAAAATCACGCACCCACTGTTGCCTGGGGCCGCAGTGGTGCAAAAACATGGTTACAAAGCATGGATCCACATGGATCTTTGGGATTTTTGCATTGGGCTACCCCAAACTCACCGTCAGATCACATGTCTGTGGCCACAGCATGAACCACAAAAATCATACATCCACTGTTTCATTTAGAATATATTTTTTCTTGTTTTCCTCCTCTAAAAACTATGTTATGGTCGGGTGTGTGTTATAGAGCGAAAAATACAGTATCCTCTCCTGCCACCCTCAACATTCCCACATCAATCTCCCAACACAGGTCATCTACCGGGGAGGCCAATGCAGTTTCAGCCTCAAAACTGGACTAGAAGCCAGGTTGAAATGGATCTAATTATTCAGCGTCATATTTATATTTGTCAAAGGCAATGGTAATATTATTTCTGATTTACTTACCTACAATAGACTTGAGTCACTATATTGTTTATTTTTTTGTCCAACTGGTATTTTGCGTAATCCTCGACAGCATCTTTCACAGCAATAATTGTGAGAACCACAATGAGAGGGATCATGGTGATTTCTTTCCTGAAAGCTTCCACCACTGGAACCCAGTTCAGCAGAACTATAAATAAGAAATATAAATTGGCAGCTCTGGAAAACACAAACACAACAACCCACAGGATGTTAGTGTCAGCCATTGAAGCGAGTGTAAAAAAAAAAAAAAGTGTCTGGAGCTTGATATGACACACCTAAGTGAGTAGCAGTTGACTTCAGATTAGTATTCAGCTCATTAAGAATGGTAAATTGATATTATAGCAAACTATGGGCATTCATGTTATGACTAGGCATTCACTTCATGGGACTAATGACAGAAAAGATCCCACAACATTAGAGTAAAATCAGAAAACATGTCTTGATTAATCAAAGCAACATTACAAACAACCACAAAATGCCGACCTTCTCCCACAACCATTATGCTTCCAAATCACCTTTTCGGTTTTCTCTTTTCGGTTTTATTATGTTTAAAATTACAGTCCAAACCTAAGGCTTCCTACATCAGGACGTAGGTGCTTAGGACAGGGTATACCAGGGTTAGCCAACCAGGTGCCTTCCAAATCTTCTTGACTATGGTTCTCACCTGTCCCTACCTAGCATGATCAATGACCAGGAATGATGAGAGTTGTGGTCCACCACATTGAGTACACCCGGGGGTACATCAACAGTTACATTAAATTCAAAACGTGACATTATGCCAGTATCTCATGCAACTAAACTATCGCAAATGTTGACCACGAGGGTGCCAATTATTACGTATTCAAAGGGGCCAGCAGATTATTTGGAACAACTGTCCCCAAAATTATCTAGTAATTCATTACTGTTCATTACTGTAACAAACTACCATTGCTTTCACTCTGAATGTTGCAAACAATACTATCTAATTATCCTTTAATTTCACAACTGCGCACGTTACCTGTGAAACTGTTCGAATATGTTCTTCGGTACAAAGTTCCAAAGTCGGTACTTTGTAGTCCGTATTCTGTTGTTTTGATACAGGTGGGATACTTTTTCGTATTCTTCCTTAAAATGCCCCAGACATGGTATAACGATCCTGTGTTTACTGGTGGTCTTGGCTGGCTGCTGGAAGGTGACATCATTATTGCCTTCTGCAGAAACCATGCGCTGCCATTTGCACCTGGCCCACTGAAGTGACTCTTCCATGTTCTCGTGAAAACCAAGTCGTGTCCTTTACTTTGCAGCATGTTAGGATAAAAAGAGAGAGTTGCAGAATAAGCTGGGTGAAGTTGAAATGCACATTACAAGCGACGACAAATTGCTGTTTTGTGTTGAGAAACACCCAATTCATCCAAAGCCAGTTTTTAACTTTATGATAACAAATTAACACTGAAGTGTAACTTTAGATGATGATGGTGATTATTATTCTATTAATTTATACCCCACTCATCTGGATTGGCTTGAAGCCCATATAAAACCATAATAAAGATACTAACCATTTAAGAGAGACCAGAAATCATTGATTAAATGGCACAATGACATTACAGAGCTATTTATTGGGATGAGTTTGTTATAAAAGAAAAGCCAAAGTCTTTGTGCAAGATGTTTTTTTCAAAATGTGCCCCCTTCAGTGTTTGACTGGAGAGCTCTATGTATTAATAGGCAGGGAAAAGGGAGCACTGACCAAGATCCCTAACAGGAAAATTCTCTTATCACTGAGACCAACAAGATACTCTCTCGGCCTATTATCTGCCAACACCCCTACTGACCTCTCACTCAACACATCCCCCTTTCCCTGCAGGAATGGACACAACCTGCTTCTTCCACCAACTAGCAGGTTAGATAGCCTACCAAGAAATCCTTCTTTCCTTGTAGCCCGTGGCTTGACAACTGCTGAAATAAAAAAAAGAGAAGTCAGCTGTGCAACCTACTTTTCCAGCATCTATCTCTGTGTGCACAGATTACAGAGCCTACCCAATATTGCTAGAACTGGAGTGGGTGAACCATAAGTAAAGGGACTCCTGACCGTTAGGTCCAGTTGTGGCCAACTCTGGGGTTGTGGCGCTCATCTAGATTTACTGGCCGAGGGAGCCGGCGTACAGCTTCCGGGTCATGTGGCCAGCATGACTAAGCCGCTTCTGGCGAACCAGAGCAGCGCACAGAAATGCCGTTTACCTTCCTGCCGGAGCGGTGCCTATTTATTTACTTGCACTTTGACGTGCTTTTGAACTACTAGGTTGGCAGGAGCTGGGACCGAGCAACGGGAGCTCACCCTGCTGCGGGGATTTGAACCGCCAACCTTCTGATTGGCAAGCCCTAGGCTCTGTGGTTTAACCCACAGCGCCACCCGTGTCCCGCATGGGTGAGCTATAACCATACATATATCTGAGAGCTCCATCACACATTAGCACTTCATCGCAAGCAGGCACCACTGCATACTTCACTTAGGATAATCTAGCAAACCTGCTTGTCCTTAGGTCCTGCATGTGGCTGTGTTCCTGCTTAGGTATACCCAACCTGGATACCGGGAGGATGCAAAGGGTGACTGGACCGCTGGATCGTCCTATGCAAAGCATGGAAAGGGCTTTGCTTGACATAACTGGCTGCAATAAAATGTGCAGGCCAAAGTCAATGCTCAACCAGGCCAAGGGTAGTGCTGAAGGGTCATGTTCAGCTCCTATCAGATTGCGTCCAACCTCACAGGGTTGCTGTGAGAATGAAGGAGATGGAAAAAACTGTTAATGGCCATGAACCATTAGAAAAATGTAGGAAATAAATAATACCTAGGATGTATAAATAAATAATACCTAGGAAATGTATTATTACTTTTCTCTCTTCTTCTTCTTTTTTGCAAAGTTATTTCCTGTTTTTTTATTTACCCGGTTTGGCTTTTTCCGATACAAAAACAGTGGCAAATGGGGATTTGCTTCCCTACTGCAGAATATATCCTACCCGCTATAGTCTCCATGAAGAGGTATTGTAATATGTTCGCTTCTGCAGTTGTTCCGATAGCCTGCAGATATAGCACTAAAGACACCTGGCTTCGAAACCAACTCTGGATAGCACCACGGTTAAAGCTGTGTGAGCCTAAGCTGATAACAGCATTTTGAAAGGAAAAGCCATTTAAACTCACAGCTGGTCACCCAAATCCATGAGTCAGCATCAATGCAAGGAACTGCTGTTAAGGGAGAGATGATAACATTGTGCCCCAGAGGCACTATCTGTGAAATGTGCACCAAGATCATGTTACCTAAGGAACTTTTCTCAATGAACTGGGGAGTGGCGGCGGGAAGAGGCATAACAAAGTGCTGGCAGTCATGACACCTTTATAAGGCCAAAGCCACAATGGAAATGTGGTCTTAACTGAACTACTCCAGCTTAACCACTGTGGGCAGCTAGGCATCCAGTGAATGAAACCTCGCCATTAGTTCAGCTCACTGAATCCACACACCACAGACTGTCTATGCCTAGTTTTGACTGAGATAAAGAAGGCAGTGGAGAAAGTCATTTATAATACTAATACTACTACTAATAATAATTTATTATTTATACCCCACCCATCTGGCTGGGTTTCCCCAGCCACTCTGGGCGGCTCCCAAGAGAGCATAAAAACACGGTAAAAGATCAAACATTAAAAACTTCCCTAAACAGGGCTGCCTTCAGAAGTCTTCTAAAAGTCACAGAGTGATTTATTTCCTTGACATCTGATGGGAGGGTGTTCCACAGGGCGGGTACCACTACCGAGAAGGCCCTCTGCCTGCATGATTTCCTTATCTACAGGTTCCAAACCACCAGCCTGAGATTCAGATTTCTGGAGAGATTTGATTAACTAATGTGATTAACTATCTTTAGTTTCCATTCCTTGTTTCTCTCCTCCCTGTGTATGCATTAGTTTATTTATAACAAATCGCGAGAGACTGATATTTTTGCTTTTGTTTTTCTCGTTACTCTTTCCTGCACCACTTAAGAGTGTACAAAACACAATGGAATCCATTTTTAAAAAATAAAAAAAATCAAATTACCTTGGTTTTACCTGGATCTGTTTCAGACTTGGTTCAGGCACTGTTTGGGACTGAATTGGAGAGGAGCGTCACCCTTTTCTTGGATTTGATATCCCGCCTTTCACTCCCTTTAAGGAGTCTCAAAGTGGCTAACATTCTCCTTTCCCCCTCCTCCCCCACAACAAACACTCTGTGAGGTGAGTGGGGCTGAGAGACTTCAGAGAAGTGTGACTGGCCCAAGGTCACCCAGCAGCTGCACGTGGAGGAGCGGAGATGCGAACCCGGTTCCCCAGATTATGAGACTACCGCTCTTAACCACTACACCACACTGGCATCTCTTAACCTTTCTTAACCTTATCTTCACCACTGTTGTAAGACCCACACTTAGCTGTTACTAGCTACATTTGCAGAAGCAAAGATGAACTCCTCCTGTCCTGATACAGGTCTTTCACCAGGATGACCAAGGCTGATTCAGTCCCAAACAATGCCTGAACCAAGTCTGAAACAGATCCAGGTAATCCGTATCCTCCTGAAATGGCTCAGTCACCATTCTCTCCACCACCTTACCTGCAACCAGGAAGTTTTTTGTGTGTGTTTTCATTTTAATAAATCACATATAAAGTTTAGACAGAATGACACTGATAGGTTCTGAACCCAGTCCTTGGTAGCTTCAGTTGCCATCCCATCTCCAGTGTTTCTGTAGAACGGTATCTGTCTTGAGTGTGGTTCAGAGGATAGGATATAGTAGTACCTCTAGTTACGAACATAATTCGTTCCAGAGGTCCGTTCTTAACCTGAAACTGTTCTTAACTAGAGGCATGCTTTTGCTAATGGGGCCTCTTGCTGCTGCTGCACCACCGGCACATCCTGGGGCAAAGTTCTCAACTCGAGGTAACTCTTCCAGGTTAGTGGAGTTTGTAACCTGAAGCATTTAAAACCTGAGGCGTTTGTAACTCGAGGTACCACTGTATTGCACTTGAAACATCAGGGACCCAAGTTTAAATCCCTACAATGCTGGTAGGCCTTGCCCAAGTCTATTGACAGGAATTCATTATCAGTCAAATAGGCATTAAAATGAATTACTTCAGATTTGATCTATGAAAAAAAATAACAAGAATGTCCATTGGAACCAATGGGAGCCATTTCCCTGTTTTTATGACACAACCTTGATGGCAGAAAATGAGGAGGAATTAAAGAACCTTTTAATGAGGGTGAAAGAGGAGAACGCAAAACATGGTCTGAAGCTCAACATCAAAAAAACCAAGATCATGGTCACCGGTCCCATCACCTCCTGGCAAATAGAAGGGGAAGAAATGGAGGCAGTGAGAGATTTTACTTTCTTGGGCTCCATGATCACTGCAGATGGTGACAGCAGCCACGAAATTAAAAGACGCCTGCTTCTTGGGAGAAAGGCGATGGCAAACCTAGACAGCATCTTAAAAAGCAGAGACATCACCTTGCCAACAAAGGTCCGTATAGTTAAAGCTATGGTTTTCCCAGTAGTGATGTATGGAAGTGAGAGCTGGACCATAAAGAAGGCTGATCGCCGAAGAATTGGTGCTTTTGAATTATGGTGCTCTTGAGAGTCCCAAGGACTGCAAGAAGATCAAACCTATCCATTCTTAAGGAAATCAGCCCTGAGTGCTCACTGGAAGGACAGATCCTGAAGCTGAGACTCCAATACTTTGGCCACCTCATGAGAAGAGAAGACTCCCTGGAAAAGACCCTGATGTTGGGAAAGATGGAGGGCAGAAAGAGAAGGGGACGATAGAGGATGAGATGGTTGGACAGTGTTCTTGAAGCTACCAGCATGAGTTTGACCAAACTGCGGGAGGCAGTGGAAGACAGGAGTGCCTGGCGTGCTCTGGTCCATGAGGTCACAAAGAGTCGGACACGACTAAACAACAACAACAACATATTTATTTCCATGGTGCCTGGTCATATCAATTGACATCTGCTGTTCCCATTATTTCTTGTGGTCCTTCAGGGAGCTCCCATTGTTTCTGGTGGGTATTTTTGCCATTCTTTTTAGCAGCATTTGAAATTCGCCAGGTGCATCTTGCACCTGCCTATCAGCCACTTGCAACCAAGTGAAGAATCCTGGGTGCCAGGATAGCACCTGATGTCTCCATCATCTGGAGGTGCATGCCTGGGGATCCTTGGATATTATTGGCTATTTTCACACGCTAGCAACAGATCCTGTACAATTCTATCCATTATATTTTATCTGCACAATCAGAATGAATTTCAGGAACCAAAACGTCGTATTCAAAAATACAACTGTGTAGCCATCCTTAGTGGCAACTAAGCATTCTGTTTTGGCGACTATAACCCTGGTTCAAGGAGCCATTTGGCATCTAACATATATCTGAGTTTCTAACACTGCTTTTTAGTATCCCAATTGCCACTGTAAGAACAGGGCAGACGTTGTCTGATGCCTAAAAGATAGAGAGGTGAAGGCACCAGGTGAACACGGCTGGGAGTAAAGTTTCATAGCATGGGTGCCACCACAGAGAAGGCCCTTTCTCCAGCAGCTGCCCACCTAACTTCTGAAAGCAGGACATGTGGACAAGGGCCTCTGAGGAAGTATGCAACTGGTTTGAAACAACTACCAATGCAGTCTATCTGCAGCCCATGAACTAGTTTTCCAGATAGCTCATTAGTTACCTATAACTTCCTAGGGCCAAATAAGAACCTTTCAAGGAACTAATCTCATTCAGGGAAGACGGGGCAAACTGCCAGAAACCAACAGCCTTTGCTACAGCCACGTTTTGTTCAGCCTATTCCAACATCTCAGGAATGACAATGCAACTGAGCTCTTTGCAACTACGAGTATGCCTGCAACAGCAAGGAGGGTGGGAGATGACTTACCCTTTCACTTCCTGGGCTCTATTCTAGATTTGGCTGTCAGTCTTTCCAGTTACCAACTACCACTGTATTTACCAATTTGAGTGGTGCAGGTAGATGTTTGGTTCTATATTAGCATTACCTTATTTGTGAAGCTTAGGATGCTACTATGACCTATACGTTTACAGTGGTGCCTCGCAAGACGAAATTAATCCGTTCCGCGAGTCTCTTCGTCTAGCGGTTTTTTCGTCTTGCGAAGCAACCCTATTAGCGGATTAGCGCTATTAGTGGCTTAGAAGCTATTAAAGGCTTAGCAGCTTAGCGGCTAAAAGGCTATTAGCAGCTTAGCGGCTTAGAAAAAGGGGGGGAAGCGAAAAATAATCGCAACACTTGCAAGACGTTTTCGTCTTGCGAAGCAAGCCCATAGGGAAATTTGTCTTGCGAAGCAGCTCAAAAACGGAAAACCCTTTCGTCTAGCGGGTTTTCCGTCTTGCGAGGCATTCGTCTTGCGGGGCACCACTGTATATTTTAAATGTGCAATGGATGAAAGTGGAGCCATTCTGTAACTTTTTCTTTTCTTAGAAATATTAAATGGCATATAAATACTTGAGGCATAACTTATGCTCATTTTGCAAAGGGGGAGAAAAAGAGATGGCAAGGATGAATGAAGGGAAGGGTAAATAGAGGGTGTGTAGGAAGGGAGGGTCGAGATAAAAAAATGTTACATTACTGGGGGAGATCGAAATCAACTGTTAATTACAAACAGAAAGGTAGTACACAAATATCCGAAATTCATCCCTTCTTAAACAAGTTTTCACCCTTAAAAAGCCCTACCAACTTGTTAGATTCCGTTATTCAGGAAAACCATAGAATCCATTGTCTACAGAAGAGTTCATGAATTATCATCACCAAACTGAACACACAAGCAAGGTTTAAATAGAAAAGTGCTTCTGATACTGTGAAACATTACAGAGATGTTGGAACCTGTATAAACATCTGTGGATAACCTGACCCAGGTCTTGTCTTAACAAGCCCCAGAGCTACCTACCATTCCAGATACTAATCAGCATCAATTAGAGTTTATCTCTGCATCTTTCATAGTCACGGCAATCCATATGAACACAAATTATGTCTTTATATAAACCTTGTTAATGCATTTTAAAGGTTAAACCATTAAACATTTTAAAGGTTAAACCATTAAAGGTTAAAAATTAAACCAACATACACTGAGCAGAATTGAATTATTTTAATGGTGATATCCAAGATTAGTCCTACACATAGTAGTAGTGATTTCCATTTATTTAGATGGGTGTACTCTGAACGGAGGGACGCGGGTGGCGCTGTGGGTTAAACCACTGTGCCACTTGGGCTTGCCAATCGAAAGGTCAGTGATTCGAATCCCTGTGACGGGGTGAGCTCCCGTTGTTTGGTCCCAGCTCCTGCCAACCTAGCAGTTCAAAAGCACACCAGTGCAAGTAGATAAATAGGTACCACTCCGGCAGGAAGGTAAACAGTGTTTCTGTGTGCTGCTCTGGTTTCGCCAGAAGCGGCCTAGTCATGCTGGCCACATGACCCGGAAAAACTGTCTGTGGAAGCGGACAAACGCCGGCTCCCTCGGCCTGTAAAGCAAGATGAGTGCCACAATCCCAGAGTCGTTCGCAACTGAACTTAATTGTTAGTGGTCCCTTTACCCTTTACCTTTTACTCTGAACAGGACTAATGATGGATATCACCCTAAAAGAAATAAAGTACAGTGGTGCCTCGCAAGACGAAATTAATTCGTTCTGCGAGTTTTTTCGCCTTGCGAATTTTTCGTCTTGCAAAGCACGAGTTGTTCCTCGAAGTCAAGTCACAACTGTTTTAAGAAAAAGGAAACAAACTTGCAAGACGTTTTCATCTTGCGAAGCAAGCCCATTGGGAAATTCGTCTTGCGATGCAACTCAAAAAACCAAAAACTCTTTCGTCTTGCGAGTTTTTCGTCTTGCGAGGCATTCGTCTTGCGAGGTACCACTGTAGCATACTATCTGATCTTAATTGTCATTATAACCTGAGACAAAGCTATGAAGGTAGAATAAAATCAACTGAACTTTCTAAGTACAGTAAACATGGTGTGACTCTGGCAATTAGCATGCATAAAATTACAGTCTAGTAAATACTTATTTATCCACCTTAATACTGTACATGCTTAACCCGTATGAGAGCAACTTATCATGTTTTAAAAGTGTTGTTTTGTCTAACTTAGTCATGTTATTACATATTGTGACAGTGAGTTTAAAATTTGAAACAGAGATCAGTCCCATACAGCTCAAGGCCAATTCTCAGGGCTAAATTCCCTGCAATGGTCTGCATTAATTCCAGGGAATTAATGTGATTGTGGTTAAATAATTCCCCCCCCCCCGACAGTGGAGATCCATTACTCAACACATGCACAGAACCATAAGAATAGCAAGGAAAAACCAAATGCAACATAGCACAGGCAGTGAGAACTGATCCCACTTAAAATGGAAGATAATACCAAACTCTTCCCAATCACTTCATAGTCTCTCAAAGGACAATAATAAAGAGATATAACCTATTAACAATCAACTATAATATACTTAAAAACAGAGACATAATGGCCAATGCCTGTTTCAAGGGGCTCTTATATTTTATTATTACGGTAATTTTTTAAAGCCTTTAGGTGTCCTAATCAGTACCTCAGAATTTCAAATACTAGTCACTCCTTTTGCACTTGAAGGAGTGACTAGTATTTATAATGGGAAGTAAAATAATGAAAGTCTGCCTCTCCCTCCCTCCCACATCCTGAGTGCTCGAAGTCCAAATTCTAATTAGTGTACCTTTTCAATATAAGGGTGCGAGTCTTCAAGTAGGTATACCCAAAGCATCTATAGTACTTCTTTACCACAGCTCTGCTTATCTTTAAGGCTACTTAGCAAACAAAACTTGTTTAACAAGTAAAGTGCGAAGCTCAGTGCCTTTCAAAAAGTGCCGTGTAGGTGTAACCTCAGCAATATGGATTTGCCAAAATATTCCTTTGGGGTTTTCCTTCAGATTCCTTATATGTTCATTCTAGACCACTCTGCAGTCTATCGTGTGCATTTAGTAAGGGAACTTCAGAGCCCTCTAGCTGAGCGGACACCCAGAGATACCACATCAGTACATTTGTCCCTTCTGTTTATGTACCCAAAATATTTGACTCATCAAATCTCTCCTGCAATGTCCTGAAATCAGTGGTGCTAAACCAAGGCAGATTCCGTTTCGTAACCCTTAGTCCTAAGTGTGGAGAACTTTCTCAGGAAATACATACAGGAACTAGAAAGTCAAATTGTTGGTGGGCTGCATTCCCTAACCTGACCCAAATACAGTGGTGCCTCGCAAGACAAAATTAATTCGTTCCGCAAGTTTTTTCTTCTTGCGAGTTTTTCGTCTTGCGAAGCACGGTTTCCCATAGGAATGCACTGAAAATCAATCAATGCGTTCCTATGGAGACCGTCCGGGGACAGAGGGGAAGCGCCGCGCGTCTTCCCCTCTGTCCCCGGACCTGTTTTAAAGCAAGGGAAGGGGCAGGGGGAGAATCGCTTCTCCCCGTTGCCGCCCCTTGGTTCAAAAGGGGTCCGGGGAGAGAGGGGAAGGTGCGCGCGCCTTCCCCTCTGTCCCCGGAGATTGCAGGGCTGGCAACGGGGAGAAGCGATCTTCTCCCCGCTGCCCCTTGCTTCAAAAGAGGTCCAGGGACAGCGGGGAAGACGCGCTGCGCTTCCCCGCTATCCCTGGAGCTTGCGGGGCAAGCTTCGTTTTACGAAGCAAGCCCATAGGGAAATGCATCTTGCGAAGCGGCTAAGAAAACCAAAACTCCTTCGTCTAGCGAGTTTTTCATCTTCCGAGGCGTTCGTCTTGCGGGGTACCACTGTATAGTTGTTTCTGCCACAATGAACGCTGCCGAATTGCTCTTCAGTGTGCAGAGAAAGTCGATAAGCAGCTTACGCAATCTTTCTGCACGAGGAGGACTGGCGCCAGATAACAAACCTCACCATGGAGAAGTATATATAAGGGTGCTGCCTCCCCGGCCCCTGAGGGCAGCTCTGAGCATTCAACAGCTCAGCAACAGGTAGAAAATCAGGTGCAGCTCAAGGAGACGCAACAAAGAGGAAAGCCACCCACTGCTACATTTCTGCCAGAAATGAAACTGCTCAGTGCACAGAGCCACTGCTGACTAAAAAACGAGAAGCACACCTGAAAATAGCAAGGCCCTTTCGGCCAGCTAATAACACGGTAAGGGCCAACATAAAGTTTTATTTAGTATTGTTTTATTATTTATTAAATCTGCATACCTCCCTATACCCAAAGATCTTGGGGCGGTTTGCAACACAAAATGACAATATAAAAAACAAAATACATAATAAAAATAAGAACAAAAACAAACTGATAATCCCCATGACCACTCTCTGAAGACTCTTGGCCCTCTTTGCTGTCTCGATATTTGCAATGACCCAAGTAGTAGAGTTGGAAACTGCCTTATACTGAACCAGATCATTACTCCTCCTAGCTCAGTACTGTCTGCACTGATTGGCAGCAGCCGTCCAGAGCTTCAGATAGGAAATATTTCCTTGCCCTACACCAGAGGTAGGCAACCTAAGGCCCGGGGGCCGGATGCGGCCCAATCGCCTTCTCAATCTGGCCGGGAATCAGCGTGTTTTTACATGAGGAGAATGTGTCCTTTTAATTAAAATGCATCTCTGGGTTATTTGTGGGGCATAGGAATTATTTCATATTTTTTTCAAAATATAGTCCAGCCCCCCACAAGGTCCGAGGGATAGTGGACCGGCCCATGGCTGAAAAATGTTGCTGACCCCTGCCCTACAGTGATGCAAGGGATCAGAATAGCAGATGCTCAGCAGATGTTGTACCACTGAACTGGGACATTCCCCCCCTCTCAAAAGCCTTCTCACAAAACTCAGTACGTAGCTAGAGCTACCAAGGGGCCTCAAGACCTTCACAAGACATCCCACATCCCACCACATTTGGGACAACACCCAAAGCTATCCCAAAGAGACAATGTCAAAGATACCAAAGGTAGCATTTGCTGGGAGACAAATGGTCTCCCCATCATGGGCGTAGCCAGGATTTTTGTTGGGGGGGGGGGAAGAACCTCAGTTCACTATGTATTTTTATTGATTTTTATTTCCTGGGGGGCAGCTGCCCCTCCCTGCCCCCCCCCCCCGGCTACATCCACGCTCCCCTTACTTATGGGGAACAGTGCCACTTGCTTAGTAAGGCTGAACGCCTTTCAAATGCTTGGTGCCACATTTTAGGAGACCAGACCCATAATGATTTCTCCAGCCTAGCAACCGCTACAACAAACCAAGTGGTTTAAGCAAAATAGCACCTTACCTATTCTGGATCCACACAGCTCCAAAGCAAAGTAACATTATTTTTCATGCAACAACATTTAGCGACTCTTTAGCCATCGCCGCTGAAGGGATTTGCAAAAGGAGCAGCACAGCAGGCTTTCTAAACATAATTCTTAAACGGAAAAATACTGGATTACGGGACTGCGGCCCAGGCGGTCAAACCGTTTCTCACAAATCATATATGGCTGCCGTGCAGTTCAGGTGCGGCTCCTGACAGGTTTAGAAAGATGAAGGGGAAGAAGCTGATCTATAAGGGTAAGTCAAAAAATGTGTGAGAGAATTAGAGTGCCTTTTCTCCTTCTCTCATCCCTTTCCCTAGCCACACAGTGGCCAAATGGATCCCGGGAGCATGGGGTGGGGCTTAAGGCTCAGGAGGAAGCAGTAATCGCTGGAAAGCAGAGGGAAAGGAATAGTATTATGCCTGGCTGAAGTTGAGGAAAGGGAGAGGGGGAAGCAAGGCCCTGGCAAAGGAAGGGGGTGAGAATCATAGGGGGAATAAGGAAGCAGTGTTGACAGCCAGGTCCGTCGACAGAGAAGATATAACTAGGGAAGGTACTGTATGGGGATCGTTGCAGAAGGAGAAACAGCAGCGAGGCTGTGCCTTGTGGCTCTCAACCATTGGAAGATATTGGCAGGATTTCCTTTGGCACAGAAACTTGGGCCGCCCCTGAGCTGCAACCGCCTTCCTTAAGCTCAGTTACTTCCTCTTCAGAACTATAAACTAACTCCCACTGTTCTCAAATTCTAGAAGAGCTGGAAAGAGAGTCATGTGACCCACAAGATGGCTGCTCCAGAATTCCATTGCTCCCACACTTGACTGCTCCTCTCAGCCACACACACACATGTGTACAACTGCTGGTCCTTCCCTTCTGGACCCTAAAAATAATTGTTACTAGGCTCAGACCACCGACCCTATGGAACCTGAAGTCTGTAGGAAGTCAGATTCAGAACGTTTCCTCTTTCCCCAGAAGCGTTAACTTCAGACTCCCAAGATCCTCAATCAGCCTCACGCTGAATCTCCGACTCCAAGACCCCCTTCCACAGCCTTAGTTTAATACTAAAATGTATCAAGGAGGACAGAGGCCTAGTCTCCTTACACAGACAACCAAGACGAGCAAGCTGATTTTCTGAGGAAAACAGAGGAGCATGTGTACTGCGGGGATCACTGTGAAAATGATTAAATTGGTGGAATATGTGGGGAAGGGATATGCGTCCCACCTTATAGAAGACAGCTGCCAGAGGACTGTCCTCTATTTGAATGATTTTTCTATTTGAAGTCCAGTCTAATAAGGGAGATCAACAGCCTTGTCTATTAACACCATAGGCAAACAGGTCACCTGGTCACAGTCTTCCTCATGACAGTGAGATGTACAGTGGTACCTCGGGTTAAGTACTTAATTCGTTCCGGAGGTCCGTACTTAACCTGAAACTGTTCTTAACCTGAAGCACCACTTTAGCTAATAGGGCCTGCTGCTGCCGCTGTGCCACTGCTGCACGATTGTTGTTCTCATCCTGAAGCAAAGTTCTTAGCCTGAAGCACTATTTCTGGGTTAGCAGAGTCTGTAACCTGAAGCGTATGTAACCCGAGGTACCACTGTACTGGGTACAGTTTATTAACAGATGGGAAAGAAATCAAAGAAGAAAATGCTGAAAGTCTGCCTGGAGCTATGGACAGACACCAGATCTCTTTCAGTTTGGAAAAGATGGTGTGAGGCTGTGGTGCAACAAGAACTGAATCCTTGAAGTGGGGGGGGGGGGGAATGATGCAAATGATAGATTACAGCATGAAGGGAAGGGCAAATGTTAAAAAAAAAACACATTTCACACAGAAAGTTACAAGATATAAACTCCTCTTGCATAGTTAAATATGGATGAAATTCATCACATCAGTGGCTGTTAAAATAAAGGATTAAGATCAGAACTGTTTTATTTGGATTAAATAAGAGGATTGGAACAGGACGAAGTAACATCATCATCTCCCGAGAAACAGAAAATGGGAAGTCACCCAAAATGTTTAATTTGGAATTGGATACTTGGCTCTTTTGATTGTATTAAGATTTGGTACTGTATTAATGTGGCTTATATTGGACTGTTGTTAATGAAAAAAATCAATATTAGTTTTTTTAAAAAGGGGAAAAAAGAACACAAACATATAATATATAGTAAAACAAAACAAAAACCCCCTCCAGTCTTATGTTTGAAGGTTATGAGGTACATAATTAATTAGACCTTAGCAGATAAATCGCTATGTAAGCATAGTTAACACCTGTTTATTTCAATAGGACTACAGTATAGTGAGTGACCTGAGACTTTAAAAGCAAAACACTGAACCCAAAGTGTTTTAAGAAAGGGAAAAATATGATCAATGACATTACCTCCTACAAACCAACTGCACAGGAAGAAGACAGGGGATACTTCATTCAGGGGGTGCTTCTTATGGCACAATGGATCTGTGTGCCTGGCTGTTAACCAGAGGGCTGGTGGTTTAAGCACCAAATCATGGTTTAGTATTTTGTGAAAATCAGGCCAGTATACCAAGTAGAAATGCAGGCCTAACTCAATGTCATAGCGAGGCTTATTAACCCTTCCACTTTAAACAAGCCATGGCACAAACATGGCACTTCAGGTCTCTATGCTGTCATCAGCCATGTGTTAATCTGATTATGAATCTTTCATTGGGGCTGGGAGTGGGGAAGATACAACAAAATCAAAACCCTTTTCACATGATCTGACAAAATCAACTCAGAAAATGGGAAGCCTAATTATATTGTGCAGGGCTGCATGGTCTGACGCATAATTATTCACTCAGCATTAGAACAGGGCATGATCCTACATGCTTTACTGACACTCAGCTTATTGAGTTAAGCATCTGGTTTTATTGTTATTTTTGCTACAAGAATCCCACAGGCAAAATACTCACATACAATGCTGATTGCTGCCATTTTGCTATTGTGTTCTAGTTAAGGTTGCTGAAGCAAACAGGTCTCTAGGCTACAATGAAACAGGTAGGAGAGGGAAGTAGATGGAAAGTGCCCACATGAAAAACAGGTGGGAGAAGCCAAAACTGCCTCATCTCCAAGGAGATTCAAAGGCACAAAGGAACTCTCTAGTTTGTAGCTAGGAAACTCTAAATGGCCTCCTGGGTACTCTTTTTTTTTTTTTTACAAAATAAATATTTTATAGTCCCCTGCCTAATCATCAAAGTAACTCAAGGGAATTTACAATCCAAAACACAGGGCAATTAATAATATATATATTATATATATATATATAACCATCTTTATTAAAAGTACAAATTAACATCAAAGCCAATCCGTTACCAAAAAAATCCAAACAAAAATTGTAAGATCACTAGGCTCAATACACACTCAATACGTTTAAAGCACCTGACTTCCCCCAAAGAATCCTGGGAACTGTAGTTTATCGCTCACAAAGCTACAATTTGCAGCAACCTTAACAAACTACAGTTCCCAGGATTCTTTGGGGGGCAATCATATGGTGTGTTCACAGCAGAGAATGATCTACAAGTCAGGAATTCCTTGGTTCAAATTTTGCCTCTGCAATGAATTCACCTGCTGGTCTAAAAGCAAGCCACACACTCTTTCTCATTCTTTATCTCCTCCACCCATGCAATATGGGGACCAATAGCACTAACTGCTAGTTCTAAGGGACTGCAACAAGATAATGCATGGGAAGCTCTTTAAATGTATGGAAGTACTATATAAATGTTCAGAATTCTGTCTAAAAATTTAATTCCCTCTCTTTACTTCACTATGTTCAATAGGGGCAAAACAAGAAAATCCAGCTTGCTTGTGCCATGAGGCCACAGGCTGAACTTTTCCAAAGACAGAACCCTTAATACTGAATGCAAATGTTAAAGCCCCAATAACCGGATGGAGAACCTGTGGCAAATAGGCAGTGGGGATTTGCGGCACACCTGGACAAGTGCAGGAAAGCCTGCAGGCCTGCCCACAGGATAAGAGTCAATCAACTCTCCTGCCTTTCATTCCTAAACTGTGCTGCTACCTATTCTGCAGCTCAGATTGGACAGGCAAAGCCACACAAGGCATGTAGTATGGGACACTTGTGCTTATACTTTAGATTTGACTTACCACACATTCGCCAAAAAGATTGCCCATCCTAATGAAATGCAAACGTTGAACTGCAGCTTACAAACTCCACACAGCTCTGCCCTGCGTCCATAATTACAAAGATCACATGAGGCTTTATTCTACTTTCCCCAAATCTGTTCTAACTTCCCATAAAGTTCAACAAATAGGACACCAACCTAATTTGCAAATACACACCTATACCTGTCCTGGTCTATTTCAAAGATACAAAACTGAAAGACAAAACAGAATCAATCATTCTGAGCGATGCACAGGTTTACCTCATTAGGCTGTGATAAAACCTTCCTTAGGTTACTTCTGCCTACTCAGAAGTAAATCCTAAAAGTTCAGTGCGGCTTCCTGTACCAGGTACTGTAATTTTATAACGTGCCTGCCCCTGGGACGTTAGGGTGAAAGGTGTATACAGTATATTATAATAAAGATGCACAAGACTTGCAGCGTTGGAGAGGGGCGTCTGAGGAATACTTACGTTCGTTTTCCTAGATGAATAACAAGTACAGTAAAATCCCGATTTAATAAAGCAAAGCCAGGAGAATAGAACTTTCCGACTATGTCAAGGGGATTCCGACAGAGCGGGATGGGTGGTAAAACGCTCTGGATAGAAAGGGAATCAGCAACGCACCAAAAGGAAGGGGAAGACGAGAGAGAATGAATTCGCACGAGAAGATGCCTCTTACTACCTCTCCCCCTGGGCGCATCACAAAAACGGCCTCGATTCTCCCCGCGCACTCGAAGGATCTCCCTCTGCCGCCGCTGTTCCCACTATGGTCCGAAACCTAAGCTCGCAGCCAGACGCCTGCAGCTGGGAGCCGATCCCCTCCCCGCCCACTTCGCCGGCTGCAGTAGGAAGAACCAACCGAGGTGGGGGGGGGGGGAAGGCTGGGACAGCGAATCGCCTCCACAAAAGCCAATCTTTGCAAGGACCCGGCCTCCGCCCTTTCTGACGCCTCCTTCAAGCGTTTCTCTTCTCCCAACTTTAGCACAGAAATCACAGATCTGCAGAGGTGGAAGGGAACCCATAGGGTCATCTAGTCCACAACCCCCCCCCCAAAGCAGGAATCTCAGCCCGAGGTCCCCCAAAACTATACCCGACCCTGCTTTGCAAATGTGCCAGCAGTTTTATTTCTGCACCACGAGGACCCGTTTAGAGCAATGCGGCGTTGGCTTCCGTGGCAACTTCTGTGTCGTTGTGTTTACTTTTCTCTTTCACATATTTCTTTTTGCAGCTGCTAACTTCTGTCTAATTTCCCCCTTTTTACTCCTCCTGTCTTCATTAGTTCTAAGTCCCGCTGAGATCCTAGTAACTCTTGTTTAGGATCAGTGCCTTCCTAGGATCAGTGCCTTGTTTAGGATCAGTGCCTTACAATACAGTGGTACCTCGGGTTACATACGCTTCAGGTTAAATACGCTTCAGGTTACAGACTCCGCTAACCCAGAAATATTACCTCGGGTTAAGAACTTTGCTTCAGGATGAGAACAGAAATTGTGCAGCGGCGGCAGCAGGAAGCCCCATTAGCTAAAGTGGTGCTTCAGGTTAAAAACCGTTTCAGGTTAAGAACGGACCTCCGGAACGAATTAAGTACTTAACCCAAGGTACCACTGTATTTGTTTGTATTTGAATATCCAGGAGTTCCCATTAGTCCCGTCCCCCCCCCCCCACTTTATTTAACAGCACTGTGACAGAAATGGGATCTCCGCATTTTATTCTATGTGACTAACAGTCCTGAACGCCCCCCCTAAATTATCTTCTCCAGACTTTTCTGCTGGTGCCTGGCAGACAGGCACTGCACATTGGGAATCACTAAAATCAGGATTGACCCAAGTCATTTTGTTGCCTGAGACAAAAAAAACAACCTCAGAACAACAACCTCTGTCACTAGTTAACATAGAGTAATTGGCAAATAAGTGGGATTCTTCTGGGCAGATTATCAATTCAATCTGATTCCCAAGACACAATCTCCCACACTATTGCTTTCAGTGGTATCCCAAACCTGCTGAGGTAACTGCCTCACCTTGTATCATGACAAGGCAGTCTTTGGCTAGAATGCCAGATTAATATCTGGATATCAATATTTATTAAAATATTTCTTAATCAACTCTCGGGGCATAACAATCTTCACACTGTGGTGTAGAACTCCAGAATCAATCACAACATGAAATCATTTATCTGAAAACTCACAACCCCTTAAAATTAACAGTAGAAGTTAAACCAATGTGCAATTATGAAAAATGGAGGTGAAAATTAAAATACCACATTTTTCTGTGTATAAGACTAGGGTTTTTTTTACTACAAAATAATGCAAAAAATTAGGGGGTGTCTTATACATGGGGCCCCCACATTTTCTTAAATATGAGTCCCCCAAGATAGGGGGTATCTTATACAGTACATGGAAAAATACAGTATGTTTCTTTAAAAACAACAACTCATAATGATGGAGCAGAGCCAGATGGATTTCCAGGGAGAACAAATTCCATAAATTCAGAACTACCACCCCAAAAAGCCATGCTCCCAATACCCATTGGCCTTCAGACATCAATCTTAATGCACAGGCAGGCTCATATTGGTACAGATAGTCCTTCAGATAGTCAGTCTCCCAAATCAGTAGTCTCTGATGCAAAAAGCAGAAGGTCACACTCTTATTTATGATTTTAGAATGAAAGTGACTACCGTGCTAGTTCCACTTCTAATATCATTAATGCACTTTAGAATCCTCAACCATTTTCTTTGGATGTACTATGAAGATCCCCCTCTCCCAATACGTATATACCTACAAACTTTATAGACTACTTATAACCATCTGGCACAAAACATATGCCACGCATGTATATACATATGAATGAATGAAACTTGTTTCACGCTCCAGGGTGAGAAGAACCCGCTGTTGTAGATCTTACAGAGGAGACAGCAGTAGGTGCTATAGGTCAAGTTTGTACGATTTCTCACCCTTTTTTCACCAGCCTCTGCTTATTCTAGTGTGGGGTTAATGAGCATTTTGTCTGCTAGCTGGTTGGCTACAGTGAGAGGAAAATGCGGTTTGTGCCCCAGGTGAGAGTGTGGGCATAACCTGTCCTTCCAGGCGAAAGACCCTAGGTGAGAGACATGGGCGGCTTGATTGATGCTTTTCTATTTCTTGTCACAAGGTTAGTTGAAATTCCTCACATCATCCAATGTGATCGATTAGTATATTGTGATTTTGCTAATTTATATTGTACTTTTATTATATACCAGCTGTTTTTTGACCGGGTTTGCAGCTGGTTCTGCTGAAACATAAACACTTTGATATAAAGATCTGCCTTAGGGTAGGACCACTAACCAACTGCCCTCCCCTCTGGAAGTGCCTGGCCCGGACTAGCACTTCAACTCAAATATAACGAGAGCCACGGTTTTGAAGCTGGGAGGGGGGGGATTCGTTGAAAGAATGGGGCGGGGCTTCAGCCGCTGCGCAGGCTCCTTGTGCAGGAGGAGGAGGAGGAGGATGACGCGAAGGCGGAAGCGGCTTTATTCGGGTGCTCTGATAGGGCGAAGCCTGGCCAGCGCGCGGTCACGTGGCCCTGCCGCGTTCGCAGCTTTCGCCTGGGGAAGCGGGTTGAGATCCCCGCGCGTGCGCAGCTTGGATGGGTGGGGCAGAAAGATGAAGCTGACGGAAAAGTTGCCGGCCGAGGAAAGGCTGAAGGTGAGAACGCGGGGGGGGGGGGAGGGAGGGAGGAAGGCTGGCCGCTGATTGGGTAAAAAAGGCGCGCTCCCTTTTGCGTTGGAGGGTTTGCTCTGAGGCAAAGAGGCGCGGGGCGGTTCTGAAGGAGCGACTGTGGTCCATTCCCAAACTTGGCTCGCCAGATGTTTTGGGACTACAATTCCCATCATCCCTGACCACGGGTCCTGGTAGCTAGGGATGATGGGAGTTGTAGTCCGAAAACATCTGGAGGGCCAAGTTTGGCCATGCCTGAAAGCCAAGAGTTTTGCCTCCAGCATATGTGTGACGGTTTCACAAGCAGGGCGTGGAAAAGATGGGCCGTCCCCTTTCCCGAATGACCCCAACGGCCCTCGGGTTTCAGAGGAGCACTGCTCCTGTTCATGGAGGCTCCATTCACTTCATGCCAGCAGTGCTCCAGCTTCTGAAGGGTTGATGGCAGGCAGAAGCTGCCATCCGGGCTTCTCTGGTGGAGCCCTGAACTGACTGCATGGCCTCCACAGCGTGACCTGGTGTTTTTGCCCTTCGCCATAGGAGTCAGCTCCTAATGGTCGCCCCCCACCCATTAAAATGTTTTTTAAGATTGTTGGGTGTTTCCATTCAAGTAGTGTGTGTGTGTTGTGTCCTGTGATCAATTATGTGGTCGGGGCTTACCTGCCCCCCATATTTTATTCAAGTTGGCACCCCTTGTCCTTCACTAATGCACCTGAAAAGGCTCAAAGATAGTGTGTTCATAACACAGACATGGGCACAGAAACAGCAGGTGATCTCACAGGCAGGGCCGGCCCACCTCACCCATGAGGTGACTGTCTCAGGCGGCAGTTTCCACAGGGACAGCAGATCTTTATGGTCCCTCCTTGTTCCCGATGTAGATCTTCACTCACCTCTTTTTCCCAGGTGGGGAGGGGGATGCCATTTTGTGTTTTTTCCTCAGATGCCAAAATGTCTCAGGCCAACCCTGAGGACAGATGATTCTGAACCGTCTCCATATGGGGTGGGTGGGTGATCAGATTGTTAAATCAGTAATTTCAACAGAACCCCTTGCTGGACAGAGGCATATCCGGAGTCCTGCAGGACCGTTTTGTTAATTTTAATTAATATTGCTAAGGCTATCATTTGGGAGTGATCAAACTGTTGATTGCATAGCAAAGTAGATGTGCAAAGATCCTGTTCGCTACTTATAATTACAAACATCAGAAAATACAACATCAAACAAACCAACAAAATGCAACATCAGTAGAACCAGCTGTCTCTTAAAGCTTTGTTTTTACTCATTTCTTCCAGTTCTTTCACAATGTAATTGATGGGATTTGTGGCCGCGCATACCCTCGATATCAAGACTATAACACTATTTGGAATTTGACAGAATGGATGGAGGTTCTAGAACAAACCTCAGCATATTTCAAAAGTACCGTTGCCAAAGATCGCTCAGATGAAGAGGTATCCGCACTTGTTTTGTGACTTTGTAAATAAAGACTCAGTATTGCTATTCTAATTTAAGTAATAACATAAACTGTTATGAGAAAGTTATAAGCAGAGCTTTTGTGTATCTGCAACAGGTATCTGCTTAAAAATTAAGCAGAGTTAAGTTCAATTTGCACTTTTCAATTAAAATAGATTATACATTAGTACTTCAGATAGTGTATTCTGTAATTCTTGAAAAGAATCTAATGAAGTTTAATATGTCTTAAATCTTTAATTTGGAATAATGTTCAGTTAAAGACTTTTCTTCTCAGATGTATTAACCTACAGCTGGTAAAACTCGTTGAGCTGCCTGTACTTGATTTTTATTCCTGAAATGGTTACAATTTTTCTGATTTTGATTTGATGCTCTAGAACATTTCTTACTCTGATAGCGAACCCAGCTGGTGAGTGCCAACATAGACGAAGCCGAAATGGGGGCACTGAGAAACAAGAGGGAGGTACTAGCAAGCATGGGGGACCCCCAAGGTTTTCAGAAGTAAAAATAATAGTATGTATATATTTTAAGTAACCCAAAAATGAAAGTGGGGGGAGGGAAATCACCCCAACAAGGCGTGTACAGTGGTACCTCTGTTTGCGAACAGGATCCGTTCTGGAGGGCCGTTCGCACCCTGAACAGAACGCAACCCGTGTCTCCGCGTGCACGGGTCGCAATTCGCCATTTTGTGCATCTGCCGAGCGGCGAAACCCGGAAGTAACTCATTCCGTTACTTCCGGGTCGCTGCGGGATGCAACCTGAAAACGCGCAACCTGAAGCAAACGTAATACAGTGGTACCTTGGGTTACATAAGCTTCAGGTTACATACGCTTCAGGTTACACACTCCGCTAACCCAGAAATAGTGCTTCAGGTTAAGAACTTTGCTTCAGGATAAGAACAGAAATTGGGTTCCGGTGGTGCGGCAGCAGTAGGAGGCCTCATTAGCTAAAGTGGTGCTTCAGGTTAAGAACAGTTTCAGGTTAAGTACGGACCTCCGGAACGTATTAAGTACATAACCCGAGGTACCACTGTATGAGGTATGACTGTATTGCCATAATTGTACAGCCAACAACCACAGTCATTCCACTGCTACATGATTAGAGGACTTCTAATCAGATGATCAGGGACCATGAAACAGCTGGAAAGAGGGGGGCAGGTGCAGACACCTGCAGCCAAACCAAGCAGCTTTGTGTTTGCCTCCTGCACTCCCAGGTTGGAGTTTTGCCATGCACTGCTGGATGCCATGTTGTTCCTAGCCTGCATTTCTTACAGTCTGCCATATAGTCATTTTCTCTTTCAGGCACATCCCTACACCATAGCTTTGACAAAGGGGAGGCAGTTTAGGATTTCACAGCTGAGCACATGAAGGATTTTGCGAGCCCAGCTGCTTGTTGCTGGTTATTAAAGCAGTAGGAGAGGAGCAGCCCTTGCCTGCGTATCGGTGGTACCCAGTTGCATGTGGTCCTCAGCTGCAAGACTGAGGCCCATATTTTAGTCTGTACTTATAGTAACAGTAGAACTGGCGTAATATAGACATTCTGGTGGTTTTGATTGTGCCTACAAAACAGACACAGAAATGATGTGGTCTTTAAAAAATAACTCTTGTATTTACAAGTACAAACAATGCCAATTGCTATCGTATAGCCTGTTAGTTTTACGTGTTTCTTTCCATTTTGTTTTGTTTTGTAGGCACTTCAGCCATTGGACGAGCTGAGTTCTGACTCTCAAAAAGCTGTGGTGACTTGCTTGAAAGGCAGAAAACATGACATCAGGCATGCCCTGATTGAAAGAACAAACGGCATCTGTTCGGCACGCCTCCTGGATTTTGACTGGCAGCTGAAGGTTAGGCTAACAGTTTCATTCCTAGCTGCATAAGACTTCTAGATCAAGGGTAGCCAAACTGTGACTCTCCAGATATTGCTGAACAACAACTTCCATCAACCCTGAGCATTGGCTACAATGGCTGGGGCTTATGGGAGTTGGAATCCAGCAGCATCTGGAGGGTACTATGTTGACTATCTAGACAAATAGTCTTTGACTATTATCTAGACTTTGAAACAGACTATGGCAGATCAACTGAGGGGAGAGGAGGCAGCCTGGGGTTCCCCATCCCTGCTGTATAGTATGTAGTTAAGGTTCCAAACAATTGTTATTAAACGGTTGGTAGAATAATGAGAGTTTGTTTCTCGTAAGATTGTGACGAGCCGTAGAATAGTGGGCTATTATGTCTTATGCCAGGGGTTGGCAAGGTTTACCTCGCCTGGGCCGGTTCACTCCAGCGGAGATCCCTCCCTGGGCCGAATCGCGCACGCCTGCAATTTCCGTCGTCTGCGCAGACGCGATTTCCGGCGCCACGGAAGCAAGTTCCTGCGCCGTGCCAGTTTAGTGCAGCGGGCGGGGACTCGCCAAGTGGGCGGCTCTGGGGGCGGCTCGTGGGGCTGTCAAACAAACCCCGTGGGCCGTTTGTGGCCCATGGGCCTTAGCTTGCTGACCCCTGTCTTATGCAATAAATGAACGATGTATATAATACAGCATTTCTTCACTATCCTGAATTGGACTGCTTTACAGCATATTTACTGTATGGCATAATACATTGTAGCAATGTAACATGCCAATATAATCTACAATTCCCCTTGGATTATATATAGAACATTCAGGTTGTTTATAAGATCTGCATAAGAGGATCTGTGTTAAATCTATTATAGTAGTTTGGTCACGTTAATGAGAATTATGCAGCTGGTAGTTTGCAGAACATCTGGCCATCATGCAAAATGTTTGCTCAGAAGAGTGATTACTCTTCTAATGTGCTTCTGCTTGCTTTGCTGTGGTTATAAATTGCCTCTTGCTTAAATTTGTTCTGGAAGCCATTATATAAAGAGAGGTGTTTTTTTTGTGTCTTATTGGAGTTCTTAAAAGCGTTATTTGTTGAATGTGAACATTTTAGCAGGAACCTAATTGAGAAATTGTGAGCCTTTAATCTGTAGCCACACACGACTCTTCATTTCTGAAGGGCTTGCAACTTTTCTTTATGGCTAAGGTTTAATTTTTAAATCTGGTTAATCTGAAGTTCTGGCTAATTTGAGTTCATTATGTGTGCGTATTTTCAGCCTTTGTGAACAATACCTACAGCCAGACCACCTTCTGTACCTTCAGGTGTATATGTTGATTATAAACCCCATCAAACATTTTTGCATCCAAACCCTAAAAATACCTCCTTAAAAGTGAGACCCTTTGAAGTCTATGGGAGTATTTGTTGGCTTTTTGTTCTTGAAAGTATGCTTATGACAGCGACTGAGCAGGCTGGAGAGGCATATATGGTTTGACAGGTTGTATTAGCACTGCCAGTGAGTACTGTATTAGTACAAATCGCAGTGAATCCTGGAAACCAAATAATTACTCTGATGGAGTAAGAATGTTTTCTGAATAGATAGTCTTGCTTTATTATGGATTATTCCTTGCTAGGTTGGGATAAGCAATGTATTACACATGGACAGCTTCTGTCTGGCCAAGGTTTCTTTCCTGAGTGTTTCTATACTGCCTTGCTAAGGACATAGTATCCAAGCCCAGCTGATTCCATAATGTGTGGAGTTTTGTGGGTTATACTGGGCATCCTATCCCCTGCTATATTTTTGGCAGTTCTGCTTCACAACAATCTATATGTATAAATATGAATTAGTGTATTTATTTAGGATACCATACTGCTCTTCAACAACAAGGCAAGACATTCTCAAACTGTACAAGGTGGCTTACAATCTTATTTCAGTAAAGTTTCCATAGCAGGGGTGGGCTTCCACAAGTGTATTCCCCACCCTAGAACAGAGGAACAGATCTATTTATGATACTTGGGTTCTGGCTGCTTTGGCCTTGGTAGATCGGGGGGCAGATTCCTTTCTGCAAATCTGAGGTTAATAACCGTGTCTGCATTGAGGGCTCTCATATCACACAGCAATTCCTAGAGACAGCTCACCTGATGGCAGCTAGAATTCTCCTAGAAGAAGACATGTTGTAGTTGCTCTCTTCCCTTGCCAATATCAGTGGGGGAACTCTTGGCCTCTATGTTTTATTGTCGTTTTTAAAAAGTCAAATTCACATCCTTTAACTGGGTTATTTCTAGAGGAAATTTCACTCCAGCTGATTTGAAACCTGTGCATTTGCTCCATATAGAAAGCTGCTCAGATCTTGGTTGCTGTTGTTGTTTCTGATTAATTTTTTTTGGTCCAGGTTTCTCGGTTATAGGAGGATACCTTGAATGTACATCTTCATGACTATATAGTTAGTATAAAAAACTTTTTATCAGCCTTTCAGAATCCGCTCACTGTGTTGTAAAAGTGCTATCATAACTGGCCTAAGCTGTTTTTTTCCTAATTATTCTCCTGTATAGCTTGCCCTCTCTAGTGATAAACTATCCATGCTGCAAATGCCGCTTCTAAACCTTGATCTGGATTTGACAGAGAATGGTAACCTCAAGCCGTACTCCATAGAAATGAATAAGGAAGAGCTACAGAACCTAATAAGTTCACTGGAAGCAGCCAATAAGGTGTGTATCCCATTATTTTAGAAAGCTGAAATTACCCAAATGATTTCCCTGATAAAACTAGCAACAGTTATTTGTATGCAAAGAGTACACTTTATGGGATGTATCCAACAAAGTTGTCCTGTTGGTGCAAGGACGTCTGCCTGTGCAACAGGATGTCCTCTCCCTCTCCTCTTCCTGCCTGCCTCTTGCCCTCCCCATTTGCTCTGGAGGGCTGGAGGAACCCACATTGGGGGGCACAGGGAGAGGAAAAGGAAATCCTCTTGCACAGATTGAAGTCCTTGTGCCAATAGGACAACTTTGCTGGGGAAAAGCCCTCATTATGTAATAGGAACCTTATCTGGGGCTAGGAGAGACTTCTTTAGGTCATATCAGTTAGAAGATACTTGTCTTAGGACAAGGATGGGGAACCTGTGGCCCTCCACAACTTAATTCAAATGCAGTGGGAAGGCTTGCTAGTGTTAGCAGTGGGGTTATTCAGCTGTCTTTAATTCAAAATACTTCACTATGGGTGGCAAGATCTTTGGAGTCCCTTTCAGTTCTGACTTCCTGCCCTTGTTTGTTGCCTTGGAAATGTCTCTTCTGGCAGAAAGTGCTATGAAAGTGAAAGCCTACTATTTTTCAAGTGGAAGGAGATTACCAATCCACCCCTTAGTTGTGTGAAAGCCATTAGAGACTTATTTTATCCTTTAGATGAGAAGACAAAAAGGCAAAAAATGTGTGGGTGTAAGTTTGAAATGTATTCAAACATTTTAAAAGGCTGTGTAAGCCGTTGTCTGAGCATGAGAACCTACATAGTTGTTACACGTTGCTACTCAGACTTACTGCTTCCAACTTTTGTATTCCTCTTGAAGGTTGTTCTGCAGCTGAAATGATTCCGCCATCAGAGGTGTCAGTGATAAGAAAATAGATGTGTATTCTTCAAAACGAAAGGAACTGAAATGCTTCTGAAGTGCTGAGGTTGACGCATTAAAGTGAGAGACGGAAAGATGTTATTCATAATCTTACCGAGAGAACAACTCTTGATCTCTGCTAGGCCAAAATAAATGTAAAATCGCATTGTGGCTAACTGGTGAACATAACTTTGATAGACTGCTGCATTTCTGAGAAGTTTTGAGTGCCATTTGTTGGAGATCCTGAAGAAAGGGTGGACTTTGTCTTATCATGTTACTAACAAGCAGCCAACAGTTACCTGAAATAACTTGATGCAAACATTCCTTTTCTTCTTTTCTTGGGATTTATGTAACTACATTGCAGACTAGGGCTGTGAAAACTATTTTATACTCAAAGACACAATTTGCTGTTATATTTTGGAACTGCATAAAAAGAGGTTTTGTTTTGCAGATTGAGCTCTGTTAAACACAATAGAATGTGTCTACAATTAAGTGTAGTGGATTGAACATGGCTATCACCAGACCATTTTAAGCATTCTACCTAGCTGTAGCTTGTAATGTGCTTCTGTGTGAAATAAATTGATTTATCTTAAATATTAAAGTCGGGCTGTGAAACAGTACAGTTTAAGCCTACACAACTACTCCTGATTGGTGTGATCTAGCTGATATATGCTTATCAGAATAATTGCTGGCAGACTAAGTGAGTACATGATGTCAGCCTATGATTGCAAACAATAGACTCCAAGAGTTTGCACTATAAACTATATGTATCTATGTAACCCACTAAAGAAAGTTATTGAAAGAAAACTTCCAAAGCACTTGACTTTTCACCTTACAAAGCACCCTACACCATTCTGAACTAGTTCAAAGAAAGTCAGTGCTTTTTTGTGAAGGCCATGGGAATTTGCCTTGAAGGTTTCTGTCTGCAAAGAGCCACCATCATGATGGCTTTTGATATTGCACTTGTTTTGTTGTCTCTGTAAACCCTAACTTACCTGTGAGTTGGTCTTTTGGTTGGCTGCAAAGGTATCTGGGTAGATGGATAGTGCCACACTTCTCTTAAGATTTTCATTTGTGTATCCATTTTGTTGAGAATTAGAGAAAAGACTCACAAATTGGCGAATAGCTATAGTATTGCTGGAATAAGTAATATATCATTTCCTAGATACAAAATGCTTCTGAGTTATGGAGAAGATCCATTATTACCACGTGTTGCTACACAAGTACTTCAATGCCAGTATGGAAAGGAGTATTTTTCAAATGCTTAAAGTGTCTGTATGATTGACTGATAAAACATGACCTGAGAAGAGATGTAGTAATATCATTTTTTCATGAGTTTTTTTTAAAAAGGTATGGGGAACAGATTATTCATGGTTTTATTTACACACACGCGCGCGCACACACACACACACACACACACACACACAGCCTCATAATGCATGCTGGAAATATCCATATAAAATTTCAAGCTGTACAATGGAAAAGTTTTTTAAAAATGTTTATTTGGTTACTAGGAATACATCAGCTAATGAAATTTACATTTTATTACATTTTCAGAAGCTATGAAAACTGGTTTAATGATAAAACGTAAATAATGCTACTTTGTTTGCATCTCTCCCCCATCCCCCGCTCATTCCTGCGGCATTTAAAAGGGATGTCCGGAAAATAAAATACTGAGTAAAAGAACAAGGGGATGGTAGTTTCTGTACTACAGCAAAAAACAAAAGACCCCCACAATTTCTCTGAGTACTGTGTTTCAGAATTGATTTTTTTTTTCTAACATACATAAATACTAAAATCAAAATATGTGAAAAATCAAAGTTGGGACTGGGGAAGGGGAGTGAGAGAGGGCACCAGGCACATTGACACTTCTAAAAGGAGAGGCTGAAAAATCTTCATAGTTAAAGGAACAGCCATATATGTGAACCTGAACAACTATGTGGATGAACAAATAGTCCATTGTAAATGAAGAGCGTGGTATAAAGAAGGATGGCTCTTGTGCAGCTTCTTGGATCAGAATGATGCAATCCTGGGCCATTTTAAAGACCTGCAATCTGACTATGCCCCTGATCAGTCTGTGATGTTGCAATGAGTGGTCAGTACTGTTGAGACCTGGGTCCATATCCTTCCGTGGTCATGAAGGTCACTGGATGGGTTTGAGAAAGTTAGTAAGTTAGTAAGTTAGTATTTATCAACCTGGCTTATCTTGTAGGATTGCTGGGAGGATTATCCCAGGTGTACACTGCAAAAAGGTAAAGGTACCCCTAACCGTTAGGTCCAGTCGCAGACGACTCTGCTCTATAGGCCGAGGGAGCCGACGTTTGTTCGCAGACAGCTTCCGGGTCATGTGGCCACATAGCTGTCAACTTTTCCCTTTTTTTAAGGGGAATTCTATTTGGAATAAGGGAATTTCCCTTTAAAAAAGGGAAATGTTGACAGCTATGTGTGGCCAGCATGACTAAGCCGCTTCTGGCGAACCAGAGCAGTGGACCGAAATGCTGTTTACCTTCCCGCCGGAGCGGTACCTATTTATCTACTTGCACTTGATGTGCTTTCGAACTGCTAGGTGGGCAGGAGCTGGGACCGAACAACGGGAGCTCACCCCGTCGCAGGGATTCAAATGGCTGACCTTATGATTGGCAAGCCCTAGACTCAGTGGTTTACACCACAGCGCCACCCGCGTCCCTGTGCACTGCAAAAGTGTATACTAAAAATGAGAGAAATAGGTGAACACAGGCCATCATTTTAATATAAGGTGCAATTTAGGATTGTTTTGTAAATAAGCAATTCTAAACTACAAATGGCTGTCATTACAAGGAGACCCAGTTAGCCACATGAAGATTACTTTGAATGCCACTCCCAACTGCGTGTTGGTTTAGAACAAGCAATAGGGAAGAATGGCGTCAAAGAGTGAATACTGTCTGCTTAACAAGGATCATGATCCATTAATGTTTAGGGAGCAAGCAAATGTGCATTCACTTTGGTGACAAATAAGCAACATATGAAAGGTGGTGAAGAAATATAGCTTGTTTTTGTCTTGGTTGAACTAACTTCAGTTCTCCTAAGGCTGTTAAAAAAGTGCCCTTTCTGTGCAGATTCATATTTTCTTGGGTATGGGTGCTTAGCCTGTTTATCTACAGACACTAGATACTACAATGTTAAGTACTTCACACAATGTAAGTTATGGGGTGACAAATATGATAGACATAGTTTATTGAAAAGCATGATTCCTCTGTCACACAGCCATTATTCTTGTGGGTTTCTTTTGCCATGATGCGTGGCTTGCAAAATATGTACAAAATACGCCCCCCCCCCAAAGCAGTGTTTTGAATGAAGGCTGCAAGAACAAGGTCACAACCAGGGAGTTTTCTGACACCAGTCCATCATTGCTGGACAGAAAAGGTGTGTTTTCCGCACGTGTGATCATTTCTCAGGAGTGTTGTCTTGGCCAAATCACAGCACCTGCACACTGACTTTTGTTATAAACAAGGGTCCAGTATGCATGCCAAAGGCAAAAATCTAGCACAAATATTAAACATTGAAAACTTTGTTTAAACAAAAGGATGGTGATAACACCGTTTTAGCTGTTGCAAGGTTTAGAAGAAAATTTCACAAATGCTGCTATGGAACACACTGCTTTTTCTTGTTTTGCAGTTTAGCTTTTAAGGTCGCCAAGAATGAACTTTGCACCTCAAAGTGAAAAGATGCCACTGCTCTGTTGCAATGAATGAGAACTCAGCAAGAGTAAAAGGAGCTTGTACAGGAGACCTTCCTGGTGACCTTTGTCCTATACTAGATCAGTTGAATCAGCATATGAAAATAATCACAGTATTGTGGGCTTTACAGGTTTTTTTTCCAAAACATACAAAAATGTACAGTTACTCCCAGAAAACACCTTTGGAAAAATATTTGAAAGAACATTTGTGTTGACAGCAATAGAGTCTAGTGCTACATTATGCAGGATGTGCAAAAACAAACAAACATGCAGTTATATACAGTAAGGAAACAGAAGCCTAACAAAAATTATAAAATGCACACACTCTAAAAAGTTAAGACGTGGGATGTGTAAAAAGCAAGTACATAAATTCACATTGCATTAACAGATCAGGAATTTTAATCAGAAAATGCAGCATATCTGTATACAAAATAGAAAAGTTAATCATAAAAAATTAGTCTATTTTTCCTCTCTTGGCATTTTGTTGATTTTATTTCCTAGAAATCTTTCCTTTCGTTTTAGAAAACAAATATTCAAAGGGATCCTTTTAGCAAGAGAACTCCAGAAACTGCATGTATAAAAGCTCTTTCATGTCGAATAAATGGTTTGGAAAATGTGTTTGCAATGAAAATTCAGCTGGAATTTATAAGTTTTTATGAAAAATTAACTCAAAATATTTCTTTAAAATACGTAAATGAGATTGAAACGAACCACAGAGAAAGGCTGCCCCCCCCACCTTCTTAAGGAGATTCTGTAATGTGTGTAATTGTATTAGGGCCTTGTTTTTATTAGACAAATTCAAAAATGAAAAACAGTTACTTGGAAATAGTTCATTTGTTGCTGGAAGTGCGTTTTGATGACCACATCGAGCTGGTCAGGAACAATTGAAAGTTGTGAAACTGGCTTGGGGAATATAATCTTGGTGTGTAGATGTTTTAGATAGATTTGAACCACTGTATCATGTGGTTCATCTTTGCCTTTGGATAAGAGTTTCACCTTGATGGCCTCATCCTAATAGCAGCCATGGACACTTAACGCTCTAAATTGTTTAGGCCAAATTTTTAGATTTCTTGTGGATTGAGGCCTGTAGAGTTCAGATACGTTGCCTCAGATTCCATCCCTGATATATTTCCATTATTAATCAGCTGCTCAAGCCACAACGGCATTCCTCCCCATTTCATTTTTAATTAGTTGTCAAGTTTATACATAAAAGGTTTATGCAATTGTTCTTCAAGTTACTTAGCAAGTACTGTACAAGGTCAACCCAAGCTACCCTGGCTAACGAGAGGTTGCACCAGGCTGATTCACTGGTGTCTGAAGGCACCAATGGTAGACCAAGAGTAGTGATGGAAGACCAAGAAAGTCTCCATCATGTGCAAATGCAACCAGGTGCCAAATGGGCAGCTCCATGCTTATGCAAGGAGGTCCTGATCGCTTAATGATACGACTCGATAGGAATATAAACCATCATACTGCAACCTGTCTGCACAACTTGTGACCCACCAAGCTGTTTAGCCAAGAACCTGATAAACCTCAAATTTTGCTGCCTGCCTGTGACTGCACAAACAGGTAGGATTGTTGATACAACCTGTAGGCTTAGCAGAACATAAGCTGTAGAGACCTGACTGCAGGACAAGCCAACATGGTGCCCTCATTTTTGGACATTGGCAACTGGGGGGCACTGTATTGGTTACCACCACCCTACCCTACCATGTTCTGTGTGCATTCATGTAGATGAAAATGTATTTGCAGCAAAAGGAATTACAGAGCAGATTATTGACCAAGAACAAAGCTTCATTTTATTGTTCCTTCCACACGCTAATAAAACTATATAATCAATGTTTTCGTATATTCTTTCCTCCTTCAGTTCTACTACCCTATATTTAATGTGTCTTGTTCCTTTTTTATGCAAGATGGGTAATTTCAAATGTGGGACTCTCACATTCAAGCAATGGTTAAACAATTTCACAGAATGTATGCTGTAATGACTTGCTGGGTTTATATACTGGGTGAATTGCCACCCGACTCCCTAATGACTCATTCAAGAAATGGCACAAGTTAGATTTACCACCTTGTTATCTGTGGCAAAATGATGTATCTCTCATGGAATTAGCAGATAAGATATACGCGTTTGTATGATTTCATATCTGCAGAGAAAATGTTAGATAAAGCCCATTAGTGATTCTAGTCAGGGTAGACTCTTTAAAAGGACATTTCTGCTATGTAATCCATTTCCATTCAGAAGCAAATCCTGGTTAAGTTCATTGGAACTTACTCCCAGATGAATGTGTTTAGGATTTGCAGCCTTACCAATTGTATAAGCAGCTAGCTAGGAATTGGTGGAAAGGGGGACTGAAGAGACTAGAAGGTTAGCAAATGGTGATTAGTGCTTCATCTTAATTTTAAAGTGTTTTGACCCTGATGGTCTCTTGTTCCATAAACTTCTGCCCCTCATATTACAGTCAGAGTCCAAGAGTCGGAATGTATAGCCATGCTCCTCAAACTCTTATCACTCTTATCAACCATACAACTTGATGTACCGTATTTTTCGCTCTATAAGACGCACCAGACCACAAGACGCACCTAATTTTTGGAGGAAGAAAACAAGAAAAAAAATATTCTGAATCTCAGAAGCCAGAACAGCAAGAGGGATCACTGCGCAGTGAAAGCAGCAATCCCTCTTGCTGTTCTGGCTTCTGGGATAGCTGCACAGCCTGCATTCGCTCCATAAGACGCACACACATTTCCCCTTACTTTTTAGGAGGGAAAAAGTGAGTCTTATAGAGCAAAAAATACGGTATTTCTTTAGTTGTTGGTGCCACTTTGCTTTTAATCTTAGAGTGGCACCCGAGACAAACTTTGGCTCTCAAAGGGGTAGTAAATAAAAGAGGAATGAAAGCACACACTCTCTTTATCATTGTAGGAGAGCATTTTTCATTTGGAAATTTTAAAGCAAGCCGTTAGTGCCAATTTAGCTCCTTGAATTCTTTTTTTTTTAAGCTCCTTGTATTGATTATATGTACCCCAACTTTCAAAAGCTGGCAGCAATGGTGAATCAAGCTATAGAGCTATTCTCCCTGTTGCTGAATCTTTAATTCAAAGTCACTGATTAGGTTTTTAGAGGTGTATCCAGATGTATGAGCTAACTTTCTCAATGCCACAAGAATTTAAGCATCTCCATATTCACAAAAAAAAGAAAAAGAAAAAAAGAGGAACAGATGAAAGTCCAGCATTTGAGAACTAGGCAATGGAGAAGAATTCGTTCCAGTAAATGTCAGCTTTAGAAGATTAAGATGCTGTGTTTTCATGCCTATTTGTACAATCGTTTTGGAAAAGAAGCAGGCTTTCAAAAATAATAAATTGAAACTGAAATTCCAGAAAAACCTCATACTGTTTCAAAGTCAAGAATATTGGCGTTACTCAGTTACTTCATGGGATATCGTCCGACCATTTTCCTGAGTCTGTCCTGTATTATCTGCATATACGCTCCAAACTGACAGCACGTGGCAGTAAATTAGCTTTTTACATTAAATATTTCAGGGTCCATTTGCGTAGAACAATTTTTTGGGGGGGCTATCTTTTTAGGAATCAAACCTCCTCCACCCCCCTACAATTACCCTCATTTTAATAATAAAAAGTTTGGCTCAGTTCAAAGAAAATTGAACCAAGGTTTGTATGAATAAGGCACTTTGAGGATATGTTGTTTTCATGGATACTTTTTTCATGGATTTGGATATTACTCAAGCATGGATGCATAGAAAGGCACAATGTGAGTGAAACCTCTTGGCTCAAATTTAGTGCTACTTTAAAAAGGAGCTTAAGATTCTGCTTCCTGTTTGGCACTTTGGTTGTATTTCTTTAGCTGTCAGGATTTTAGGAGAACATTATAACAGATAAATAAGGAATGGGAGTCTTGCTGGGATAACACTGCATTTGGGAATCGAAACCAGGGCTGGCCCAATATATTTTGGGAGGGAATTTGAAATGCAGCGGAAGCGTTACATGCCTGTTGGGTGTGGTTTGAGAGAGGTGATGATGTGTCTTGTTACTCTTGGCTCTAAGGAAATCTTTCAAGTCACATACGGAAGGCCTCCGATTTCAGACATTACAATTTCAAAATGTCCTTTCTTTTCTTCTTTTTCTGGTCTAGTAACTCTGGTCTGGTCTAGTAACTCTAGGTCTAAATGATGGTAAAGGTAAAGGTAAAGGTAAAGGGACCCCTGACCATTAGGTCCAGTCATGACCGACTCTGGGATTGCAGCGCTCATCTCGCTTTATTGGCCGAGGGAGCTGGTGTACAGCTTCCGGCTCACGTGGCCAGCATAACTATGCCGCTTCTGACGAACCAGAGCAGTGCACAGAAACACTGTTTACCTTCCCGCCGGAGCGGTACCTATTTATCTACTTGCACTTTGATGTGCTTTCGAACTGCTAGGTTGGCAGGAGCTGGGACCGAGCAACGGGAGCTCACCCCATTGCGGGGATTCGAACTGCCTACCTTCTGATCGGCAAGTCCTAGGCTCTGTGGTTTAACCCACAGCGCCACCTGCATCCCTCTAGATGATGGTAGCATTGCATTAACCCAAGCTGTGGTTTTCACTTCTCTGATAAGATGTTCACTAGTGAGACTGAATATATGGAAGTCCATCACATTCCAGCAAAGAGGCTTGGCTAAAACAAATGTCCTGGGAGATAGGAGGTGAGCAACATTGTATATTTGTTGATTCTTGCTTTGTTTATTGGGAACAAATTATCCATTGTCAGTAAGGCACTTTCAGCCTCAACCCCATGGATGCTTAATAAGAAGTCCTGCTTATTTTAGTAGGATAGCATTTTAAGTAACGCAAAAAGTTGTGAGTGACTTCAGCTTAAATTAGGCATGGAAAGAGCTGGTGATTCGTTTTGAAGATCCAAACTATTACTGAACATTCCACCTTCCTGAGGCACAGAACCCTGGCATGTTCATGATTCATGTGTAGCATCAGTAACCAGATTTATATGTGATATCAAGCACAAGGGACCTATCCTGGTCACCACTTTTGATACCACACCTGGAAAAGAGTAGCAGTACCAAAAATTGGGCAGGAGTAAGAAGGTCTTAAATGCTCATGAACTGAAGGCAATATTGGGCAAGAAAATGGCAAGCTTTGAAACGGATGTGCAAAAATAGCTTTTTACTTAATCGAAAGTGTCAATAGAGTCTTGGGAGACTGTCCGATCATGTATTCACCAAACTAATGATCCTCCACATCAGATGACTTATCACCCCCCGCTGCAAATAACATGCATGACTAGGTGCATATATAGGAGTACGTCCATCCTACTAAAAAAGGGTGGTAATGGTAAAAGTACTGTAGGCATTGGTTATATGTGTATACACACATACTTGCCTTTCCATCTGTCCCACATAATGATGAATGCATGATCTGGGCGCATGTGCATGAGTTCACTAAAACAACATACAACAGAGATGTGAAATTTGTAGCTCTTCAGATGTTGCTAGACTCCAGCTCCCATCAGACCTAGCTGGTGTGAGATAAACAAGTCACAGTGAGCTACTGTTGGTTCTACCACCTCCTTTGGGCTAGCCTGTAAAAGGCCTCATACTACTTGGAAAAGCTCTGCCAGACAACATAATGAAGATGCAATGGAGGAAGCAAATTATGCTTTTTTGCTGCCTTCACTACCACTAGGTTGGCTCGATAATGAGCTCTTACCAGTGTTCAGTTGCATTCATTTGGATCTTTCCTCCACTTCCTTTCAAGCAGTCTCCCAACTTGTTTCCTCGCCCTAAGCTCTGAAGTATACCAGGGGGCCAAATGGGCTCCATGAAGTGGGAGAGGGTGCTCAGGGGTGATCGTGTCAATCGCCCGAGCCATTTGGGTGATTGGGTGTTTGAGAGAGGTTGGCCAGGGTTTGAACAGGTGCCAGTCATATCAGCCGGAAACACCCTTAGAGCTGTTTGGAATCCCACTGGATCCATCAGCCTCCGAGGGCAAACTTTCCTAATAGGTCCCCCGCCTCTGTAGAGGGGGAAAGGTACTGACAGCCTAAATCTCAATAGGAAGTGATCGAACCATGACAAGGGACTAATGTCAGTGTCTCCCACTTTCAAACCACCCTCTTGCTGCCCAGTCAACAAAATAAGGTCCAGAGTGTGGTCTGCCATGTGCGTTGGGCCGTTGACATATTGGGACAGCCCCATGGTTGTCATGGCGGCCATGAAGTCCTGAACTGCCCCAGAGCCAGCTGCCTCAGCATGAATGTTGAAGTCTCCCAGAACCAGCAGTCGGGGAGTCCTCAACACTGCTTCTGAGACCATCTCTGTCAGCTCAGGCAAGGAAACTCCTGGGCAGCGAGGCGGGCAGTAAACCAGCGGAATCCCTAATCTGTCGTGATTGCCCAATGCCAGGAACACACACTCTAGACCCGCCCGCCCCCGACTGGACAGAGAGCCTGGAGATAGAGAATCTCTATAAACCACAGCAACTACCACTCCCTGACCCTCACGTCTAGACTGATGCTGCACTGAGTACCCAGGTGGCCACAGCTGATTGAGACCCTGTTCACCCTCACAGATTTCAGTGATACATTGGACTGGATGTAATGGACTGGATGAGAGCCAACAAACTGAAACTCAATCCAGATAACACTGAGGCACTGTTAGTGGGTGGTTTCCTAGACTGGATGGGTGGGAGATCGCCTGCTCTTGATGGGGTTACACTTCCTTTGTAGCTTGGGGGTCCTCCTGGATCCTTTGCTGTCGCTCGAGGCTTAGGTGGCCTCAGTGGTCCGGAGCGCCTTCCATCAGCTTTGGCTGGTGGCCCAGATATGCCTCTATCTGGACAGGGATAGCCTAACTACTGTTGTCTATGCTCTGGTAACCTGAGGGTTAGATTACTGCAATGCGTTATATGTAGGGCTGCCTCTGAAGACAGTTCAGAAACCTCAGCTACTACAGAATTTAGTGGCCAGGTTGCTCATCGGAGCATATTACACCGATCCTGGTCCAACTTCACAGGCTATCAATTAGTTTCCAGGCCCAATTCAAAGTTTTGGTTCTGACCTATAAAGCCTTAAACACCTCAATATTGCAATACCTCAAGGACTGCCTCTTTCCATATGAACCTACCGGTACCTTGAGATCATCTTCTGAGGCCCTTCTTTGTGTGCTTTCTCCAGAGGGTTGCAACACGAGAATGGGCCTTCTCTGCAGTGGCTCCCCATCTATGCAATGTTCTCCCCAGGGAAATTTGCCTGGTGCCTTCATTATACACCTTTAGGTGCCAGGCAAAAAAGTTCCTTTTGAACCAGGCTTTTGGTTGATTTGATTGATATCCTATGCCCTTTTAAAATGCGTGTTTTCTTGTGGGGGGCTATTTGGTTGTTTTTATTTTGATTATGTATTTTGTGGATTTATATTTTGATTTTATTCTGTGAACCACCCTGAGACCTCCAGGTATAGTGCGGTATGTTATATATATATACAGTGGTACCTCTGGTTACGTACTTAATTCGTTCTAAAGGTCCGTTCTTAACCTGAAACTGTTCTTAACCTGAGGTACCTCTTTAGCTAATGGGGCCTCCCACTGCTGCTGCGCTGCCGCCGCGCGATTTCTGTTCTCATCCTGAAGCAAAGTTCTTAACCCGAGGTACTATTTCTGGGTTAGTGGAGTCTGTAACCTGAAGCATATGTAACCTGAAGCGTATGTAACCTGAGGTACCACTGTATATATATGCCCACATCCCCTCACCTTGGGAGGAACTAGGTAATCAAGTCATTGTTGTCTTCCAATCTACCTGATGAACTCATCATGTGAAAAGGTTTGAGCTGGTCACTCCAGTTTAGCCACATGGCTCTATTCCTATAAATTTAGGAACTTCCACCACTTTTTATCTAAGCCAAGTTTTAATGCCTGTGCAACTTTCTAAAGCAGGTGAATTTGATCTTTGGAGAGTTTGTAAGCAAACCATTTTTAAACTTACCAAGTATGTGGCCTTTTCCTATGCCTGGGGGAAGAGGGACATGTTGAAAAGAGATCTATTAAGGGGACATTTTAGAACCTTGCCATGCCAGCAACCCCACTCAGCCATGAAGCTCACTGGTGACCTTGGGCCAGTCACCATCTCTTAGCCTAACCTACTTCACAGGGTTATTGTGAGGATGAAACGGGGAGAGGAGAACTATATACACCACCTTGAGATCTTGGAAGATAAAGGTATTATATAAATGTAACAAATAAATAATGAACTCACTTGGAGGGTCACATATTTTAAAGGTCTAACAGCCTATATCTCCACATTTAATTTTGCTGCATATTTTGTGATAATAAATCCCTGCTTGGGTTCTCTCACCAAAGAATACTTGCCCCAATCTTGGATCTTGACACCCAGGAATTCTCCTTTAATCTATCTCTATAATCTCCATCTCTATCATCTCTATCATGTCTATCTCTATCTCTGTCTCTATCATCTCTATCTCTATCTTTGCACCAACATCCAGCATGGCCAAAAATAAAGGGTGATGGAATTTGTATTCCAGCTCGGGTTCCTTGCATCCTGGGGTGGGTCTGGGGTACCATGGAGTTGCGGAGGGGGGCATTTAACCCTTTACTGGATTGCACCCTGCGACTTCCATTTGCACTAGGAGGGAAACGCCTACTGGTACCAATGACAGCTTCCCTCCTAGGATTAAGTAGCAGCCATGGAGATGGGGGTGACTATCCAGGTCAGCACTGCAAGCTTCCTCCTTGCTGCCCCTCTCCCCACAAGGCCATGGCCGCCTATTAAGTAAAGGGGAAAAGGAACCCAAGCAGACAGTGGCCAATTGTGTAATTCAGGGGTCACCAACCTTTTCGGGCGCATGGGCACACCCGCATACCAGAGAAACTGCTACAGGAACTGCAAACACACATTACAGCCAAGCGCACACCACAGCCTGTTCTATTGCCTACGTTAGAATGCTTTTATCAAGCCTAATTTCAGTTGGGGGTGGGGAGCAGGGAATCCTTTGGGCGCCTGTGAGTTGATGTGTGTCTTCAGGCACCAGTCATTGGTGACCTGTGATGGAATGCCACATCTACTTTAGCTCCTAAAAAGAGAGACAAACATCCTCTGATAGGGGCCAGGAATTGCTAATAAAGACTCCAGTGTGTTCTCACAAAACTAACACCATGACAGAGCGGGAAAGGCAAAATCTGAATTGGCACTTATTTTCTTCCAGCAACCCTTATTATGTAATTGTTGGTACAGCTTCATTTGTGCTGTAGACCAGCCATCGAGCCCAGATCCCAAAGACACACATTAGGTGTTCTGTCTAGACTTGTCACCTAATCAAACAGAGATTTCCTTAAAATAATTGTATGAGATGAAATCGATTATTGATTAAATCCGCATACATCTGCATATAAATGAAGCTATAGTTTTGAAGAAAGAAAAGCATACTTTGCTTTTAGAGAACTATGGTTATGTTGTAGCAGGCATTCCTGCAGTCTTGAAAGAGGCATTACCTTCATAGAAGTCTGTTTCTAAGATGCCCCCTGCTAGCCATGATTTTTTTTTTTTGGCAGTCATTTGTATTAGAGTTTATGAACAATTTGAAAAAGCTACCCGGTTCATAGACATGTTTTTGATCTACGAATTAACAGATTAAGTGATACAACCCTAAATCTGCCCTGATAGTGTCAGAAGCACTCTATATGGGCATTCAAGCTATATATCAGTTCTTGATCTGGGAACCTATTTATGGTGACATGTGTACAGCACATGTCTACTTGGAAACCACTTTGTTCAACGGGACTGACTCCTAGATAAGTGTGATTAGGGTTGCATGCCACTGTAGCTTTGCCTTTTCTTGAGCTTTGTTTGGCAAATAGTATGGTGGTACTAGGAATGTTCACACGCTATGTTTCGTGAGCGAACAATCTGTGTACACAAATAGTTGAGCTGTACACGCAAACATGTAACATTCCATGAGTGTATACCTGTGCTGAGATGTACAAATCAACAAATAAGCTGCACACTCTTTTACACAAACACTTGTACATGTGTAGAGAGAGCTGGTACCTGTGTTCAGTGTAATGTGTGAACAAGCCTACGGTTAGGACCAATGTATGTGTTTTGGAAAATAAGGCAGAATTTTCACGCCATGTTTTAAATGCTAAGAAAAAAGAAAGGAAAGATCACCAGAAATAACCTTAGAACAAAACAGAGGGGTAGCACTTGTGTCTTCAGTGTCGCTCTTTGAAAGCAGATCTAAAAGGATGAGCGCATGTTCAAATAGATACTGTCTTCTTTTTTGAAGTAAACATGGTTTGATTTTTGGGATATGGTTAAAAGGGCACCCTAACCCACAGAATGGCTGAATATTGTACCTTGAATATGTAGCACTGCGGCTACAACAGTCTTTAAGGTTGGCAAATTTGAGGACAGGAGTCTGGGCTAGGCAGGTGGAGGGATCACAGCATAACTCAGTGCACATAATAAAGCCAGTAGACCACATTGAAAAGGATAAAGGTGATAGGAAAAACCATCCTGGACCACTTGTCTATGGAATTGACATCAGTCAAATCTGGGATTTTGACCTTGAGCTGCGACGCTCTTCTCCGTAGGCGTCCCTTTTGATGGGTTGTCTGTCTATCCAAAGTGCTCCTGTTGTAGAGGTCCCTTGTGGTGGCAGGCCTCCTGTAATGGATGCTGGCGCTGTCGTAGGAGTACATGGTAGCTCTCGGGTCATTCAAAGTTGCCAGCACATTGGCACTGCTGACTTCATTTCTCATTTCCAGGGTAGTAAGAAGAATATTCCCACGGGCGTCAATCTAAAGAAGAAGCATGGCTTTAGAGAAGGTCTCTTAATCCCTTAGTAGTGCTCAGTGGTGTAGCGTGGATTGCCAGTGCCTGAGGCTGCACTCAGTGCCTGAGGAGGGAGGGAAACTAAGTATGCATGCACATTCAACTGCCTAACGCTGTCTACGTCACCCAGGAGATCACAGCTGCAGATATAAGAAGAGTAATTCTGATGTCTGGAGATGTCACTTCCTGGTTTGCATGGAGAAGCCATTTTCAATGCAGCCCAGCAACGGAAGCACTGGGTATTGAAATTTTGCACCCCCTAACAATTTTGCATCTGGGGCAACCACCCCTTGGCCCCCACGCTACACCACTGGTTATGTTTGGCACATTGGCAAATGAGTGAGATGATAACGAACAAAATGCATGACAGGAAATGACAACGAGGGTAGAGAAGGGGGAGCCTTAAGCTGCCCCTTCCAATGCCAACATTGATGAGGAAATGAGAAAAAGGAATCTGAGAAAGAACCTGGAGATTGTTTTAGTTAATGGGAACACTTGTATTTTGTAACCTTTCTTAGCATTTCCAGTCCCCGCCCCCTTTTTCAGCCATTTCTGTCTGTAATAATACTGATTATTCTTTGGTTCCCACTGCCTATCTTCACAGAACATCAGGAAGGCACTAGTGCTTCAAAGCGGTCAAATGGCTGATGAAATCTTTACTTGTATTTCTTATGGGTTTCCCCCCCTCGTTAAAATTTAAAAATTAACAGAAGTTGCTAGAAGTAAGTGAAGTGGTAGGAAGGTGGTAAATAATATTCACCTGTGCTACACATGTAACCTACAGTAGTGTCTTCCTTAATGGCTCAGTGTAATTGAACTGTTTACTGTTGCAATTACAGTCTCTGTGAGGTTCACAGTCATTATCTCCCTCGAAGAAACAGGACCTAGAATCACCCAGCAGCCTCATAGCCCTTGCCAGGTATCCATTTAAGGATTCAGTCTAAAGAAGGAAGGAATGTGCAGTGAAATAAATGTTGTGCTGGTTGAAATGCAGAGTGGTGTACTGGGCCGAGCAGCCATTATTGTTGACCACAGACCAGTAGCTCAACCTGTAATTATTGCAGTGGTTTTCCAGACTGCATTTGGGAGTCTCTGGGATTCCTTGGAAGCTAATCAGTGAATATTTGCAGAGAATATCGGTAACAATGGCAAACTCTCCTGAAGAATGGCTGGCCCAGTAACCGTGACCCCCTCCCCCGCTTCTCTCAGTCGTGTTCAGCCACAGAATTCGGTGTGCATTCTCAGTTCAAGCACAGCTGCCCAATAAGCCTGAATGGGAAACCTGCTAGTGGGTGTGATGCTAACATATGAGAATGCTGGAGGTGAAATAGTTAAACAGGTTACCCAATCAGAACCCAGGGGGTGGAGTCAGAGGGACTATAAAACCAGCTCTGGGAGGTGCGAAGGGAGGAGTTCGTTGGGAGTTGGGTGGCTGGTTGGAGTGGGACTGAATTGGGATAGAGTCTGTGAGTAGGTTGAGCGAAATAAGCTGAGTCAGGAACAGTTAGGGGCTAGGAAGACAAGCAAATATCTGAGAGGTGGTTTAGTGAGTGAAGCAGGTAGCGGACGTTATAGGTCTGGATAGGCAACCGATGATTGTAATTGACCGATACCATTTATGAAACCACATGCTTGTTAAACTGCAGTAAATAAACAGAAGTTTATGTTCCAATTTAACCCTGACTGGACTTAGTACTGTACCAGGTAGGTCCTGGGTGGTGGCAGCGAGAAATAAAGTGGTGGCACAGGGATCAATAGATGGTGAAACGTCCGGGGACCCTGTGTGCTCACCACAGTGGGGTGATGGCACTTGCCCAAATTCCCATCTCCAGTGCCACTGTGGCTTAGCAGGAGGGAGAGGGGTGAGGTGGTAGTGAAGCCTGGGTATGCTGGATTGGGTCCACCAGTGCATTCATACCATGCTACCCACACTGCCATCTTAGCCCTTTCCTTCCCAGTAAGCCACAGTGACACCAGTGATGTGAGCTCATGTGAGCATTGCTGCCCTGCCAACAGCTGGATGCTGCTGAAGTCTAACTCTCATCACTCCCAGCCACCAGAGCCAATAGTCAGGGATGATGGAAGCTGTACTCCAACGACATTTGTAGAGCCACAAGTTCCCCACCTCTGCCCTATAATCTTCCTCAGAATCTTCTGCAGGAACTTCCTGGCAGATAATTCAAGGTGGAATGGTTTTTTTTTAAATAGGAAAAAGTCTTAGTGATGGTGTCTAGCTTTAGAAAAAGATTTGACGAGTTCATCAATTGAATTTATCAATGCTTATTAAGCCATGATAGCTAAACTTCCATATTCAGAGACACTACATTCTGGAATATAAGTTGCAGGGAACGAACAACAAGAATCCCGTAGGCTGTTGTTATTATTGCCTGAATGAACTGCACATCTATAGTCTTTTAATTACTGAACAATTCAACTGGCAAATTAAAGGGCTTCCCAAATTTGTTATATAGTCACCTGCAATAGAAGCGCAAATATCATTAATATCTCTCTTTTGTTTTTTTCTCCATTGTAAAGACTAATAACTGACAAATGCTAATGGTTTATATTGATGATTCATGTGAGTCCCCTCATTTAAAGTACTGTGCACTCATTGCTTATTACAAGGCAAGTGTTGGATGAATTACTGCTTTAATTTAAAGTGTTATGAATGAGCCTGCTACATTTTAAAATGAGTTTCTAAATCACTTTGAGACCCCTGTTCTGTATAAATCATCAGACTATTCATTTTCTCCGAATTATAAGTTTTGCACTTCATAACAAAGAGTTTATCATGATTGCTAACAAATTAACACATTCACCCAAACAGAAGGAGATAATAATCTCTATTTTTCTTCTCTGGTGCACCTTTTTTTGCCCAAATTCTCTGCTTGCCCAGTGTTACAGACTGGGCAATAGAAAGTGATTCAGTAGATAATGTGGTCCTTTTCCATTGTGAGGAAACACGTACAGGGTGTCCTACGTTCAGGACAAAATTGCTATGGATAGAAAATTATGTGCCTAGCTAAGGCTAAATGGCCTGGTGACCAAAAGAACAGGGAGAAATTATTATTCAACTGCCCACATACCCACAAATGACTGCCCATCTTCCTAGAAGAACTATTATCTCCAACCTTAGGTCATTTGATAAATAACTTGCAAAAGGAAAGAACGTCACAATTATCCAGCATGTGACATTTCCGCGCAGGTTAAGGGTAGGGACATCCAACCCATAGAGCTCTTTTCAGATCCCATATTTCAGAGACTTCTACAAAAGTAGAGTGAAGGAGAAAGATGAATGGAGACAAAAGGGAAAGGCCAATCTAAATAGAAATGGCAATAGCAAAAAATAAATAAAAATAAGGCAGAGGATGATACTGTCAAAATGGCCCCATCTGGGAGATCAAAGGCCACCAATCCAGTCCATTTCAGAATCCGCACTTAAAAGAAAATGGTCCTATTGGAGGCTGGTCCATTAGGGGGATGGGACACTGACCCACCAACCTCATGCTGCGTTCAACCAGCTCCCCACCTGCCTGTCTTCTTACTTATAACCAGCACAGAGTGTGGCAGCATTAGCTCTTAACTACATCCTCCTTAGACTCAGACTGGCCCTTGTAGAACTCAGCAGGGAGGATTCTGGGGAACAACCCAGAATTCAATGGCTCGATCTTGCATTGGCTGCTGGTCTCCCTGCCTTTTGCTCTACTGGTCCGAATGGGTGCCAGTCGCCACTGCTTCAGTGTATCTCCACCAAAGAGTAAAGTTGTCGGGACTGGCAACTGGTGAGAATTCAGCCTGTGGTTACACCACTAAGATGGCCAGGAAGCATTTCAACAGCAAAAAGGCCAAATGGGCCATGTCCTACTGCCTGACTGATATGAACTTCCAACTCTGTTGTGGTCTGCCTTCACCTTTGCTCTGCCCTGACTTGCTTTTGCATTTTCTCTTCCTGCATGATAGCAGCTGGGGTTGACAGTATGGTCCACATGCATATTCCCTGCACAACTGTTTTATGTTGCTAGTATTATTTCAGGGGGTATGTCTCCATCCAGTTCCTCCATGCCATACACAATTCTATAAACTATCATGTCACCTCTTATTTCCCTTTTCTTCAAACTAAGAAGTCCCAAAGGCTGCAACCTTTCCATATGGGAGGTCACGCCTTCCCCTGGACTATTTCGTCTGTCCTCTCCTGAGTCTTTTCCAACTCTGCAAAATCCTTATTGAGCTGAAGTGACCAGAACTGTACACAGTTCTCCAAATACGCTTGCACCATAGAGTTATATAATGGCATTTTGACCTTAGCAGTCTCATTTTCAGTTCCTTTCCTAATGATCCCTAGCATGAAATTTGCCTTTTTTGCAGCTGCCACACACTGGGTCATGGGTAGGCAAACTAAGGCCCCGGGGCCAGATCTGGCCCAATCACCTTCTAAATCCGGCCTGCGGATGGTCCAGGAATCAGCGTGTTTTTACATGTGTAGAATGTCTGATTTTACTTAAAATGTACCTCTGGGTTGTTTGTGGGGCAGAGGAATTCGTCCCCCCCCCAATATAGTCCGCCCCCCCAGGGTCTGAGGGACAGTGGACTGACCCCCTGCTGAAAAAGTTTGCTGACCCCTGTACTAGGTCAACATTTTCATCACTGTCCTGTCCTGTGCTGCATACAAATATTCCATATGGAATTCTGTCATGTGGCACAAGTGAGGATAGCTCTGTAAGGGTTTCCTGAGGTGCTGCTTCCTTCCTGCTTCTCAACCTCTCCCTGACATATGTAAATGGAAATATCTGAAAACTCAGGCAACCAGTTACCTGAACTTTATTCATCTCCAGTTTCCTCTTGTCACTGCTGGCCTTCTCAGCTGCTTTCTTCTGGTGCTGTGGGCCTTTGCCGAAGAAGGTGTAGTTCACAAATGCGTATTCCAACAAGGCAAGGAACACAAACACGAAGCAGCCCATTAGGTAGATGTCAATTGCCTTCACATAGGGAATCTTTGGCAGTGTCTCCCTGAGATGAGTGCTGATGGTGGTCATAGTCAACACAGTGGTGATCCCTAGGAGGAAGGAAAGAGCTCTGTACACATGGCAACTCTTCATGTGGAAAGACGCCACCAACCAACCTGCTAAAATCCTATATACGAATGGCAAACTCATTCTACGCTGGCTTGGCCGTGTCCACAGAATGGAAGATGGCAGGATCCCCAAGGATGTGCTCTGCAAGGAGCTGGTTTCCCATTGGCAGACCAACTCTGCATTGCAAAGATGTACGCAAACATGACATGGCTGGCAACATCAACCCTGCTGCGTGGGAGTCCCTTGAAGATGACCGCAGTGCCTAGAGACAGGCAGTCAGGTCATGTATCCCTAGCATATCCCTAGCAGTGACCAGAGGAGGAATGACCGCTGGGAGGAGTACGGAGAGAAGGAATGCTGCGGTGCATCTGCAGCAACACAACCAGACTCCTTCATTTGGAGTTATCCCCTATTCACCAGAAACAGCTAAATGAGGATAAGCATAAAATACTATTGAGAGGGGGGACAAAACTAGGGAGGGGTGAATGGAATGGAGCATCCTGAATCCTGCCTGACTATCTGGCTGAATCCTTAACAGGTCCCACCTGTACATTGCAAATGTATTTTACATATACATAGACACCCAATCCCTGCATTCCTGCATCACTGTAGCAGTATGGTTGCTACATCCCATGCTGGAAGATGGCACTTTCATAGGGAGCACAGGGTGAAGACTTTTGGAAGTAGTAACTTTGCTAAGGCCAGTGTGGTGTAGTGGTTAAGAGCGGTGGACTCGTAATCTGGTGAAGTGGGTTCGCTTCCCCGCTCCTCCACATGCAGCTGCTGGGTGACCTTGGGCTAGTCACACTTCTCTGAAGTCTCTCAGCCTCTCTCACCTCACAGAGTGTTTGTTGTGGAGGAGGAAGGGAAAGGAGAATGTTAGCCGCTTTGAGACTCCTTAAAGGTAAAGGGACCCCTGACCATTAGGTCCAGTCGTGGCCGACTCTGGGGTTGCGGCGCTCATCTCGCTTTATTGGCCAAGGGAGCCGGCGTACAGCTTCCGGGTCATGTGGCCAGCATGACTAAGCCATTTCTGGCGAACCAGAGCAGTGTGTGGAAACGCCATTTACCTTCCCGCCAGAGCGATACCCATTTATCTACTTGCACTTTGACGTGCTTTCGAACTGCTAGGTTGGCAGGAGCTGGAACTGAGCAACAGGAGCTCACCCCGTTGCAGGGATTCGAACTGCCGACCTCCTGATCAGCAAGCCCTAGGCTCTGTGGTTTAATCCACAGCACCACCCTTGAGACTCCTTAGGGTAGTGATAAAGCGGGATATCAAATCCAAACTCCTCCCCCTCCTTCTTCTTCTTCAACCTCAGCCCTCCAGATGTTTTGAGACTACAATTCCCATCATCCCTGACCACTGGTCCTGCTAGCTAGGGATCATGGGAGTTGTAGGCCAAAAAACATCTGGAGGGCCGAGGTTGAGGAAGCCTGGCTAAGGGTAATATAAGGTAGTTTCCCATACTGCCATCATCTATTGGTTATTGTAACTGGAGAAGCTTTTTGTTTTTGGTAAGCCAAAGATGCATTGCCAACATAGCACATTATCTTTTATGACTCCTTTTCAGAGTCACCATCATTTTCTCATGAGATCCAGGCAGAGAGATGGTCTGCAACTGTATAAATTATACAAACTAAGCTTGTTTTGCACAATGACTAGATGAGAGAACACAATGTCTAGAACTGGGAGGGTATGACTCATATATATTATGGCTCTGGAAATCTTATTTACTCCCCCCACCCTTTCCAGTTTCTGGGATACACTGCATTTCCCCCATACGTTCACCCACTTTCTTCACAACTGTAAGGACTTGAAATTTACTTTTAAAAAAGAGATACATGACCAGTAGTATAAAATTGCCAGGATGTTATGTGTCATTATGGGTTTTTTTTTAGAAAAAGAAAGAAAGAAAACCAAAACAACACAACACACGGAGCACATAGAGCCCTCTAACATGCTAAAATGAATTAATAAATGAAAAGAATAAATCTCACACACCAAGGATATTTAAGTAGCTTTGTTGTCCAAATAATAAATTACCTAGTGCAACTCGTGCAGCAGATGCATCATAGTTGATCCAGAAAGATACCCACGACAGAATCGTAATCAGAGTAGAAGGCATGTAGGTTTGCAAAATGAAGTAGCCGATGTTTCTTTTAAGTCGAAAGCTCAGTGACAGCCGAGGATATGCCCCTATTTAAAAAATAAAAAAGGGAAAAGTGAAACCACAGCATGTCTCTTTTCTACTGCCATTCTCAGAGTATGTCTTGGGATGCTCACTGCTTACCCGTTGCAAACTCTACTCTTTTTGAAATCATCTTGTAGTCGATAATTGAGAATTGAGGGAGCTCAATTTTATTAACTCCACTTACAGCAGATTCCCCTCCATTCCAGTAGAACTCAATATCATCCGTTGTGTATCCATCTGCAATAGGAAGGATATACCCAAGCATGTTAGTTGGTTGACCAAATGTTTTATAAATTAGTTGAGTAGTAAAATTAAATCTCAAAGCCAATCAAATGTCAATAAAATGAAAATAAGAAAAAACATTACTGACCATTACTGTGAACTTCCGCCATTTTTATTTTATTTCTTGTTGGGCAATTTCTGATAGTGAGAAATTATAAATAAGCTTCATCACCAGATTTTATACCAAGCCACTTATTTTTCATGAGAAACAAATGAAATATTAACAAAAGTAACACAAGATTATGGCTGTGCTTTTATATAATGTTTATAACATTTCAATAAAAGAAAGCATCCGTTCCAAAGTTGAAGACTATTTATTTAAATGTTTCTCCAGCTCTCTGGAGAAGTTCAGACTTCGGCTTTTTTATTCTTCTTAATTTAAATATTTTTAAAAATTGAATTTCACAATTATAACAAATTATAAAATTATACATCTCAAATTGTATAAAACATAAAAAACAACAATAATAAATGGAATAAGTATAATTGATGGAGAACAGATAGCCCTCTAAAATATTACAGAGGAACTGTTGTGGGCTTGGGGATTTAGGCCTGAATCATAAGTTATCACTGGAATGATGGTCACTATGTCTATAAGGCTACAATCCTATGCACACTTTCTTGGAAGTAAGCCTCACTGAATGCAATTGGGCTTTACTTCTGAGTAAACATGCATAGGATTGTGCTGTGCGTCTCACAGATTTAACAGTGAAACTCTATGCATATCTACTCAGAGTTAAAGCAAGGGTTTTCTTAGTCCCTGTAGAAAAGTGAAACACGTGGCTCAGGTAAGCAGTAAGGAATGGTTAGCAAACATGCTGCAAAATAAGCATTTGTCTAGCAGAGCAGGATCTGAGTGAGCCCTGAGACCAGCTGCAGGGGGCAGCCATGACTTGCAAGATACCTTGCTGCTTTGTGCAAGAACTATCTGACTTAAAAATAAAATAAAAATCCCTGCAGTTTTCAATTTACGGTTTGCTTACGCTTCACACCTGTTTTTCACTCATGCCACATGTGAATGTTGCATCACTATCATTTGCAAACTTTGCATCTGAAGGCAAGATTCATGTTAAACTCACTTTGTGCAACCACAGTGAAAGTAAATAGCAGCCAGATTGAATCAGGTACCGGTGGATTGGGAAATGGCTGGTTATAGAAAAGGGCTTTGACTGGGTTTCAGACCCAATCCAATCACAATAAATATTTGTTTGTTAGTTTGTAGAGTGCAATATTTTAGCTGCCCATCAAGATATTCACCTATCAGGATTTCATACCCTCCAACATTTTCAAAATTGAACCTATAAGGTTGTCCCTGGAACTTCCCACTGCTTAGGAAACTGGGGAGTACAAAACACGATTAAGATGTGAGCATCGCACAAGTGTTGTACAAGAGAACGAACATCTTCTGAATGTTCAATCATAATGCAAAACTATGGTTTGGAATTATGCAAACAAAACAGAGTGAATTTCACATGTTCCCCCTCCCCTCTAGCACTTCCACACGGAATAAGACGGAAATTTTTGTTTTTAGTAAACTGCATTTAATGTTATTTCTGAACCCTAAACTGTGGCTTATGTTCTGTTTTGTTACTGAAACAAGACAACTCCATAAACTATGCTTTGAAGTTGGCTTGTTTCAGTAAACCGGAGCTATCCAAACTTGATTAGAATAGCAATAGTTTGTCTTGGTTTGAACATAATTCTAAACTGCAGTTAGTAAAAGTAGAAGTGAAAGCTTTCGACCACCACATTGCGACCATACCATAGCAGAGGGGAGGGGGTGAGCGGGCACATTCATATAACATTAAACAAGGATTGCTACAAACACAGCATTACTGCAAATACAGTGTGTGGCCTCACTCAGACATGGTTGCTATATCATTTGTAATTTTTTAAAAAGAGGAGTGTTTATAATTGTGGACACATGTTGAATTCATTAAGTAATAATAATAATAATAAATTTTATTTATATCCCGCCCTCCCCAGCCGAAGCCGTTGAGGATAAAAATGGAGGATGAAAATGGAGTCCCCATTGCGGCGAGGACTGGAATAATTTATCATATGCTGCAGCAAGCTCACCAACAGACAAAGAAAACCTTTAAATTAATTCTTTGCTTAGAGAGTCTGTGCTTCAGGCAGCTGTTCACACATTGGCAGAAAACCAGTAAATGCATAAACTGTGCCAAAGGCCAACAGTGTGAGGATGAATGCATTACCATCAAACAGTCCTTGCCTCTTCTCCCCCCCCCCCCACAAAAATGTGAAATGACAAGATTCACAATTTCAGCTGCCTGCTCATAGAGATTTAATTGTGATCTGACTGAATAAAAAGTTGCTAAGAGCTATCACACAACAGACTGGAAGTTCCAAGGTTCTTACAGCATCACATGCTAGGGCCTATCTGCAACATCTGCTTTGTTTGCCAGAACTTTATGAAAGACCTGGGTTCGGCTGGGAAAACGTAGGCGGTTCAGCCTTTGGAGTTTAGGAGTATGACTGTCGTACCCTGAGAATGAATGAACATCAAAGCAACTAGAGGTTCAGCGTGTAACCTTGCACAGGACTTGAGTTGAAATTTAATGACGCATTCTTTCAAAGGCTCTTAAATATTTTCTAACAGGAAGTTCGACAGCTGATTCATATTGCAAGAGTGTCAGCTCACAAACCAAAGCAGTCTAGTGGGCACATCCCGCAAGAAACTTAGTCCCAAGCACCTGAGGGCTTCTAATACCATTATTAACAGCTTGAACTTGGACCAGTTACAAATCGGCAATCAGTGCCGATCTTTGAGCAGGTCTCACTCCTGCCAGCAACCATGCTGCAGTATTCAAGCACAAGGGAACCCGCAAATAGAGAGCGTTGCAGTAATCCAGCCTTGAAGTCACCAGTACCTGGAGTCAAGTTCTCCTGGTCCATAAACAGTCAAAACTGCTACCTGTCCCGCCTCCCCCAGACCAGTCTTGATCCATAGGCCCCCCTGGCCTCTTCTCTAAGTTCATTAACACATCACTGGACAAGCCTTATCTGACTGCATTAGGCTTTCGTTGAATTTACAGGTCACTGAGCAGCACTAAAGTGCATTGAGAGACATTTAGAAGTTAGTTACAATTCATAAATTCATAGTTTCTAAGCTCATGACAAGGTTTTTGATGAGCTGCCTTAAGCACTTGTTTTCCTGAGATGGCTGCGATATTCTGTCAGGTGAGGGATTGTCACCGTCCTAAATTCAAATCTCCACTCAGGCATGAAGCTGCTCCTTGGCCTATTCTCCCTCACAGAGTTGTAAGGAAAATTTGAGAGGAGGGAGAATCTTGTGGGCCACCTTGAGCTCCTTGAAAGAAAAGTAGGATATTTATGTAATAAATAGACAAATAACATCTGTTTATCCTTAAGCCTTTTTCCAAAAAGAAGAAAAAGAGGAAGAGGAAGAAGGAGGAAAGCTTAGTTATGTAGACCGGTTCGTATTATTCCTGAGCCATATGGCTGTTGCTGTTTCCAAGTTCCCCATAACTAGATATCAGTGCTGGCAGGGATTTGAACCACCAACCTTCTGATCAGCAAGCCCAAGAGGCTCAGTGGTTTAGACCACAGTGCCACCTGCGTCCCACAATGGAGTGAGCTCCCGTTGCTCTGTCCCAGCTCCTGCCAACCTAGCAGTTCGAAAGCACACTAGTGCAAGTAGATAAATAGGTACTGCTGTGATGGGAAGGTAAATGGCGTTTCCATCTGCTCTGGCATCCGTCACGGTGTTCCGTTGCACCAGAAGCTGTTTAGTCATGATGGCCACCTGGAAGGCCATCTGTGGACAAACCCCGGCTCCCTTGGTCTGAAGCAAGACGAGCACCGCAACCCCATAGTCGCCTTTGACTGGACTTAAGTGTCCAGGGGTTAACTTTACCCTTTTTTTATCAGTGCTCTTGGACTGTATGGGTTCTAGAATACCACATTAGCAGTAGCCAGTGTAGTGGGAGTGAAAAATAAGGTAGGTCATCAGCCACATCTACTCTTTCCCAAAGGCCCAGATAAACAGTTGGGATCTTTAGCTTCCAGCAGAATTGGCCTTCCCTAATGATATGCTGTGTGTTTTCACACTTCCTGTGAAACCCTTTCAACCCAAGGTATTGTATATGCAGCCACCGTAACAGTGCAGTATATTGTCTCAGGAAGGGAGTGATAATGATTCTGCACAAATCGGTCAAAATGCTTTTTGCCAATGTAAGTGGCAATGACGGTTCAAATAAGAATGCAGCTATTGGAGTGTCCCGTCCCCCCCCCCCCCGGCTTCCTGGCAAGCAACCACTGAGCACGCGGCTGGAATATTTTTCTATTGATGCATACCATTGCCTCTTCAAATTGACCCCTGTCTTTGTTCAGCCATTATGTACATTTAAGATTGCATCTATTTCCGCAGAAAGAAGGAAAACACAGCGACGGGCTTTTCCAGAAACATAAATGCCTTAATGAGACATTTTCTATTCCTCCCACGATCTCTTATTTAACGTGGAAGCCAATTCTATGGCGACACCCGCTGAATGCTCACAATTTGATATTTAGTGTTTTACATTTGGCAATTAGTATTCAGCGACTGCTGTTCTATATTTGATAGTAATTGACGATGGTGGATAACATTGCGAAAGATGACAAGGATGCTAAAAGTGTTGTAAACAGAAGAGATACCAGTCAGGGCAAAAAGAAAGCCAAAAAATTGCTTATGCAGGAATGCACAATTTGTGACCCACTGAGCCTCATGTAGCCCAGGACAACACCCCCAACCCTGTTATTGAAGTCCTAAGTAGGTATTATTTGTACAATTTGCTTTTTTATTCTATCTTCCTTCAGAGCTCAGGGTGGTGCACAAAGCACACGCACAAACGCACATATCATCTCAACAATGCTGTGGAGTAGGTCCAGCTAAGCGACTGCAACTAACAAAGTCACACTGTGCTTCAGGGCAGAGTGGAGATTCAAACCCAAGTTTCCTAGTCCAACTCTCTAAGCACTACACCACGCAAGCTGCAAGAGGTTTATTGAGACCCTGGTGGGGCTCCGTATAAGGATGGTGGGCAGTGTTTTTATCTGCTTTTCATAGTAATCTAATGGTATTGCAGCCAATGAACTAATACAAACAGGTGCAAGATATCAACCAACCAGGAAGCAAAGCTATATTTGCTGCTGTGGAGCATTAGATACAATGAATCTGGAGTAGGAATTCCCACTGCAACAGAGGAAGTTGCCTTGGACAGAATCAGGCAATTGGATTGTGTAGCTCAGTACTTTTATATGCCTGTTGTCTTTGTCCATGGAGTTTTCTTGGCAGGGATACTGGAGTGGCTTGCCGGTTCCTGCTCCAGGTGGATCACGTTTGGTCAAAACTCTCCACTATGACCTGTCCATCTTGGGTGGCCCTGCACGGCATAGCTCATAGCTTCTCCGAGTTATTCAAGCCCCTTCACCACGGCAAGGCAGTGATCCATGAAGGGCCACCTCATGAGAAGAGAAAACTCCCTGGAAAAGATCCTGATGTTGGGAAAGATTGAGGGCACAAGGAGAAGGGGACGACAGAGGATGAGATGGTTGGACAATGTTGTCAAAGCTACCAGCATGAGTTTGAGCAAACTGCGGGAAGCAGTGGGAGACAGGAGTGCCTGGCGTGCAATGGTCCATGGGGTCACAAAGAGTCGGACACGACTAAACAACAACAGCTCAGTACTATCTGTACATGGTATATTTAACTGATTTAAACTATTTCAGTACCGTAATTAATCTAGATGCACCACTATACTGTATATGTGACCAGCTAGTTATATTCCTATTTTAAAGATACGGTAAAGAGGCAGCGTAATGTTTCAAAAATGTTTTAAAACATTAATAGTCAAACTATACTTTATACTTTAGACAATATTGCAAATTAGGCAAGAGATATAAGCAATTTTATTTGGGCTCAGAAATATGGTATCAATTTAGGTGTAGATGGCGGTATGCATTGTAAGATTCCTTGTCACACATTGTACAAAAGTACAAAACAAGTTTATATTTTATATAAGCAGTAGAAAATGGTGAGACAACTTACAGCTTTCAATTTCCAGCGTGCAGTTTTGTTCATCCAGAGGGTACCTTCGTAAATCCATCATGCAGGCAGCCGTGGTAGTGATCCTGAGAAAGAAGGAAGAGGAAAGAGAGAGAGACAGGGAGAGGGGGAGAGAGAGAGAGAAAGGAGGAGAGGGAGAGAGAGAGAGAAGGTGGGATCAAGAAAGAAGGATATGTGGACTTGCAGCTCAGGTCAAACATTTTAACAATCTTAAAAAACTTTTTGAATTATTATTGCAAACTTTATTGAATTTCTTCAAAAACAATTACCAAACATCAAGTGTTGTCTTCCAGGACAAATAGTCATTCACATGGCATCAAAACAGACTTTTAAAAAGCAGTCAAAGGCTGTGTGCAGGGGGTGGAAGCAGGGCCAGATTTAGGTTTGATGAGGCCCTAAGCTAGCAGGTGGAGCTCATTACTTACACCAGGCATGGCCAAACTCAGCCCTCCAGATGTTTTGAGACTACAATTTCCATCATCCCTGACCACTGGTCCTGTTAGCTAGGGATGATGGGAGTTGTAGTCCCAAAACATCTGGAGGGCCAAGTTTGGCCATGCCTGACTTACAACATAGGAGCCTACACAACACAAAACACTGTTGCTGTATGTAGGCTTTATTTAATTTTTTTTATCTTACATTTTGGAAATGTACATCCAGTCCTTTAAATTTTTCGGGGGCCCCCAAGAGACTGGGCCCTAAGCTATAGCTTGTTTAGCTTATACATAAATCTGGCACTGGGTGGAACTGTGTGACCTTCCCACAGCCTTTGTCCCTCTGGCTGGTGCCCTGGCCAGGTGGCCCCCCCCTTTCTGCTTTGAAAATTTTTCCTTGGCTATTCCCTTTGTTGATTTCTTCCATCCCAGCCATGTGAAATGCTAATGGAAGAATCCTCGGTCTATCCAAGGCAGCCGTTTCTCAGGTAACTATGGAGCAGTTCATGAATCAATCTGTGATTCGGATTCTGCCTTTGGGCTAGCACTGTCTCTGCTTCCTCTGCATATCCCTACTGTTTCTTTTCAACCTGCACATTTTTTAAAGCAAACAAATGAAGCTATAAGCATCTCCCATAAATCTCCAGTTCTTGATTCTCCAAAGGAAAACGGACTACACAATTACCGTATTTTTTGCCCTATAGGATGCACCGTCCCATAAGGCACACCTAGTTTTTTGGGGGGGAAATAAAGGGAAAAAAATCCCCCCCCCAGGTGCGGGGCTGGGGAGGCCCGAGCTTCCCCCGACCCCAGCCCCCAAACAGGCAGCTCTCTGCAAGCCGTGGGAGCCCAGCGCTAGCTCCCGCTGCTTGCGGAGAGGTCCGCGAAGCCTGGACGCGCTGATCTCAGTGCGCGCAGGCTTCGGCATGCAGGCAACTCTCCGCAAGCAGCGGGAGCGCTCCCGCTGCTTGCGGAGAGGTCCGCGAAGCCTGGAGAGCGAGAGGGGTTGGTGCGCACCTACCCCTCTCGCTCTCCAGGCTTCAGCGAAAACCTGCATTCGCCCCATAGGACGCACACACATTTCCCCTTCATTTTTGGAGGGGAAAAAGTGCATCCTATAGGGCGAAAAATACGGTAGCTCCTTTGGATTTTCTACTGTGTGGGAAAAGGTAGAGAAGCACTAGAATAGCCAGTTAACTTAATTTAAGATCCTTAGCCTTTTGGGATCTGCAGGGACATTTGGAAACCTAAGGTACTGTTTTGGGTACCATAAAAACAGAAAATTAACAGAAAAACTGGAACCGCCCCCCCCCCCCAACAAAGGGCAACCCACCTACAACCCCCACAAAACAAATAAAACCAATAATAAAAAAGGAGGATCCCCAGAAGGCAAGCAGCAGCAGCAACAAATGACCAAACCCTTAATTAGGGAAAAAAATCAGCAGAAACAGGAAGCCTTGGTGGAGCCCCTATACGCCACATTGGGAATATTGGGAGCAATTGGCTGTTTAAACTGAATTATGTATTAAGACTTGCTCAGAAAAAAAAATTGCCCTCTCTAAAGAATTAATAATTTTTATTCAGCATTGACAGTATTGATTTTTTTTTGCGTAATATCTCTTAAGAGTTTGCTAATGGACCAAAGGAACCAGGTTTTCCTCAACTCCCAGTTCCATAAGGCACGCTGAGCTGTATTTCTAAACGGTTTTGCCCCAAAGCAGCAATAAGGTAGACAAAAAGTAATGCAGCATGAGAAATTCAATGTTTCCAGTGACAAGATACAAATCTCCACGCAAAATTCTTTCTCCCTCTTATAAGGCCCAGCATTTTGCCTGTCTGGAGCTGCGCCAACCCAGGCTTTAAGATCTTCACCTAAGGTCCTTCTCTGAGTGCCTCTTGTCAGGTGAGGTGTGATGGGTAGTCCACTGGGGAAAGGGCCTTTCCAGTGGTAGCATTCCCAGCATGGAACGAACCTCTCAGAGAAAATCACCTGGTGTCTTGACGTCTTTTCGGCATCAGGCAAAGACATTTTTATTTCCCCAAACCTTTTAACTGGTTTCAGCTTCTATATCAGGGCGGCCCAACTTTTTCTACAAAGAGGGTCACAACATGGAACCCACAGGCTGCACATTGCCTTGTGCGGGCGGGTGGAGTGAGGCCAAAATCTGATGTCCCCCACCAAGCTCTCATGCTGCCTTCCTAATAATAATAATAATAATAATAATAATAATAATAATTGGATGGCATTCATCTGACTGGGTTGCCCCAGCCACTCTGGGCAGCTCCCAACAGAATATTAAAAACACAATAAAACTTCAAACATTATAAACTTCCCTAAACAGGGCTGCCTTCAGTTGGCTTCTAAAAGTCAGATAGTTGTTTATTTCCTTGACATCTGATGGGAGGATGTTCCTGTGAGAAAAAACAATGGGGCCTAATTGTATTAGTAGAATGTCTGTCATCTGGTGGGTGGGGCTTTTGTCTTGTGCTCTGGAATCGGCCCCTCCCTTCAGGTATTCAGTTAAGTTCAGTTAGAGAGGCCAACTGTCATTCTCGCCTCATGAGGTTGCTTTAGTTTTTCTCAGTTTGTTATTGTGCTGCAATTTTCTTTATGGCTGAAGCTTTGTTTGACATATATGTCAGCCGCTTACTTTGCTGAAAGAAAAGAAACTCTGCTGAAGAATGGTGGAATATCCTAAACTGAGCGAGTGAGGGGATATTCCCAGTCTCACAGAAGGATTGATTTTTTTAATCACTCCCATCCTCCACAACAGTAGCACAGGGCAGGCGCAACTACTGAGAAGGCCCTCTGCCTGGTTCCCTGTAACCTCACTTCTCGCAGTGAGGGAACTGCCAGAAGGCCCTCGGTCCTCAATCTCAGTGTCCGGGCTGAACGATGGGGGCAGAGAAGCTCCTTCTGGTATACGGGGCCAAAGCCATGTAGGGCAGAACTTTCCAAACTTTTCAAGTTGGTGAAACAATTTTTGGACATGCATCATTTCATGACACGGTAATTCAGTTTTGCATCATTTTACAACACAGTAATTAGTTTTCCATCATTTCACGACACGGTAATTCAGCTTTGCTTGCAATCCTGAGGTTAAACGAACTCCTTTCCATCCCCGGGAGGAGCGTGCTACACACCTACGCACTGCAGCCGACACACTAATGTGTCGCAACACACAGTGTGGGAAGCTCTGGTTTAGGGCTTTAATGGTCAGCACCAACAAAGCTGGATAAGCAAGTTGCAGGGCACTGGGAAAGAGATGCAAGGCTCTGGCAGGGTCCTAGAGCCCTCCCACCTCCTTCTCAAAGCTGGGCAAATGCTAACTAGGTTTTGGGAAGGAGGAGGAGGATTCTAGGACCCTGTCGGAGCCCTCACACCTCCTTCCCAAACACCAGTGCCTCACTTATTCAGCTTTGGGAAGGCAGTGTGTGTGTGTGGGGGGGGGGGGTTCAAATGTTGCCATGGGCTGCCAAAAAAGGCATTGAGGGCTGCATGTGGCCCCTGGGTCGTGCGTTCGACTGCCCTGTTTTATTTTGACATAGGATGATTGTATGCTGCTTTTATATATACAGCATTTACTGTTATTGTTTTTAGTCTATGTTCATATATCAGCTTGGGACGCGGGTGGCGCTGTGGGTCAAACCACAGAGCCTAGGACTTGCCAATCAGAAGGTCGGCGGTTCAAATCCCCGTGACGCACGGGGTGAGCTCCCGTTGCTCGGTCCCTGCTCCTGCCAACCTAGCAGTTGTAAGCACATCAAAGTGCAAGTAGATAAATAGGTACCGCTCCGCCAGGAAGGTAAACGGCATTTCCGTGCGCTGCTCTGCTTCGCCAGAAGCGGCTTAGTCATGCTGGCCACATGACCCGGAAGCTGTACGCCGGCTCCCTCAGCCAATAAAGTGAGATGAGCGCGCAACCCCAGAGTTGGCCAAGACTGGACCTAATGGTCAGAGGTCCCTTTACCTTTATATTTCAGCTTGGATAGCTCAGTTGGTTAGAGTATGGTGCTGATAACACCAAGGTTGAAAGTTCAAGCTGTATATTCCTGCTATGCAACTCTACAATTCTATGAGGTGTTGGGGTGTGTGTGTGTGTGTGTGTGAGAGAGAGAGAGAGAGAGAGAGAGAGAATGAGAATACTAAAAGCTTTAAATTCAAACAGATCTCACCCTGAAAAAGTTCAGCTACAGCTTTTAGTTCAGCCTTGGGAATCATGCACACAATAGCATTTTAAACGCAACACACCAGGGGTAGGGAACCACTGGCTCTCCAGATGTTGTTGAGCTACAATCCTCACTGACACTGACCATTGGTCATGCTGGTTGAGGCTGATGGGAGCTGTAGTCTAACCACAACTAGAGAGTCGCAGGTTCTCTATCCCTTCATTGCCCCAGGCAAAGAGAGCAGGCAGAAGCCCATTTTGTATGTGTGTACAGAATGAGCCCATAGCTGGGCCAAGGTAAATTATTTTGCAAGGTACCATAAAGGCTACCTACCAGGTGTTCTGAAGATGCCAAATACAAAGTAATGTTGCACTGTTTTATTTTTTTATTTTTATTTTACCAAATATCCTATGGGACTGAGATCTATTGAAGAAACCTCAGCACAGTTAGCCCTTTTCACTGCGAGGCTATAAATACAATCAAATAACATTTATAGCAGAAATTCTGACAATGCTATAACTACACTCCTGCAAACAAGCGGCTGTAATAAAGGTTGTCTGCGAATGGGAAGCACAATTTATTGCAAATAACAGTTTTGTTTGACAGAGCAAATAGATGGTAGAGATATATGTGTGTGTTTTAAACCCAAAAGGGAGTGGGAAAAGGCAAATTTAAGAAAGCAAGAAGAGAAAAGCAAGCTTTGAGGATTGAACAGGCATTTTGGATGTGAAAATGCAGAGGAAACACAGCTTAATTTTAGTGGTCCAATTAAAAAAAAATCATTGAAAGATGATTTCCTCAAAAACCAGCTCATGATGGATGCTCTTCCCCTCATTGGCACCTGGAAATGGCACCAGTTTATTTGTGTATATACTTCTGATCTATTGCAGTGACATAGCATGGTTTGCTGGTGCTTGGAGCTCACGCAGGTGCATTCATGCCAGGCCAGTGTGGACCGCAGAGCGTGAACATAGCCCACCATGCAAACCTAGCCCTCGCTGCTGATGCCGCCACAGCGACTTGCACAGGGGGAGCCCAGCCAGTCAACGTGCATCTTCCTCTCTCTGTGCTCCTGCGTGAGTCACGTGACCCTTATGAGATCATGGAGCCCAAAGCACACACTTGGGGGAGGGCATGCTCTTACAGTACCCAAAAATGGGTACTGTAAGTAGAGATCGCGGCCCCTCCAAAAAGTGCTTGGGGGGGGGCGAGACCTTGGCATGAAATCACGTGATATCATGGTCCCCCAAATGACCATTTTGTTCTTGCGGGGAAAACAGGATGTCCCAGTTTTTCCGGGACACTTGCGGGGTATGTATGTGCAGCAGAATGAAGTGACAGAATCTTGAGGTGGCAGAATCTATGTTGCCACTTGCTGCGAGTGTGTATGTGTGTGTGTGTCAAATGCCATTTCTGAATGCCCCTCTGCCTACAAGATTCCATGCAAGGAAAAACCCAACAAAGAATCAGGGAGAAAAGTCCTAATTCTGTTTTCCCCTGGCTGCTTTTTACACACAGGGATTTTCTTTTTCTACATAGGCATAAAAAATTGACCTCCATCAGTAGTCTGCGGTAGAGCAGTCCATTCTGCCCCCCACCAAGACAAGTACCACTTCATCCCCATCTTCTCATGCTCATTGTGAAGGATCCAGACTTTATTGACAGATGTGATGGGCTACAGCAAACTAGAACAACCCGAAAATGTATACCTTGGGTCATCCATTTTCATCTACAGTTGAAAATATAAGCAGTAATATAAGGCAGAACATAGCAGGCAGGGTTCCACTTTTCTTTCGAGTAAACAATAAATAAGACAGGAGTAGTACGCTGAGCAATTTTCTTCTGACATTTATGATCGCCTGAATTTTAGGCAGCAAAAACAGCCATTTCTCTACAACATTAAAGCACAGAGTTTATTAAGTTTTTATAAATAGCCTCATTTATTCTCCTTTCAAAGTTATCCATCACCCCAAGGAAACTCTTCAAATAAAATCAACAGAGAGGATGTTTGCTATGTTTAATTCTCATTGGGCGCAGCTCCATTATGTCTCTAGTGATATTTCATGCCTTCCAGATGCACGAAACTGATATTTAAAGGATTTCATTCTCTCCCCCCCCCCCCAGTTCAACACGAAAATGAGTGCAGCAGAAAATGGAAAGCTGCTTACCAACCATTAAACATTATTATTGCCCTCCTGTGGCTTTCTGGCTTTCATACATCTCTCTAGTCATCCGTGCCATCTTTTCCTTCCAATTGCTTTGAGATACTGTGGAAATGTGTATGTGTGTGTGTGTGTGTGTGCTCATTCCAATATGTCAGGTGGCCGGCTAGTTTAACTTGCTGCAGTTATAGCAGCTTGGGAGTCCAAAAATGGATGAGGTCCAGCTTCAGGTGCCTGTTTTACTACACATTTTAGCACATCTCTGCATGGAATGTTGGTAAACTACTTTGGCCTTCTGAATAGGCTCTAAGTCTGGCTTCTAAGAATGTACTTCAAACCTTCTGGAGAATAAGAAGCATTAAATGTTCTGTCATTTTGCAGAATTGGATAAGATAACAGGAAGGATTCGAAACCTGCGGGATCAGAGATTCTCAGAGGACTGGAGTAAATAAATGAATTATTTGAAAAGCAATTGTAATCAACAGATTACGCTAGTAGGATTGCAAGAAGTTTTGTAAGGAGGATTATGCGAAATATTGCAGAGAAAACTATGATAAGACTTATTAGTGAAGGAGTATTAAATGTAATACTGAAAATAATGAAATGCAGATTAAGTGATAAAGATGGAAAAATCTTCAGATGCGGTTGATGGAAGTCCAAAACTTTGTATAAGATAAGAAAGTATGTTATATGATATTTGGAAATTATGTGTAAAAATCAATAAAAATATTTAAAATAAAAATAAATGTTCTTTCATTTAGAAAGCACGCATGTGGAAAAGCACTATTCACTGTTTCCCATTTTTATCTTCACAGTGATCATAGGATCATAGAATTGTAGAGTTGGAAGGGACCCTGAACATCATCTAGCCCAGGGGTCTGCAACCTTTAAGACAAAAAGAGCCAGTTGGACCCGTTTCCAAAGGGAAAAAAAACTGGGAGCTGCAAAACTCGTCATTATAAAAATAACTTTTTTGTCACTTTTTTATTATTTCTTTGTTTGACCCCTCAGAATTACTCCTCCTCATAGAAATAAACGTTAAATTAACAAGTTACCTTTTGTGTGTGTGTGTTCTTCACTCCCCTTCAAAACAGTGACCAGCGTACATGCCCCTTACAATGTAGCGGGTGGGCGGGAAGGTGACGTCGGGACGGTGCGTGACTAATGCACACACAGCCCCCATGCAACGTCACAGCCAGTACAGCGCCTGCCACAGTGAGGAGTGTCGGGGCGCACAATGCGCCTCCTCCCCTCACTAGTATCCACTCCGGAGCCGTGGCAAAGGTGTAAAAGAGCCACATGCGGCTCCGGAGCCGCGGGTTGCAGACCCCTGATCTAGGACAAGCCCCTGCAATGCAGGAATAAGCAGCTGTCCCATATGGGGATCAAACTTGCAACCTTGGCATTATCAGCACCATGCTCTTACCAACTGAGCTATTTCTCAGATGAGTTCAGTCCCTCCAATTTATGGGAGGAAGATGAGCTGAGGGAGCATGTTTCCTTATCTGAGCCGGGATATACATTCCCCCCATCCACCTCCTAGGTCCATATCCAGCCCTAAGAACACAGGAAGTGGATTAATACAGAGTCAGGCCATTGGACCAGCTACCTCAGTATTGCCATTGACTGGCAGCAACTCTCCAAAGTTTCAGACAGGGGTCTATCCCAGCCCTGGAGCTGCCTGGGATTGAACCTGGAACCTCGTGCATCCAAAGTAGATGCCCTTCCATTGAGTTACAGCTCTTCCCTTTTCCAAGAGGTCCAAGATCTAAATATCAGGGTTCAAATAAGCCTCTTCACGCATTCAAAAGAATTGTGAAGGGGCTAAATGGCCACAGAGGTTCCTCACCAATGCCAAGGCCCATGCCTCACTTTTAATGGCTATATCAAGCGCCCCTCTTCAGGCACGCCAACTCTAGGGGGTCAAAGACAACTCAACCACCTCAATATTTGTTGTCAGGAGGCTGGGTACCCTCAATCTTGGGGGCAGCCTGATGTTTCTGAGGCCCTATGTATCTACCAACGCAAACATGTTGAGCTGCCTTTCCTGAGGGGATCTAGATTGGCTCAGGATCCCCAACTGCATGGAGGAGTTTGACACAAGGCTGAATTGGTGGTGGTGGGCCGTGCTACACAATTTAACCTTACAATTGACACATTCAGCGTATGTTGGGTGGTGGTTAAATGAACTCCATTAATGTTTTAAGCAAAGATTTCAATGCTACAATGGAAGGCACTGTTTGCTTTACCACATTCATTTCTCGCCTTTTCTCCAAGGAGCTCTAGGCAGTGCACATGGCTCCTCCCTGTCCATTTTGTCCTCATAAAAACCCTGTGTTAGGTAGGTGAGACTGAGAGGGACTGGCTGGCCCAAAGTCATCAAGTGAGCTTTGTCGCAGAGCGCAGATTCAAACCCAGTTCTTCCTCCCACAGAGAGGTGCTTAATACAGTGGTGCCTCGCAAGACGAAATTAATTCGTTCCGCAAGTTTCTTCTTCTTGCGAGTTTTTCGTCTTGCGATTCAAGGTTTCCCATAGGAATGCATTGAAAATCAATTAATGCATTCCTAGGGAAACCAACTTCAGACCAGGTCCGGGGACAGTCTGTCCCCCGACCTCTTCTGAAGGCTGGGGGGCGGGGACAAGGGCTTTTCTTCCCACCCCCAGCATTTTAAAAAACCCCGGGACAGCGGAGGGCTTCTCCGCTGTCCGGGGCGATCTTAAAATGCTGGCGGGCGGCATTTTAAAATCGCCCCGGGACAGCGGAGGACTTCTCCGCTGTCCGGGGCGATTTAAAAGCCCCTGGGAAGGCAGGCAGGGGGGACAAAGACTTTTGCCCCCCGCCAGCCTTCAGAAGAGGTCCTGGACCTCTTCTGAAGGCTGGCGGGGGCGAAAGTCTTTGCTCCCCCCGCCTGCCTTCAAAAGCTGTCCGGCCAAGGCTTCGCGGACCTCTGCCGGCATGCCGAAGCCTGCGCGCGCTGACATCAGCGCGCCCAGGCTTCGCGGACCGCTCCGCCAGCAGCGGCAGCGCTGCCGCTGCTGGCGGAGACTTGCCGGCATGCCGAAGCCTGCGTGCGCTGACATCAGCGCGCCCAGGCTTCGCGGACCGCTCCGCCAGCAGCGGCAGCGCTGCCGCTGCTGGCGGAGACTTGCCGGCATGCCGAAGCCTGCGCGCGCTGACATCAGCGTGCCCAGGCTTCGCGGACCTCTCCTGCCTTCAAAATCCGTCCGGGATAGCGGGAAGCGCTTCCCTGCTATCCCGGACTGCTTTTAAAATGCTGGTGCTGGGGAGCAAAGCCTTTCGGCCCCCGCCAGCCTTCCTGGACCTCTTCTGAAGGCCGGAGGGGGGGGGAAGGCTTTGCTCCCCACCGCTAGCATTTAAAAGAGGTCCCCGGAGATTTCCCTATGGGCTTTCGTCTTGCGAAGCAAGCCCATAGGGAAATTCGTTTTGCGAAGCGCATCCAAAACGGAAAACCCTTTCGTCTAGCGGGTTTTCCGTCTTGCGAGGCGTTCGTCTTGCGGGGTACCACTGTATCTCCAACTCCTCGAAAGATTCCAGTGTCTCCAAATTTTTTTACACATCACTTGGGTTGACAGGTGAACTAATATCAGTGTACTGGAAGAAGCAAAGATCACCAGTGTCGAAGCAATGATTCTTCAACATCAGCTTCATTGGACCGGTCATGTTGTGCGGATGCCTGATGATCGTCTTCCAAAGCAACTACTCTATTCTGAACTTAAAAATGGAAAGCGTAATGCTGGTGGTCTACAAAAGAGGTATAAAGACTGTCTCAAGGCAAATCTTAAAAAATGTAGTATAAACACTGACAATTGGGAAACACTGGCCTGCGAGCGCTCCAGTTGGAGAACAGCCTTTACCAAAGGTATCTTGGGCTTTGAAGACTCTCAAACTCAGGACGCAAGGGAGAAACGTGCTAGGAGGAAGGCACGCTTGGTAAATCCACACCGTGATCAGCTCCTGCCCGGAAACCAATGTCCCCACTGTGGAAGGATGTATGGATCCAGAATTGGCTTCCACAGTCACTTACGGACTCATTGTTAAAAACGTGTTTATGGAAGACAGTCTTACTCGGCTACGAATGATCGCCAAAGAAAAGGAAAGATCATCTCACAAAATCTCAAGCACAGTGCATTACATCTTTACACCGGGCCGATCCACATGTTCACTGCAAGTTATTAAAAAAAACAATAATTCAAGTGCTATGTGTGAACCACTTCTATATGAAATAACCAATATGTGTTTCATTTCATCACTCTGAGAAGGTAAACTAGCTGGAGAACAGTTTGGGAAAGTGGGGCATCTTTGTTGCCATGACAAATAGCTTATGTGGGAATGCCTAGTTTTCAAATGAATGCCACCTCGCCATTTAGGACGATGTGTGTATTTGTTCTGGAAAATGTGGCACCCAACCATGTTACCAACAATGGAATTATTTCACTGTTCTTGGCATATGCTGTCTGAATCTGGTTTGACACCGTGCGCTTCACCTAAACAATGGAGCAAAGCTTTTCTCTTTTCTGCTCTGCCATTGCAGGAGCTATTATGTCGTCAGATGCAGGTTGTATGGGGAGCAAAACACACCGGCTTGCATTGTGCTCTCTCAGCAGGCTGACACTCTGGCTCACGAAAAGGTCATCCTGCTTTTGCAAAAGGTGTAGCCCTTTTGTGGATCTGTGCGAGAGCATTTCTAAGAGGGTATATAACATTGGCCCCAATCCGTGTGTGTCAGAACAGGCCAAGGCATTATGGTTATAAGATCCTGCATGATTCCTAATTTGGGATGGATAGATGGATCCCTATATAACTGTCCCGAGCTGGTTTCATTTCCACTGCAAAAGACAACAACTCTGTTTTGCCTCATTTATGGGTGGACTTTTTAGGAACCCTAAAAATTGGCCCACATTTACAAAAAGGAGAGAAGTATTTACGTTACGAGGTGTCGGCCTGTTGAGAGAACACAATGCATACCTGTGTGTGTTCCTCCCCAAACAAGGCTGAAGGATAATTACTTTCAGAGGCCGCACAGAAGTCTGGGAGGTGCAGATCAGGTCCATTTTTGCATCAGAATTCACAGGAACCAAATTCTTCAAGCACCTTTAGTCCATATACTCCCTGTTCTCTGTCTATGTTCTAGGGATCAGAAGGGTTGGAGCGGGGGGGGGGGTTAAAGATGGCAGAAGAGAGGAAGTGTGTGCCATGTTCTCAGTGATGGGGAGACTGTTTCAGTGGTTAAGGAGGGGCACTGCAAGTTTCTTAAGGACCCTCCTGCCCTTCTGAAATAGGCAACAAGTGCTCTGACAGCGCCGACAGCTTATTGTGTTGATGTCTGGTTTACCTCCTGACCCTCCCCGGTTCCTATTTTATACTATACTATACTATACTATACTATACTATACTATACTATACTATACTAGGTGGAGGGACGCAGGTGGCGCTGTGGGTTAAACCACAGAGCCTAGGACTTGCCGATCAGAAGATTGGCGGTTCGAATCCCCGTGACGGGGTGAGCTCCTGTTGCTCGGTCCCTGCTCCTGCCAACCTAGCAATTCGAAAGCACGTCAAAGTACAAGTAGATAAATAGGTACCTCTCCGGCGGGAAGGTAAATGGTGTTTCCGTGCACTGCTCTGGTTTGCCAGAAGTGGCTTAGTCATTCTGGCCACATGACCCGGAAGCTGTACGCCGGCTCCCTGGGCCTGTAAAGCGAGATGAGCGCCGCAACCCCAGAGTCAGCCACGACTGGACCTAATGGTCAGGGGTCCCTTTACCTTTTATACAATGGTGGACGAGTAAAAACATGGAAGATTAATAATGCTAACCTGCCGCCCAATTATGTGTGGAGGTTTATAATGCCGCTGGTGTTGGGTGGCAATTTCCTCCCTCCCTTTCCGACAGATGGGTGGGGTTTGCGACACCAAGCGAGCTTACCTGGTCGGATGCCTCCCACCTGCGATAGGGTGGCCATCGTCCCGCCCCTGACCTGGGAGGACAATGGACGGCCAGCTGGGGGTGGGGTGAGGGCCAAGGGAAAAGAGGCTGACCCCTTTGACCAAACCTCACTTTGTTTCCTCCTCTTCCAGGTTCACCCACCCACCCCTCCCAAATTAATAATATTTTCTTGCAGTGTAATATTTTGCGTTCCAGGTCAGCGGGCGCTGCTATGGTCATAAGATGGTTGCTGTGTTCAGAACTGGGAAGGAATTTCCCCTGCAATGGCAGGTTTCGCCTTCCCTATAGCATTTTGTCACAACTTTGGTGGTTTTTTAGGCCTTGGCAAGGTATCTTTTAGTCTATCTTCGAGTGTGTGTGGGGGAAGCATTTCTTGCACCACCCCCCACGCGGCGGTGGCTGCAGGGCCTGTTAAAGGGTTGATTGCGGGAGTCCCTGGCCCTAGAGCGGCGGCATGTAGGTCAAACTCTCGGCTGAGGTAAAGTGGGAGGGCACGCTGTGTAACTTCGTGCTTTGCAGTCCCCTCCCACTGCACCTCATTGCCCTGTACATCCTCAGTCCCAGTCGGACTGAGAGGGTTACATGCCCTTGTTCTCTTTTGAAAGAAAATTATATGAAAATTATGTAAAGATGGTATATTACATTAGTACAGATAGCAAAAATGTACAAAACCGGGTCAAACACATGTTGGAAATGTAAAGAAAAAGAAGGGACTTTTTATCATATGTGGTGGGAATGTAGAGAAGTTTTATATATAATGAGTTGAAAAAAAATGTTTAAAATGACATTTGTAAAAAACCCCAGAAACATTTCTGTTAGGGATTGTAGGACAAGATTTGTCAAGAAAAACAAAGAACTTATTTATGTATGCTATAACAGCGGCAAGAGTCTTGATAGCACAAGGATGGAAGAATGCAGAAATCCCAACGAAAGAACAGTGGCAAGAAAAATTGATGAGTTACGCAGAGTTGACTAAATTGACATACAAATTGCGGGAGAAGGACAACTGTGACTTTAAGGAAGAATGGGAGCTTTTTACAATTTATTTAAAAATACAGCAAAATGAATTGGACTCCTTGGCAGGTTTAGAAAAACATACACAAATTTATTGGTTGAGAACATGGTAGATAGATAATGTAAGGATATGTATGATTTTATAACATGCAGAGAATAATATGTGCTGAGAAATCAGAGAGAGGAGCTGAGGGAAGTCAGGGGGGGAGAGTTTGAAGGGGGGAAGGGGAAAAGTAATGGATATGATATATTTTGATAATTTGTTATGTTGAAATTGTTAATAAAAACTTTTTTTAGAAAAAGAGAGGGTTACATGCCAAGGCCTATGCCAAGTTTCCCACATTCTCAAGTTCAATAAAGTTGTGGCCAATTTGAACCCATACTTTGATCTCTTGTCTCATTTTTTTTTGGGGGGGGGGGTAGGCTCCACAGATGGGGATCAGTGTGTGTGCCCGCAATAAAATTCTGTAAGCAAAAGTAACCTATTTTTACATATCACCTGGAAAGGCTCCAAGAGGCTATATTGATTGGCTGTATGTGAACATCAGAACAATCCCTGTTTCCCATTATATTCATTCTGACATTTAGCATCAAGGTGTATCACCGATTTGTCACCTTTGATTGTTGGTTGATATGGATTTGTTATATGAATAGCAAATGTTTTCCTTCGGCTCAGTTTGCTCTTCTTAGATTCCTTACTTTGGAGAAGACCCATTTACTGCAGTGGATTTTTCCTCCTCTCCCTCCAGAGTCAGTGGCTTAAGGATTGTGGCTCTAGAACTCATTAAAAGCATTGTTTGGGGGGGGGGGGAGAAATCTATTGCCGACTTGCAGAAATAAAGATGAAAGGGGCAGTAATTAAAGTTGTACCTTACATTGGATTTCCAATTTGCATGCAATTACCTGACATACTGGTGACAACACTAATATATATCAAGAGAAATCTAGCAGCATGGATTCCAGTGTGAATAAGCTCTGTCTGATTTTTCTTTTCCCCTACAGGCAGGGGGATTCAGGTGCAGCAGTCAAAATCCAAAGGAGTTGTTAGTGCGAAATTGGGGTTATTATTATTATTTTTTAAATGCACAAATGAGCCCAGATCCTTTCCTTTCAGCTGTCAGAAACAACAGAGAACTAGGAGATGTGGTGATGCACAGCACTGCAGAAGCATAACCAGAAACTACCCACAAAATGCACTCCAGGAAAGCTGTGATGGTATACTGAATTTATTTCCCTCTTTTTAGATCGTCCCTGGATCAGGAAAATCAGAGATGACTGCTGGAAAACTGTGGGCTAGGGCTGTGCAATAAATCGTTGTATCGTATTGAAATATCATTGTGATAAGTGTTTCAACAAGGCAATATACTAGATCAGCTGAACTGAAACTTTGCATATACTTTGCCTTATGTTGCATTATGGTGTAAACTTTGGAGCTATGAAATATTTTCCCTCCTAGTACATTTTTGTACACTTTTATTTATCAAAACCTTTCTGTGCCAGGATAACAATACCATTTTAATGTCATGGCCAAAAATTTAAGAGCTTCCCATCTCACGTATCGGAATAATTGGATGGCTGTCCAGCTACTGCAAGGCAGCAAAGGCACACTAACATGTTTCCATTGCTTTTTTTCTGGGGGTACGCAGGGGTACGCATACTCCTAAACATTTTGTGAATCTTTGTAGTTTTACTTTTTTTATTTTTCCCAATTTTCACTATAATATGGTGATTTTCTTGAGTCAAAATGAGAGTACCCCATAACACCTTTTTTAAGAAGAAAAAAAAAACACTGCATATTTCCAAAAGGCATCTAAATACCCCTCAAAGTGTACAACGGCTTACAAGCTGCTTTTCATTAACCAGTTTGATGGACAGGAGCTGCAGCAATGAAGATTGAAGGCAATTAGAAAGACACATTTTCCGCATGCTCTGTTTAACAAATAATAACCACATTCTGGAACTTATCAGCCATTTCCCCAGTGCCCTGTTTTCTCTTTCGCTGCTGAAACACCAGTTTCCCCGCTCCCCTGAGAAAAGCCATTTATGCACACCAGTGTAGTCCACCATTCCCCAAGAGAGACTTAATAGCATTTTTTTTTTTGCTTGAATCATTCATAGAGGAAGCATGAGAGTGCAATTCTTCTTCTTACTATGGTGGCTTCAGTTTCATTTCAAGCTTCCATATATTTGCTATCCAGAATAAGATTTTGCTGCTGCTGAAATGACTGCAGACACCTGTCATTGCTCACACAACGATCTAACCACTGAATGTCACCATCCTGAACAGATTTTCTAAGCGGTAAGTTTGCAGGACACGTGACCCATTCCTTAAATCACAATTTGCTAGGACTACCAAGAGCCAGGTAAAACTGCTTGGCGATGTGTCTGTGAGGAGTTTCTGAACAGGTTAAAGGTAAACATTGCCCAGCTAGCCGATATGACGTCATTCACCCTGTGGCCTCAGAACCTGACTTCTGGTGGCACCGCAAGGCCTCGGATTCGACTTCTGGTGCTTCGCGAGGCACCAGAAGTTGCGTCGGAGGCCCTGCGGTGCAGATGTAGAACACCCAGAACAAAAAGTTTTGAGGGTGCTCGGGCCCCCCAGGGTCCCCTAGAGATAGCTGTCATCAGGTATTCCAGTTCCTATGATGAGCTACACCCCAGTACGTAACTGCACAGCAAGCTTAAATACAGCATTACCTACCGCAAACCGTAAAGAACAGTTCCATCCGGATGTAGCCGAATCATTCGATTTTTCACAGTAACTCCATGAACAAAGGACTTCTTGTCATTCAGGAAGTATGTATCTGGTACCCAGAGATAGTCAGCCACTCTGTTATCTAACGTCAGATTCAAAGGTATTCCAGAGTATGATAGTCTTTTATCCCTCCAGGACTGCTGGAAATACATAGTGAGTGTGTAGTCCTGGGAACAAAGAAGAAAAGAAAAATAGTAATTCAGTGTATGTGACTTTAGCATAGTTTCTAATACGTTTTATGATCTGAAGAGCGCAATTATTGCCACTGTACAATGAGATTCACTGAAAAAACAAACAACTGTGAGGGTCATGAATGCTGCTTCTGTTGGCCTGTTGACGCGAGCTTTCTTCTTACAAGTGGTACAACGAACAATCTTGTGTCCACCTTTTCCATGAGGGACTTGCTTAAACTCCAAGATGTAACTGAGAACATCCTGTACAAAGGTGTCACAGTGCCTTAAGCGTGACCATTCAGACTTTGCAAAACAGATCTTCATGTTCTTCAGCTTAAGGTCAAAGCTACACGGCAGGCTTGACGCCATTGTTTACCCAAATCTTACAGCCCCAGATCCAAACGCAGAGAATGTCAGGTACCATTGAATTCAACTAGATAGTTAAGACATTGTAGCCAAGCTTCAATCAGACGTTTTTAAGGATGAGGTCCTAATGTGGGTGCCGGCCCTCAAAAGTTGTGTGTGTCATGGACTGACTGGTTGCACTAGCAGGGGGGAAAGGCTCAGAGCCAGGGGGTTGCTGGTGGGATGACCATGAGTGGTCAAAGGGAGAAGAAAGAGCAGACTGGGAGGGGGAAGTGTTGGAAGCTTAAGAAGTAACTGGGTTTAGCGATGAGATGCTAGAACAATACTTGCATTTTGATAAAAAGTGCCATGGGTGTAGGGCTGCCATACATCCGTCGGAAATAGCGTCCAGGCTAAAAATGTCAACCTATGCTGGAAGTGTTGTTTTTTTGGGCGTATTTCCTTAAAAATAGCTCAAAAACTTCAATTTTTTGAAGATTTTGCAAAAATAGCTCAACAACAGATTTTCACTTTTTGAAATATGGCAACCCTACGTGGATGCCAGCATGAAATGGCTGCCATGGGTGGCAAAAAAGGAGGAGGGGCTGTTATTCTCTACCAGTGAGTACTGTCACCTCCACTATCCAAAGCCCTGGTCTTATATATGTTGTTAATAACCCCCCCCCCCAATAATGATGTATTTTTAAACTATCTCTAAGCGACATAAAATGTAAATACAGTTATGTTGGTCAATAGAAACCTGCCCCCAACATCCTGCAACTTCATATTTGGGCAATGTCAAAAATATCACAGAACTCAAAAATCTTATCCGCTATTTTGTGACATTTTTGGTCGCCCTAATAAACTGGATTTTGGAGTGAAGACTTGTTATGGTGTATTTATAATTGTTTTCATTCATAACCATTCCTCAGTTCTGGAGGGTGTGTATGTATGTTAAGTTTATTAGGATCTCCTAATTTGGGTTATATAAATGGATGTGCTTAGTCGTCCAGGGGATAAACTGTACTTGTAGGCCCAGAGGAATCTAGATCTACAAGTGGTAAGGTCACTTATTACAGTGATTCTGGGCCTCCTTCCCTGGAAAGATGTCAGCTAATGCAACCATGATGAGCCTTTTAATTGCTTGCAAGTGCACCAAACATGTGTGTTGCCGCCATATGGTGACTCTTCAGGTTTTCTCAGAAAAGGGACTTCAGTGCCAGCTCTTGCCGCCCTGACAAGCCTCTCCGTCTCACTAGATGTTGTGCCTGCTCCACGCCAGCTTGCCTGGGGCAAGAAAAGCAACTGGGAACCAAAAGGCAAAGAAATGAGAACAGCTGGGCTCCTTAATGAAAAATGCAGAGAGGATTTGAGAGCCAGTAGCATCCATTGCCATCAAACCCATTCTCATATGTAAGTAGATCCTGTTTACTTCATTAAGAGGTTACTTTGCTTCATATTTTACTTCATGTTTGTGCTTTAGTTCAGGATTGCCTGCTACTAATTCAAACGTCCCTGCTTTCTAAAGCACCTCCACAGTGTTTTAGGGGCAGATTTGTAGTGTAGACGGCCTCTTCTGACATAGTCTTTGTCTCTACGGCAATCCTCTATTTCCATGAAGACATATATTTAATAAAGGTTGTGTCTTCAGAAGGCACCATTCACTTGAATTCTGTCCAGAAAAGAAATGTGATCAGGAGGTAGCACGTGGAACTAGAGTCCTGCTTAGGAATAGTTCCCAAAAAACCTTTATGAGTGACTAATTCTGACTGAATTTCTCATACTTGTGAACTGGAGCAACCTCTTCAAAGGCAACCATTGCGGACAAACCGCAAAATTTTGCACGACAGCCTACAAAATGTGCCAGTCGATTTTACCTACTCGGCCTACATAGACCATTTATCTGTCCTTTAAATTACTAAGGACTCAGCTACATTGGCAAAGAAAAAGCGCTTTATGTACGTTGTTTATGCATTCTAACACTGTGACAACAGATGGTGCTGTGGAGTTCTGTTTTTGCCAACCCAATCTCTCATACAAAGTTTAAAACATGTTTAATTGAAACACTTCTTTGATGTGTCTAGATCTAGCCTAAGTCTTCAATTTTGCTTAAAGGTAAAGGTAAAGGGACCCCTGACCATTAGGTCCAGTCGTGGCCGACTCTGGGGTTGTGGCGCTCATCTCGCTTTATTGGCCGAGGGAGCCGGTGTACAGCTTCTGGGTCATGTGGCCAGCATGACTAAGCTGCTTCTGGCGAACCAGAGGAGCGCATGGAAATGCCGTTTACCTTCCCGCCGGAGCGGTACCTATTTATCTACTTGAACTTTGGTGTGCTTTCGAGCTGCTAGGTTGGCAGGAGCAGGGACCGAGCAACGAGAGCTCACCCCATCGCAGGGATTCGAACCGCCGACCTTCTGATCGGCAAGTCCTAGGCTCTGTGGTTTAACCCACAGCGCCACCTTACGCACATTTTAATTCTACTTCATTTTATCCATACCAGTATTAGTTGTATTAAATAGAGTACACGTGTTTTTAATCGTATAATAAATTATAAATATACATAGGTACTGAAGGGATTTTGTAACTCTGATGGGCTACTCTTCACACGCTTTCCACATTTAAAATGAGTTCATGTGAGGTTGGCATAATCTTGCCAGATGGCATCGTATTGCCAGAGGCATCCTTTCAGTTTTTTTTCAGACTAGTATTGATGTTCAGTGCCTCTGGCAACTGGAACACAGATGCAGCTGCTATTAAGATTTGCTCCCTCTGACAGAGGTGGCATCCAACATCTTGGGAGGGCAAATTGGGACCCACCCACCCACACCATGGCGCTTGTCTGCCTACCATCACTCCCTGCCACTTCCCATCCGCCCCCACTGCCTTACCTTCACAGGCAGATGTCATGGCAACCTGAGTGTAATCTTCAACACCTTCCTTTCCATGGAGGCACAGATGGCAGCTATAACAAAGGCGGCATTTTCCCATCTCCGCCAAGCTAAGCAGTTGGCTCCTTACCTCTCTCGCCCTGACCTAGCCACTGTGATCCACGCGACGGTCACCTCCAGACTGGATTATTGTAACTCGCTCTACGTGGGGCTGCCCTTGAGACTGACCCAGAAACTCCAGCGGGTGCAGAATGCCGTGGCGAGACTCCTTACGGGGTCCTCGCTGCGGGATGACATTCACCCAGTGCTGCACTGGCTCCCGGTGGAGTACAGGATCAGGTTTAAGGTGCTGGTTTTAACCTTTAAAGCCCTATACGGCCTAGGACCCTTGTACCTATGGGACCGCCTCTCCTGGTATGTCCCGCGGAGGACCTTACGGTCTTCAAACAAAAACATCCTGGAGGTCCCAGGCCACAGGGAGGTTAGAAGGCCTCAACCAGAGCCAGGGCTTTTTCGGCTGTGGCTCCAATCTGGTGGAACACTCTGTCACAAGAGACTGGGGCCCTGCGGGATTTGACATCTTTCCGCAGGGCCTGCAAGACAGAGCTGTTCCACCAGGCCTTTGGCCAAGGCACAGCCTGACCCCTTCCTTTGGTAATCCTCATAGAACTCTAACCCAATGTGTTATGTACCGAAGTTCTCACCCTGGGCCAGCAGGGGGATACTGTAGATAGTTCAGGTCCACATATGCAAATAAGGGATCAAAAGTGACGTTCAGTGATTGGATAGTTACAGAAAGTTGTTACAGTTACGTTGTACTGGAGCTCTATATAAGCAGGCTGGCTGAACCCTTTAGTTCAGTTCTGTTCTGACCTGTGAATAAACAAAAGCTGTTTGGAGAATCGCTGTGTCGTCTGATATGTTCACCCACAACTTAACACAATGGTTGCCATTAATTTGATTTGAACTGATTTTATAATGAATTGATTTTAGAATGTTGTATGATTTTACTATTGTTAGCCGCTCTGAGCCCAGCTTCGGCTGGGGAGGGCGGGATATAAATAAAATTTTATTATTGTTGTTATTATTATTATTATTAGAGTGAGTGCACTATGGCAACTGCATGGGGACATCCTGGGCGGGCATCTCAGCACCAACAGTGGGTCTCTCCCTCTCTTCTTCCCTCCCTCTCTCTCCCACTCCCTCTGCTGCTACGGCCTCTGCCTCCTCTTCTGCCATGGCTCCAGCCTCCACTTCCTCCTCCTCTGCTGTACTTCCTGCGCATCACTTCCAGAACCTGGTGCCTATGGAAGTGTGGTGGCAACTCCTGAAGTATGCCTGGTGGCAGCGTTGGTGGAAGAGGCTACAGCAGAGGAGGAAGAAGACAAAATGGGACATCTGGGATTGCGATCAGATGCCGTCATGGCTTTAGTAAATCTTGGATGTCCCACTCAAAATGGGACAGTTGCGTGGTATGGGGTGGGATGCCTGTGGGTTTCCAGAAGTTGCTGCACCACAACTCCAATCATCCCTGGCCACTGTCCATGCTGCCTGCAGTTGATGGGAGTTGGAGTCCAACAATCTCTGGAGGGCCACAGGCTCCTTATCCCTGCCTAAGATAATGTTGCTTTAGTTTCAGCCTTCTGCTGTTGCAAGGGGTGGAGGCTGCTTCAAGAACATTTTTGATGATCTGTTGGCCATGGCATGATGCTAGTCTTATCCCCTACTTGTCTTGTCCGAATAATAAACCCTTTGCATGACACAGTGGTGATATGAAGGGGCTGGTGGAGAGGACTATTGGGGCAGATGAATGAAAAGCTATTTCTGTTCCAGCTTTAAGGCTGGGTCCACAAGCCTGTGCAAAATAATGAATTGTGCCAGTCCTGGCATCCTTTCACCCTGTTATTATAAAGCCATTAACTGCAATGGCCTTAAATGAAAAGATGCATTTACATATACCTATAGCAGTGCAATTAGTACTGAAACCCATTTGTGGGGACTTGCTGCAGTGCAGAAGTCAACCAAAACTCCATATTCTTTATAAAATTGTGATGGATCAAAAAATCTATTCATGCATTTGGCCTACCCAGGGTGCCTACCTAATTACCTGTTCTTGCCTAATTTTTATTAGGAGTTTTTAGGAGCCGCCTGAAGTCTCTGATTAAAGCCAGCAGCACAACCTCTGATATTTATTTATTTAGCTAGATTTATTTATTGCTTGGGACGCAGGTGGCGCTGTGGTCTAAACCACAGAGCCTAGGGCTTGCTGATCGGAAGGTTGGCGGTTCGAATCCCTGCGACGGGGTGAGCTCCCCTTGCTCGGTCCCTGCTCCTGCCAACCTAGCAGTTCAAAAGCACGTCAAGAGCAAATAGATAAATAGGTACCGCTCTGGCGGGAAGATAAATGGTGTTTCCGTGCGCTGCTCTGGTTTGCCAGAAGTGGTTGTGTCATGTTCGCCACATGACCCAGAAGCTGTCTGTGGACAAACACTGGCTCCCTCGGCCAGTAAAGCGAGATGGGCGCCCAGAGTCGTCCGCAACTGGACATAACGGTCAGGGGTCCCTTTACATTTTATTTATTGCTTAATCAAATGAATGATCTCTAAGTAATAATATTAAATGTTCATTACAAATATTGATGAAAAAAAGCACTTAAAATAATGAATAGATCAGTTAAAGACAAGTTCTTAAAAAAGCAAAAGGCTGAAGAAATATGTATCCATAACAGATTTCTAGGGTCATTTTTCATAGAGTCTCTTAGGCTTCATATTAGATTCCATATCAAGGACATAGTCACCTTCCTGCTGGTAGAGTTCTAATATGCTACCAATCAAGTTGTTTTGATGTGTCTGGTGATTATTTTCTCCTCACTACAAGCTGACACCTTTGGCCCATTGTTGCCCCATTTGTTGCCCCATTGGCAGAACGATTCCACATGGAGAACTGTGATGAAAGGAAGTTGAATAGTGTGAGGGGAAATGTTTCATCCTCCAAAACAAGCTATTAGTCCTTTCTTGAGTTACAACCTACTAAAAATTGTGCAGTTTTGCACATGTGTCGCTTAAATGTCATCAATGGCATGGACAGGACTGCAGGTTGCCTCTGAGCATAGCTGTCAACCTTCCCTTTTTTTGCGGGAAATTCCCTTATTCCAGCGCCGTTTCCCGCTGCTTCCGGCTGCAATCCCGGATTGTTACATATCCTGTAGACTGTCCCCGGACAGATGAAACTGTAAGCAAAGTTAGCCTGTTCTGCATTTAGCCCTGCTCGCCCTGCTCATGAACCATCAAACAAACACGACCCATTGTAAAATACTGCAAATATATTTCATAGAAGAATCAGATTGTGTTACAGCAAACAAGAGTGATTCAATTAAAGCAGGAATAGAAAACCTGTGGCCTCTAGATCAGAGCTTTCTAAACTTTTCATGTCGCTGACACACTTTTTAGTTATGCATCTTTTCGCGACACAGTAATTTAGTTTTGCATCATTTTGTGACACAGTGATTCAGTTTTACTAGCCAACCTGAGGTTAAAGTAGCACCTTTCCAGCCCTGGGAGCAGTGCTGGGAGCATTTGTGCGACACACCTACACACTGCAGGCGACACACTAACCCGTCACGACACACAGTTTGGAAAGCTCTGGTCTAGATAATGAGGGACATTAACTCTCAACAGCCCTAGCCAAGATGGCCAATGGCCTGGGATGGCAGTTAAGAGTCCAAGAAGATCTCCATAACATTCTAGAGAGAAGATATGCAAAAAATTATAGCTAGCATCCAACTGGCCTCCAAAGTTCTTAAGAATTATCAGTAAGCATCAATATTCACAAATTTTATAACATTTATCACTGCATACATATTAACTGTGGATGGTGACTAAACTCATGCTCTCTTTTAAAATAAATTGGTAAAACTTGCCTGAATTTATGACAACTATTAAAAAACCCCTTCATATTATACCAGCCTGCCCCTTTACATTCCATATAACATCAGACCAGAATAAACATTTTAGATCATGTTTTTGAAAGGAAGGAATCATTTTCATAAAGTAGATAAGGGACCTGGATGAAAAACCTGTAGGTTGAACTAGAGTTCACCAGGTCCAATTGATAATGCTGCCAACACTTCATTGTTCTTTGAAATCTGTCAGTGCTTGAAGATGAAACTAAGAGAACTTCAGAGGTTTCCCTCCTCCTCCTGAGAAGGGAATGCATTTTTATTAACTTTTGGCACCCAGAAATGACAAAGGAACAGATCGGATTTTCTTTAAAACCAATGCCTCAATGATGAGAAAATCCTGCAACTTGTTTTCTATGACCTGGAAACTGGTGATTTCATTTGATGTGATCCAAAATCTGTATCCCTCTCTGAGTTTAAATGAAGATGCCATTCTTAGTTTGCCTCTCAACCCTAATTTGATATTCAATGCATTGCCATCCATCTTTTATGCCTTCATGCCAATGCCGTCTCATATCAAAGCCCTAGCAGATGAATTTCCACAAACACTTGAAAGCTAATTCTCTAACGCTTGACGTGTTCATTGGATTTTTCGATGCATAACAAGCTTAGCTTGGATATCAGTATTCACCTGTACCAGTGCCTTTAGCCTTATGTCTGAGTGTCTCCTTTCTCCATAATAACTGAGCTGAGGCAAAGACGGAAAAGGAACAAAAACACATTACACTGCATCAAAGCTCGTAAGTTTGCGCAGAAACATTTGCAGTGACAAATAACAGAACATATCAAAGGCAATGTAATAATTTAGTTGCCGTTGCAAAACTGGGGCCTTTCAAGACCTTTCCTTGCCATATAAAGAGTCAAAAAATCAAAGCAATCATAATAAACACTTCCTTGACAGCCCTTACACTTTCGGAATACAATGTAAGGCAGCCCATTATACATTCATCCTAAAGGAGTGTGATCCAAAACTCATCTAAGTCAACCAAATTATTTTCTATTGCTTTTGTGAATTCGGAAGATTTTCAACCCTGCAATAACTTCCCATTCTTATAAAAGCAAAAGTGCTAACAAATACTTAGAGAGTACTTTCTCTTCGAAAGAGGAGAAAATGAATGTCAGCGTATGAAGAAATTAATATGATTTATGACTAAGGGTCTTCCAGATGGGGGGTTAATTTGTAAACTGGATGCTGGCAATGGAGGCTTTGTTTTCCTATTCCCCAGAAAGGGTGAATATGGATTACATGGGGGAAGCTATGTTGTGTGGATGGTGGGAAAAAACAACCCTGATCAGCAGCTATTCCACAATAAACACCCGTCTGAAGGCACCCTTTGAGCTGAACCTCATTTTATTTCTTTACTTAAAAATATTTAGTGCAAACAGATGCCAGGGCAATGTACAATGGGCGTGAAAGAAACTTGGTTCCAAATACCAATACAGTGGTACCTCGGGTTAAGTACTTAATTCGTTCCAGAGGTCCGTACTTAACCCGAAACTGTTCTTAACCTGAAGCACCACTTTAGCTAATGGGGTCTCCCACTGCTGCTGCGCCGCCGGAGCACAATTTCTGTTCTCATCCTGAAGCAAAGTTCTTAACCTGAAGCACTATTTCTGGGTTAGCGGAGTCTATAACCTGAAGCGTATGTAACCTGAGGTACCACTGTACAACAAAACAAAACAATAGCACATCAGCATTAGTGATGAATTAGCAAGATGAGAGGTGACAACAGAACAACAATGCAGTCTAAACATAACCATTTAAAATTCCTGGACATTTTAACATCCAGAATAATGACCATACCATAGTTCTGTGCAAACTTCTTACATATAATTTTCTCTTGGTCAGCACATTTTGTGAGCCACCAACTCCTCAGTCATGTATAACTGAATAGCCCAGCAGGTGCTCAGTTTTGCTCCTTGCCCTGGACTGCAGGAACAAGCAGGTGATAAGCAACTGACAACGATACACTACAGTTCCCCAGCATTGTTATGGATTTTTTTGAGGGGTGGAGTCCTGTGATTTAAATGCATAGTGTGTATACATTCCAAGACACCAGGTGCCCTGTGTTCATCATAACTGTAAAAGCTGCAACGAGTATTTAAAGAGAGAGAAGAAGAGAGAAATAATTCAAATGCACTCCCCCCGCCATTGTTGGCAAGTTACACAACAAGCAGCCATTGTAGCATCACACGCCGTATTTCTAATAATAAACCAAATTCATAAAGTCTGACAGTGTCCTTCAGCAAAACTGCGTTAAGTTGTTATAACGTCCATTATTATCCGGTTGCTATGGCAACTGTGTTTCTAAGACAACTTTCCAACCCCACTGGGAAGTTGTGGAGATGAGGCTGGTGTTGATAACATGACATTAATGACATGCTAGGTATTAAGAAAGCTCTGTTTAAAATCTGAATGAGAATAGAAAATGGGAGACAAAGTGTATGCAAAATTAGTCCTTCTATTGCACTAAGTAGGTCAAGGTCTCCCAAACGGCAGATGAAGTGGTACGCTGTAACACTTCAGACTGCTTATTGATGGGGATTCATATTATTGAATACTCATATTTAAAAAACACCCACATATAGGGGCGTAACGTGGGTTGCTGGTGTCCGAGTCGGAGCAAGTATTGTACGGGTGAACTTTGCAGCGGTCAGTCCCTTCACTGGCCAGCATCTAGTCAAGGGAGTCTCTCCTTACAAAGTACAGTGGTACCTCGGGTTACATACGCTTCAGGTTACATATGCTTCAGGTTACAGACTCCGCTAACCCAGAAATAGTACCTCAGGTTAAGAACTTTGCTTCAGGATGAGAACAAAAATCGTGTTCTGGCAGTGTGGCGGCAGCAGGAGGCCCTATTAGCTAAAGTGGTGCTTCAGGTTAAGTACAGTTTCAGGTTAAGAATGGACTTCCGGAACGAATTAAGTACTTAACCCGAGGTACCACTGTAGTCCAAAACTGTCAATCTGACAAATTTTTGTCAGCATATTTTGTAATTAAAGAACAAATTGTTCCTATGTCCATGCTGTAACATACAGTGAGGAAGTAGAAGTTGAACTTATAACCTTGCTCAGTGAAAGGAACAGGAGTATTTCTACCTGCTGAAAGATAATGCCTACCACTTTGCTGACTCCTTCACAGTTTATTCAACAGGAGGAAATCTAAGAGTACTCTGAAATATTGACTCACCTTTTCACTACTAATGATACAATAGACGGAGATATAATAGCAACTCTACTCATAAGTGTGGGGGCTTGCACTAACAATTCAATGAGAACGTTGCTACATCCCTCAAAACCTTAAACTTTTGAAGAGTTGCCAATGACATGTGTTCTGAAACTTAAATGTAACTCACAATTGAGAAGGTTTAGAGACAAAGTAGTAGAGTTTGTGCCAGAACTGACCAAGCTTTCTCAGCATTGTCATTATGGTGCAGTTATGGTACAACAGACATACTAAAATGTGGAAGTTCTTCTGGAAAAAAATGGCAGAGAATACTGTAGTTTGAATGACAGATAATCTCTGATCCTACTTTAAAGCTAGACTGGGCTGTTGAATTAGGAAATAAACATGCATTGAATTTAAAGACACTACTGTGGAGAAGAAGAACCGTAGGCTCACATGGTGATTATATATTTGACTGCAAATAAGGTTTTGCAAGCCTGACAATTGCCGTATTTTTCGCTCTATAAGATGCACCAGACTACAAGACGCACCTAGTCTTTGGAGGAGGAAAACAAGAAAAAAAATATTCTGAATCTCAGAAGCCAGAACAGCAAGAGGGATCACTGCGCAGTGAAAGCAGCAACCCCTCTTGCTGTTCTGGCTTCTGGGATAGCTGCGCAGCCTGCATTCGCTCCATAAGATGCACACACATTTTCCCTTACTTTTTAGGAGGGAAAAAGTGAGTCTTATAGAGCAAAAAATACGGTAACTCAATCCCCTAACTGGTTCTTTTCGCAGTCTTAGCAGAAGTGCACCTTTTAATACAACTCATTCTTATCAACAGCTTATACTGGCTCAGGATTCCTAGTAATATGTTACCATCAACACAAACAGAATATTGTTGCCTGCCACCCCAATCTTTGAGCGGTGCGAGATTCAAGAGGTTTCTGGTGCTTACCCAGGGTTCGTGTTTTCTTTGGAATGAAGAACAGCAAAGGTTGTGGTGTCTTTATAATGCAGTCATACCTCGGGTTACAAACACTTCAGGTTGCGTTTTTTTGGGTTATGGACCGTAGAAACCCAGAAGTATCGGAATGGGTTACTTCTGGGTTTCGGCAGTCGTGCATGCGTAGAAGCGCCGAATCGCAACCTGCACATGCGCAGACACGCCACTGTGGGTTGCGAACGTGCATCCCTCACAGATCACGTTCGCAACCCGAGTGTCCACTGTCTATGGTTTATTTACACCTATATACAACCTGAGCCTGCCTACGATAGAGGGGTTCACAGCATTAACACCCCAAAGGGACTTGCTTATCCCATAGCCAGAGCCTTGGATTCCCAACCAGGTTCTAGCTCACATTGCACCACTCACATCTTATGCTTATTAAAGAAGAAGAAGAGTTTGGATTTGATATCCCGCCTTTCACTCCCTTTAAGGAGTCTCAAAGCGGCTAACAATCTCCTTTCCCTTCCTCCCCCACAACAAACACTCTGTGAGGTGAGTGGGGCTGAGAGACTTCACAGAAGTGTGACTGGCCCAAGGTCACCCAGCAGCTGCAGGTGGAGGAGCGGAGACGCGAACCCGGTTCCCCAGATTACGAGACTACCGCTCTTAACCACTACACCACACTAGCTCTCAGATTTTGTGCTCACAGATTTTGGCATGTTGCCCCCCCTCTCTCTCCACACCTTAAAAATTGTGTGCATGGTGGGGGGAGGGGAGGAAATGATGGGATAGGAGAGCAGGAAAAAATGGCCAACAATCCGAGCAGCCTTCATGGGAGTGTTTGGGTGTGGAAGAGGTGGTTGGAGAGGAAGAGGACGAAGACTAGGAACCACATTTGTCCCACCACTGATATGTGCAGCGATCTAAAAAATGGTTTTGAAATGGTTTTCTATGGGTCATTCTGGCTGTACCCGATTTTGCTTATACAGTGGTACCTCGGGTTACAGACACTTCAGGTTACAGACTCCACTAACCCAGAAATAGTATCTCGGGTTAAGAACTTTGCTTCAGGATGAGAACAGAAATTGCACGGCAGCGGTGTAGCGGCAGCGGGAGGCCCCATTAGCTAAAGTGGTACCTCAGGTTAAGAACAGTTTCAGGTTAAGAATGGACCTCCAGAACGAATTAAGTTCTTAACCCGAGGTACCACTGTACATGCAATGGCCAGGAACACAACCCCCGCTATTTTTGCTGGGGCTGATGAGGACTGTTGGTTTCACATCCTTGCCTTAGGCTATGATTTGCACTGGCTTTACACTATTTTTGTGTTACCCCTTTAAATGGAATATATCATGTGGGAATCAGCTGTGCTTCTTGACTATCTTCGCAGAGAAAAATTATTCTAGTTGAGCTTGCCTATCACTTTCTATACGTCAGGGTCGCGGGGGGAACTGCCTGTACTTTTTTTGTTTATCCTTTTCAAAAGACTGAATGACAACAACAACAACAACAACAACAACAACAATTTATTTATACCCCGCCCATCTGGCTGAGTTTCCCCAGCCACTCTCGGTGGTTTCCAACAAAATATTAAAATACAACAGTCCTTCAGATATTAAAAGCTTCCCTAAACAGGGCTGCCGTCAGATGTCTTCTAAAAGTCTGGTAGTTGTTTTTTCCTTTGACATCTAGTGGGAGGGTGTTCCACAGGGCGGGCGCCACTACCAAGAAGGCCCTCTGCCTGGTTCCCTGTAACTTGGTTTCTCACAGTGAGGGAACGACCAGAAGGCCCTCAGCGCTGGACCTAAGTGTCCGGGCAGAAAGATGGGGGTGGAGACGCTCCATCAGGTATACTGGACTGAGGCTGTTTAGGGTTTTAAAGGTCATCACCAACACTTTGAATTGTGCTCGGTTTGGTTTAAAAGCCACTATTATTTAGCTAGAAGTGTCTGATCTGTTCACATGCTAATCAGAGTTGTTAATCATTCCCTTTTCAGCAGGCCAGGGAAATGGCATGTTCATGCCACTGTATACAGTGATAATTAATTTCCCATACATTTTCTGCTGTTCAGACTGAGTGGTAGTGAGGCCATCCTAAAGCTATTTATTCCAAACCTTTGATTGAAATCTTTATGGACAGCTCTTAGCAAAGAGCAGAGTTCAGTGATAAATGGTTGCTCAAACATCTACCATGGCACAGCATATCAGCAAGAAGATTACATAATGCTTTAGTAAATGTCTTGTTTTGTGGCATGGCATGTAGCTATCCCTTTTACCGCTCTTCAAAGAACCAAGTTGCATGGTCAAAAGTACTGTGTTGATGCACTGTACAATTTCCAGCTACAGGTGAAGGACCAATGTTTTGATCTGCCATATCATCATCAACAACCAACTAATATATTTTATTTATTGAATTTATATTCTACCCTTCCTCTCGAATGAACCCATTTGTGTCTCAGACAGAAGACTAAGCTAGAAAATGCAGAAGCTAGAAGTGAGTCTAAAAAGCAGAGACATCACCTTGCCAACAAAGGTCCGTATTAGTTAAAGCTATGGTTTTCCTAGTAGTGATGTATGGAAGTGAGAGCTGGACCATAAAGAAGGCTGATCGCCAAAGAATTGATGCTTTTGAATTATGGTGTTGGAGGAGACTCTTGAGAGTCCCATGGACTGCAAGAAAATCAAACCTCTCCGTTCTTAAGGAAATCAGCCCTGAGTGCTCACAGGAAGGACAGCTCCTGAAGCTGAGGCTCCAGTACTTTGGCCACCTCATGAGAAGAGAACACTCCCTGGAAAAGACCCCGATGTTGGGAAAGATGGAGGGCACAAGGAGAAGGGGACGACAGAGGACGAGATGGTTGGATAGTGTTCTCGAAGCTACCAGCATGAGTCTGACCAAACTGCGGGAGGCAGAGGAAGACAGGAGTGCCTGGCGTGCTCTGGTCCATGGGGTCACGAAGAGTTGGACACGACTAAACGACTAAACAACAACAAAGAAGTGAGTCAGATGCAATAACTTGGAGCCAATCAGAACCTAAAATTGCAGATAAAACTATGTGCATGCCAGTAATCTTGCAGGCTTGTTCACAGTGAGTTTTACCAAGGAAAGCGGCGGGACAAACAAAAAACCGCTCAGACGTGTGCCTAGAAAGCACGGGGGAAGTGGAAAACCTCCTCAACCTGTGCTTTCTAGGCATGAAACAAGCAAAAGTGTGAACGAGCCCTAAGTCTTGAACAAGAAACTTCTGGGGTCTGAAGCTGGAGCCTTTCTCATTTATTCTTATTTCATTCCCTAACATGCACAGTTCCCTCCTTCCTTCCTGTTAAGTTGTGGGTGAACATATCAGACGACACAGCGATTCTTCAAACAGCTCTTGTTTATTCACAGGCCAGGACAGAACTGAACTGAAGGGCTCAGTCAGCTTGCTTATATAGAGCTCCAGTACCACGTTACTGTAACAACTTTCTAAAACTATCCAATCACTGAATGTCACTTTCAATCCTTCATTTGCATAACTATCTACAGTAGCCCCCTGCTGGCCCAGGGTGAGAACTTCAGTACATAACACCTCCTTCCTTCCTTCCTTCCTTCCTTCCTTCCTTCCTTCCTTCCTTCCTTCCTTCCTTCCTTTGTAATTGCCATGGCAACTTCGCAAGGCCACACATACTGTGAAAATATATAGCATTTAGAAGGTACTGAGCGCTAGGATAAATGAGCATCTTCAGCCTACTAATAAGCACCTGTGGCGCTGTGGTCTAAACCACTGAGCCTCTTGGGCTTGCCAATCAGAAGGTTAGCAGTTCGAATCCCCACGATGGAGTGAGCTCCCGTTGTTCTGTCCCAGCTCCTGCCAACCTAGCAGTTTGAAAGTATGCCAGTGCAAATAGATAAATAGGTACCGCTGCGGTGGGAAGCTAAATGACGTTTCCGTGCTCTCTGGTTTCCATTACGGTGCTCCATTGTGCCAGAAGCAGTTTAGTCATGCTGGCCACATGACATGGAAAGCTGTCTGTGGACAAATGCCGGCTCCCTTGGCCTGAAAGCGAGGTGAGCGCTGCAACCCCATAGTCATCTTTGTCTGGACTTAACCATCCAGGGGTCCTCTACCTGGGAGTTGGAATAAGTCATGTGATTGTGAAGAAACTGGAGAGCAAAAAAGTGGCAAATCCAGTACAGTGGTACCTCGGGTTAAGTACTTAATTCATTCCGGAGATCCGTGATTAACTTGAAACTGTTCTTAACTTGAAGCACCACTTTAGCTAATGGGGCCTCCTGCTGCTGCCGTGCCGCTGGAGCACGATTTCTGTTCTCATCCTGAAGCAAACTTCTTAACCCGAGGTACTATTTCTGGGTTAGCGGAGTCTGTAACCTGAAGCGTATGTAACCTGAAGCGTATGTACCACTGTATGTGGATCTAAATATAAAATTGAGGGTATGCATCTATTTAGCTTGAATATTCCAGATGGTTTAAATATATATATATTTTAAAAAACCCCAGTAAACTGATTTTAGGGTTTTAAAAACATATCCTAAGATATTTTATCCCTGGGATGCTGTATGTTCTCCTCCACAACACACACACTACTCCTTTTTAATTTCTTTTTAGAAAGGTCCAGATTAGAAATAATTTCCTGGCATTACCATATAGTACAATACCACTGTCTAGCTCAGGGATGGATAACCTGTGGTCTTCCAAATGTTGGACTCCATCTCTCATCAGCCCTAACCAGAAAAGCCAGATGTTGCTGAAGCTAACACCATTGGTCTAGGTACTAGTTTTCTTGGAGGGCCACTTTGAGGAGCGCTGTGTCAGTACAGGTGGTGACCATTTTGCGCGGGGGTTCCATTCCTGTTCCCCATGCACACCAACAGAACTTGCATAAGTGTGCCCCTCTCTCTTTTGCCCCATTCCGCTGCATTCTGTCCCACCTTGCCCTCGTTCTGTTCTGTTCTGCCCCTGTTCCTCCCTCCATTCTGTCCCAGCTCTGCTGCCTTCTGGGCCCTAAAGGACTTGGGCATCGGTGACTGCGTACTGATTGAATGCACCTAAAATGGTCACTGCCCGTACCTCAATATTTATCTTCCGAAGTTTCCTGACAACATATCCTGTTGCCACATACACCACTGTCTCCGTGCCGCTTGTTATTTCAAGGCTGGCAAATGGAGGGATGAAGGAAGAGGAATAACATGAGCAGCTGGTATCCCTCAGTTAAATTGCTGATCCCTATCATATTTAAATCACACTTGTTGGATGGACATAGTGCACTATGAATGACACCTGCATACTTGTGGAGATTTTCTTTCACAGGATAATAGCAAGACCGTCTCTCTCACCCTAACCCTACCTGTGTTCTAAGATGTGCATGCTACTCTGGTAGACTGGAGCCTCTTAGATTGTCTGCCTTTCTCCTTCTGTTCAGGATCATCATCATCATCATCATCATCATCATCATCATCATCATATCTTTATTTGTGTCAGTCACAAGCCATAGCAAAGGAATCCAATACAATCAAATACCGATATAGCTAGATGGTTGTCTATACAAAATGCATTTTGAAAGTTTACAACTGTACAAATAAAAGAGTTAATAACTGTCCTTGACCGTAAGTAAAACATATGAACTAGTGGGCTTTCTTTGCTAGGCATTCAACGGGTTAGTCAGGTGGCAGATGTAATTCCAATTGCCCCAGCTAAAAATTTTGCTGTGTTTGCTGTCACCTGGTAATCTTGGTCTTCAGGAAGGAAGGAGGCTGTGGCAATGAATGAACAACCTGGTATGGATGATGGAAGAGGGGTAATAACCTCATCACACAGATCTTTATAAAGAGAGCAAGCTAGGAGTACATGCACTACAGATTCGATACTGCCATATCCGCATGGACATAATCATTTTTCAAGCGGAATTTGATGGAAGCCACCCTTGAGTATTGCCGACGGCAGTATGTTCAGTCTTGCATAGGTGAAGTCACGTCTGTATTCCAAAACTGTTAAGTTTTGCAGATAGGATGCGGATGTGTGGAGGAGACTAGGTGCGGAAGAAATGGTACCAAGGACGAAATTTTCTTATGGTGGCTGAGTTATTCTGTTGCTCAATGTCGTATAGGCATTGCCTAATTAAATTCTTTGCTTTATCAAAATCTAGTGTTAATAACTGTTGGGGTGATAAACCAGAGGAGTAGAGCTTTTGTGTAACAGCTTTGGTCCAAGCACTCTGGTGTCGGTCCTGCAATATTAAGGGCAATAGACCGATGGGGGTGAAATTCAGACAAAGCTAGTAAGTAAATTGTCCTGTACGAAATTTGTAATTCAACTGAGGGAAGATTGGCCTCCAACTGCGATGAAGCGTTTGGAACACAAGATGGCACTGAGAAAATTTGCCTTAAGAACTTGGACTGAACAATTTCTATAGAGTCAAGGTGAACATTTGGCCAAATCTGTGCCCCATTTAGTAGCTGGGCCAGGGGTTTAGCTTTGAACACTTCTAGGGCTGAGGGTATGTGGCTACCGCCTTTTGTGTCGAAAAACCGTGATAAGATTTTGCCACTTTGAGATGCATTTTCCTTTATATAATTCAGATGTGCTACCCAGGACCCTGTTGACTGAAAGACAAGTCCAAGATATTTCACGTCTTTGACTTGTTCAATTGGCTCAGTATCCATTTGCCAACTATAGGCCCTGTAGTTTCTTGAGAACACCGTGACTTTGGTTTTATTGTCATTCACAGCCAGTTGTTCTCTTTGGCAGTATCCTGTGAATGCCCTCATCAATGACCACGTCATCTGCAATAGTAGGACTGAGATGGCCTTTGTGGCCAATTTAGGAGCATGAACTTGGTCAGGTTAAAAACATGGCAGGTGCATAAGCAAGAGTTCACTATAGTTATTACCTTTTTTAGCCATACAAATTGTGGGGGAAACTAGGCCATTTATCACATTATTGAAGCAAAAGTGCCAAGTGGCTTACTGTGAACAAATACAATTATAGGTATATTGTAAGGACCAAAGCACAAGGAAGGTCTGTGTTAGTGAGTTTGTTAGGGCTGTTGTATAGTCTCCTTTAGGCAATAAAAGAGTTACTGCCAATTGACTGTAGTCTTTGGCATTAATTAAGCAACAAGTTTGTTATGTCTCCACCAGGCTTATGAATCTACCTTCAGTTCCTTGAATTGTTCACACAGGTCTGAAAAACAGACCTGTTTGCATACTTTCCAATATTTATTCTATTTAATAATAATAATAATAATAATAATAATACCCAACCCATCTGACTGGGTTTCCCCAGCCACTCTGGGCAGCCTCCAACGTATATAAAAACATAATAAAACAGTGAACATTAAAAAAAAACCTTTCCCTATAAAGGGTTCCCTCAGATGGATTGGGGATCTGATAACTCCATACCCTCCAACATCTCCAATGAAAATAGGGACATCCCAAGGATAGGGGACGCGGGTGGCGCTGTGGGTTAAACCACAGAGCCTAGGACTTGCCGATCACAAGGTCGGCGGTTCGAATCCCCGTGACAGGGTGAGCTCCCATTGCTCAGTCCCTGCTCCTGCCAACCTAGCAGTTCGAAAGCATGTCAAAGTGCAAGTAGATAAATAGGTAGCGCTCCGGCGGGAAGGTAAATGGCATTTCCGTGCGCTGCTCTGGTTTGCCAGAAGTGGCTTAGTCATGCTGGCCATATGACCTGGAAGCTGTACGCCGGCTCCCTCGGCCAGTAAAGCGAGATGAGCACTGCAACCCCAGAGTCGGTCATGACTGGACCTAATGGTTAGGGGTCCCTTTACCTTTTACCTTTAAGGAAAAGTGGTACATTCCAGGATCAAATCAGAAACCTGGATGGCTTCTGTAAATCCGGGACTGTCCCTGGAAAATAGGGACACTTGGAGGGGCTGTGTGTGGTCTTTCTGGTCATCGCTGTGATAGAAGAGCACTTTTAAAACAGAGGACCAAGTCAGTTAAGATGCTCAAAGAAGCTAATTCCAGAAAGAAGCTTTCATGTCCTGTTTAATAATACACTGCCAAGAGAATAATTTCTGTGTAAACTGTCAAGTGCTCATCTGGGCCAGAGAACAGTGCACCACTCTTAATAAACCAAAAGGCTCTACCCTACAAAAAAGAATGTACTGGATACAAAGGAATGACTTGCAAAGCTCAGTAGGACAGGCGGAGCCTAAGAAAGAGTTACCCACATTTCAGCCATGGATAACAAAGAGTTTTAGGGTGGATTTGATGACCAGCCTGTAAGAAGTGACTTAGCATTGCCACCTCTTTATGTTAGTCGTATTTTGGAAGCTGTGTCTCATTTATTGCGAGAAGAAAGCACAGATGGAGCAATTGATTCCGTGCGCTCTGGTTTCTGTCGTGGTGTCCCGTTGCGCCAGAAGCGGTTTAGTCATGCTTGCCACATGAGCCGGAAAGCTGTCTGCGGACAAACGCCGGCTCCCTCGGCCTGAAAGCTAAATGAGCACCGCAACCCCATAGTCGCCTTTGACTGGACTTAACCTCCCAGGGGTCCTTTACCCGTATTTATGGGACCGCCTCTCCTGGTATGCCCCGCAGAGGACCTTAAGGTCCATGAATAAGCATAGTTTAGAGGTCCTGGGCCCTAAGGAAGTCAGATTATCCTCCACCAGGGCCAGGGCCTTCTCAGTGATGGCTCCGACCTGGTGGAATGCTCTGTCCCATGAGACTAGGGCCCTGCAGGAATTAACTTCCTTCCACAGGGTCTGTAAGACAGAGCTATTCTGCCTGGCTTTCAATTTGAACTTAGCCTGATCTTTTATTCCCCTTCCTCCCCCCTCCCCTTTTTATGAAGATTACCCGCTCTGGGATCCCACAGCTAATTCTCCCCTGGTCTCCTCGCTGGCCCAAAGAGGACTGATTTAGCCAGCTAGCCCGGTTGATCATCTAATGTTTATTGGATGGATTTCCCCCCTAAATTGATTTTTGAATTCTGGATTTATTGTTATTCACGTTTTGTACTGTATTTTATGCTGTTTTCGTTGCATCAATTAAGTGTTTTAAATTTGTTGTTAGCCACCATGAGCCCAGTTTTCTGAACTGGGAAGGGCAGGGTATAAATAAAATAATAATAATAATAATAATAATAATAATAATAATAACCTTCACCTTTTTACCTTAATTGCACTTTGCAGGTAGATCTAACACTATTTTTCTAGAAAAAGAGGTGCCAGAACTCATCATGAATGCCTCCCTCATTCTTTTAGAATGGCAATGACACCCACCTGGGAACCCACCGCAGAGGTGACAGAACTGAGTTCCGCCGAGTTCCAGCTGAAAAGCAGCCCTGCGTAGACTTACCCAAATACTGTTTTCTTACAGGGAAATGTGCCTCGAATAGGCTTTTATGAACAGAGTTATTACACGTCAGGTTGCTTTCTGAAGTTCAAGAAACGGGATCATGGCAAGTAGATGCACAGTGAGCCTAGTCACAAGATGAGGATTTTCGCCCCAGAGTCACATCCTAATAAGAAAACGGTTATAGGAACCCATTCTCATGCTACTCACATTCCCAGTCCTGGTGTGAAACGGCAGCAGCTGAGGGCAAATCTCCATAGTTTATGTTAATCACTTTTACCCAGCTGTGCTGTAATTTGAAACCTCTGGAGCTGAGTTCTCCCCCCCCCTCCATCCTTAATGCCTTCTGCTGAAGAGAGTACTCTAGCATTACCAACAGTATGATGCAACAGACGGATTATTATAAATATAGTATGCAAATATACACAAACTCTCACCTGCGTATGCGATAAGTCCAAATTGCTTTTCATTCTATCTACCGCTAGCAGATAGAGGGTGGCAGGCAGCTCCTGCTGTAATATGCATTATGCAGCAGGCAGATTATTTTCTGTTAGTTATGAGAATGGGAGCAACCTGCTGGGGTCTTCTGCTCTGATTTTTGTAGGTAATGAGCAGTTCACTGAGAAATGCTTCTCCATTTGCCTTCCTTCCACAGTCACATTTGCAGGGACCTCACTTTACATGGACGCGGGTGGCGCTGTGGTCTAAACCACTGAGCCTAGGGCTTGCTGATCAGAAGGTCGGCGGTTCAAATCCCCATGACGGGGTGAGCTCCCATTGTTCGGTCCCAGCTCCTGCCCACCTAGCAGTTTGAAAGCAGGCCAAAGTGCAAGTAGATAAATAGGTACCACTCCAGCGGGAAGGTAAACAGTGTTTCCATGTGCTGCTCACCCAGGAGGACTCCCCTGCTCAGCACCTGAGGGCCCCAGTCCTGCCACTCAACACCAGGCCCAGGGCAGGGCCTGATGGGCTCTATAAAGGACTGCTGCTGCTGCTCCTGGGCAGAGAGGGCTCCATTTTGTTTTGATTTTTTGGTTAAATTGCTGCTATTTTTTACCTATGTCATTTTAAACTGTGATAATGCTGAATTCTTAGTTTTAGATTTTGATTTATGTGGAAGTTGTTTCCCATTTGGTTGTGTATTTTTTGATGTGGTTTATTTATTGTTTATGACTTTTGTAATTATGTAAATCTTGTTATGCTGTAAGCCACCTTGAGCATGGTTTTGTAACTGGAAAGGCGGCATACAAATAAAAAATGATGATGATGCTCTGGTTTCACCAGAAGCGGCTTAGTCATGCTGGCCACATGACCCAGAAGCTGTCTGTGGACAAATGCCAGCTCTCTCGGCCTATAGAGAGAGATGAGCGCGCAACCCCAGAGTCGTCTGCGACTGGACCTAACGGTCAGGGGTACCTTTACCTTTACTTTACATGGACAAATGGAAACCTAGATACAGTGGTGAAGCATGTGAGCAGTTGTCCCGGGCACAAAATAGTTAGGGGTGCAAAATTTCAACACCTGCTGCTGCTGCTGCTGCTGCGCCTTTCCATTGCTGGGATCTGTTGAGAACTTCTTCTCCATGCGAACCAGCAAGTGATCTCTCCAGACAATATCCATCATCTCCAGGCAGGACTGAGAGATACCCATGCCTGAAATCTTGGAGAGCCATTGCCAGTCGGATGGACTAATGGTCTGGCTGACTTAGTATAGGGCGGCTTCCTATGTTATTATATCTAGGCAGTGGTGTAGCATGGGTTGCCAGAACCTGGGGCTGCGTGAAGGGGTGGGTGGGAGGGAAATGGATGGAGTATGCATGTGCATCACAACCACAGATTTAAGAAAAGAAAAGTCGTTCCATTGTCTGGAGAGGTCACTTCCTGCAGCATTCTGCATGCAAAGCAGCTACTCTACCACTGTGCTGCAGCCCTTCAGCATACCATCTCTACTGCTTCGCTGATAAACCAAGGGGACTGAACCATGAGAAACAGAAAATGAGACATATCTTACTGAGCTGAACTGGACAAGATCAGTGAGATTTGGTATTTGCATCTTATTGCTTACCTACTCCTGATCCCTGCCCTGACACCAGCCATAGGAGCTATGAAACTTTGCTGGCTTCAAGCAGATTTTAGGAGCATATAGCAAGTTCTAGCAAAAAAAGAAAGGAAAGGAAAGGAAATACAGCTACCTGAAGACTGAATGGGAATCCTTAAAAAAAAAAGGAACACAACCAATGATGCTAAATTAATCCAGCAAACGGAGGAATTATTTGTGAGCAGACTTTGATTTTTCACGAATGGATTCACGATTGGGAAAAGGCTTTAATAATGTATTCAGTGACCAATTTCAGCCCATGGGATAGTCACAAACACTTTGAGATATGTCGTGAGCGCCGTGGCCATTTCAGTCATATAGTATTATTTCAGTTTCCTAGATGAAAGCCTTAAAATAATACAAAGAAGAGGAACTTTCTGTCTTCACGGGTGGATTGATTTTGTGGGATTTATGATCACACGAATTTCCCTGCTCTGCTGTCTTCAAAGAAAATTCAGTGGGAGGAATCGAGATTTACAGTACACTACACAGGCCTATTCAGTCGTAAGTCCCATTGTGTTCAATGAGACATACTCCAAGGTAGGTGGGTACAGCATTGCAGCCTGTACTCCGGTACAGTGGTACCTTGGGTTAAGTACTTAATTCATTCCGGAGGTCCGTACTTAACCTGAAACTGTTCTTAACCTGAAGCACCACTTTAGCTAATGGGGCCTCCTGCTGCTGCCGCGCCGCCGGAGCATGATTTCTGTTCTCATCCTGAAGCAAAGTTCTTAACCTGAAGCACTATTTCTGGGTTAGTGGAGTCTGTAACCTGAAGCGTATGTAACCTGAAGTGTATGTAACCCGAGGTACCACTGTATCAATTTATCTGAGAATATGCCTCAATGGAATTTTCTGGGTAGACATATATCTATAGGAGTCTGCTGTTATTCTGGTGGTTTATCTGTACGAGTTGGGTGGGTCATTTGCACTATTGATAAGGAAAATACAGAATATCAAGTGATGATGTAAGGATGATGTAAACTTGGTTTGTATGCGAAAAGAACAGAAGCAGTTCTGGGAACAGAGAGACATGGGAACTACAGTCTTAGAATGAGAGGCAGAGTGAAGGAAGCTGAGAAGGTGAGCAGAAGGCCCAAAAAAGCACTTTGGTACTCTACTTCACTGCCTCTCTCTCTCTCAAGATCTGATGTGGACCTATGCTCAACTTGTGCATTTGTAAATAAACATGAAACATTACAAAACGCCGCAAGTCTCCCAATTACGCCTCCTTCCAAAGGAAACGAAACCTGGGGAAGCATTGCCCCAGGAACTTCTCGCCATCTGGGGAATGCTTAGCAATATATCAATAATGGAAACGGTGCAGTTTACTTTAGGTGAAGGATGGAAGAAATGCCAAAACCAAATTATCTATGCCTTCTCATTTGGGGGAGCTAGCTATTTTGGGCTCCGTTCGCTGGGACCGTCTCTTGAGGCAGCCCTAGTTGAAATGAATGAGAATTCATCATGCTTTTGTGACTCTCCCGTTAATTTCAATAGCACTCGTTGAAGAACAGTTCCCAGTGGAATGCATCTTTCCTTAGTAAGTAATTTTCACTCACCACGCTGCATTTGTTAAATATTTAATACCAAATCTGAACAGTGATTAGCAGGCTCATAAAGCACATGTTTAGGATATGTCAAATCCTGCTACAGAGGCAGTTGTGTATCGTGGGACATATTTTCCAATGAGCTTTATTTATTTTTAAATCCATCTTAAAAACAGCAAGTCCCCTGATGTCTCTTTTCAACATTTTAAAGGAATCCATAGCCATTAATGCTAGTATAGTGAGCAGATACAAATGTTCTAAGTGGAAACAAGCAAAAGCAAAGTAACTCATATTTTAAAGCTAAAAATCTGTTCTGATAAGATTACATATTTTTTAAAATAAAATTTCATCCTTTTCAACCCCTCTGGAGGCCTAGGGGAACAGTAGTGCTTCTGCAATGAAGAATGGAAGCAGTGGCAGGTGCAGAGCATTAAATATTCCCATTGATTTTTAAATGATTATTTATTGTTTCTTTTATTTCTTATTCATTATTCTTATTTCTTAATGCATTTTGTATTGTATTCTGTGGAACTGAACAGCTGGAGGGTACCTGGAATTCAAATTGTAATATCATAAAATACAATATAAGAAATAAAAGAAGCAATAAAAATACAATCGAAAATAACATTGCATCTTGCACAGTGCATTACAATTGCTAAAGAGGCAGAAAAATCATTAGATGGTCTGCCAAGACTCTCAGAGGTCTAGGGGGGGGTGTGGGGACCACTGATATATAGCTTAAAGCAGGAATGGGGAACTTCTTTCAGCTAGTGGACAGTTCCTAACCTCCCCCATGGGCCACTTTGTCAGCTGGGTGGGTCTGCTCACTCACTGCTCACTCCCCCATGGGCCACTTTGTCAGGTGGATGGGTCTGCCATTATGACATCAGGTGAGTTCAAAGGGTCTGGTTGCCAGCACTGACCAGCTGATTGGTGCTAACAGATGGGATCCTCCTTAATGAGGGTCCTGGTTGCGCGTGGGCCCCATAGCCACCGCCACTGGGAGAGTTGTTGCCAGGCGTGGCCCAAGCCTTAACCGTTGGGCTCCAGGATCGTGCCAGGTTGGCCCTAAGAGAAAATTTAATGAAAATGATTTATAGGTGGTACATGACACCAGTCAAGCTTGCAAAAATTTACCATTTGCCCGATAATAAATGTTGGAAATGTAATGAGGCTGAAGGTACATTCTTTCACCTTTGGTGGACATGCCCAAGGATTAAGACATTCTGGGAGATGATTTATAACGGAATGAAAAAGATATTTAAATATACCTTTTTGAAGAAACCAGAGGCCTTTCTCCTGGGCATGGTCGGCCAATTGGTGTTAAAGAAAGATAGAAATTTTTTTATGTATGCAACAACAGCAGCAAGAATACTTATCGTGAAGTATTGGAAGACACAAGATTTACTCACACAGGAAGAATGGCAGGTGAAGTTGATGGACTACATGGAATTGGCGGAAATGACTGGCAGAATCTGAGACCAGGGAGAAGAATCGGTGGAAGAAGATTGGAAAAAGTTTAAAGATTATTTACAGAAATATTGTAAAATTAATGAATGTTAGAAAAATGTTGGAATGAAGATATATGGCTTTAGTAGAAATGTTATAAGGAATTAGGTACAGATAGATTAATAGGGTATTAAAGGGAAAAATAAGGTTAGAATGTGTTAAGATAATTATAGGATAGAAAATAGAGGAAGATGGAGAGGAATTGCTGAAACAATTAATAGAAGTGGAAGACAAAAAGGGAGGTGTGAGGAGGTCGTGGAAACATGTGAATGAAAGATAAGATATTGAAATTGGATTGTGTTTTGAATGGTTTTTGTTTTGTTTTGATAATTGTGTTAGTGTTGTGTAGTGTTTTTTGTATGGTATTGTATTGTTGTATTTTTTATTTTTTTATTTTGTAGTGTGTTTTAAATTGTTGAAAACTAATAAATATTATTTTTTTTTTAAAAAAAAGGATGGCGCCAGGTTGTTTGGGCCAATCGGGGCAGTTGGCGTGATTCCTGGGGCCTATAAAAGCAGCAGCGCGGCATAACTGGGGGAACTTGCATCGCGCTGCCGAATACCCTCCCTCCCTAAGTTTAGGTGCTGCTGCTTTGGCCTTGCTTTGGATTGGGTCGCCTGCTTTGGAGCAGGAGCTGGGTAGGAATTTTTCCATTTGGCAGATTGGCTGTAGCCACTTGGTTTTCGCCTACCGCCTTAGCAATCGTCACAACTTTGTAAGGTTTGGCTGTTAGGCATTGGCTTATTGAAGTGTGTGAGAGGGGAGGTGCGGCCATCACCTGCACCTCCATGAATAAAGGTATTCCGATAAAGGAATCTGGGGGTCCTAGATCTCGTCCGAAGTCCGCTTGAGGGGCTAGGGCCATGCCAGGACCACAGGAACCCAGGGGTGAGCTTCATTGGTCTTCATCGATGTTGCTCCCTCTTTTGGTGTTTACCCTTCCAGACTTCCAGCCAGAGAGGCAGGAGTCAGATATAGTCTGTTGCCAATGTCTAAGCCAACACCGCTCACTTTGCTGTAATCAATAAAGTTGTGGCCAAAATTTTGCCCAATAACTTAAACTAAAATTACGTGTCAGTGTGAAGTTATTTTCAGGGGAAGGGCTTGGGAGCCTCAGGGCGCAATGAGCCTTACATTATTTACGTATTTGCAGGTGCTGTTTGAATCCAAACCCTGCCTGCAAAGACACATTTTTCGTCTGCAGATTGGCAAAGCTACCTACAAAGCTGGAAAACTGTCCCTCTGCAGGCATGGTTTGAATCCAGGGATGGGAATATGTGACTCTCCAGATTTTGTTCAACCACAGCTCTTATCACCATTGACCATGCTGATGGGAGTAAGAGTCCTGCAACCTCTCCAGGGTCACATCTCCCTGCTCCCATTGTTGTAGACCAGGGACGGCCAACTTCTAAGAGACTGCAATCTACTCACACAATTAAAAACTGGCAGCGATCTACCCCTTATTGGGGGGTTCAGGTCAAAGTTGTTGAGTTTTTTTAGGGAGGAACGTGCCGGTTTTTTTGGGTTCACATCAAAGTTGTTGGGATGTGGGTGGTGCTGTGGGTTAAACCACAGAGCCTAGGGCTTGCCAATTGGAAGGTCAGTGGTTTGAATCCCCGTGACGGGGTGAGCTCCTGTTGCTCGGTCCCTGCTCCTGCCAACCTAGCAGTTTGAAAGCACATCAAAGTGCAAGTAGATAAATAGGTACCGCTCCAGCAGAAAATTAAACGGCATTTCCGTGTGCTGCTCTGGTTCACCAGAAGCGGCTTAGTCATGCTGGCCACATGACCTGGAAGCTGTACATCGGATCCCTCGGCCAATAAAGCGAGATGAGCATCACAACCCCAGAGTCGGCCATGACTGGACCTAATGGTCAGGGGACCCTTTACCTATCAAAGTTGTTCAGCTTTTCTTAGGGAGGAAGGCGAAAGCCCATTTTGGGGGGGTTCAGATGAAAGTTGTTGAGCTTTTTTAAGGGAGGAAAGCCCCCCTTTTAAGGAAAATCCTAGGGTTGTTTTTTTGTGGGGGGGAGATCAGGGTGAAGGAATAAAAAAAAAGGCACTCACAAAGAGATCGCTAATGATACAGTCAGCATCGCAGTGAGAGCTTTGTCTTCCGGTATAGCGATCTAGAGGGCGGGGCGAGGGGGCGGGGCCGGATGGAGGAACCAGCGATCAACCGCGATCTACCTGGGGACCGACCGGTAGATCGACCTGTTGGACATCCCTGTTGTAGACTATGTGTGTGTATGTGTGTACAAGACACATGGTCCCAATGAAAGCCTTGTGCATGCAAACTTTTCAGCCACTGATTTTGTGAACCAGCCCAGAGTTCTACAATTTGGACACGTGTGAAAATTATGTATGCAGGTCTTGCAGGGAAAGTGGAGATGAGCTTAAAACCCCCATGTGATGTATCTGTTGCTTAGCTGTATGTCCCATTGCAGATCATGGATGGGGAAGTGAATGCTCAAACATGCCATTACATCAGAATACTCTTTACACCAGGGGTCACAGCTAGCATGGCAGGGGAAAACCTTGCCTAGAACTTTGATATGTCGATTTTGCAGGTGCAAAGAATATTTGATGCGTGACTCATTTAAACATGCAGTATCTCATCTGCAGTCTGATGTGGTACAGCTCAGTGACTGTGTCCTGTGAGGCCTCTGCTCATCTGGTTTTGCTCTAACTGGGAATGGATTTGTGCAAAAAATAAAAATGCTAGGATTCTGCAATAGGTGTTTGACCAAATGTGACCCTTAGAAATTGTACAGATTCCTGCCCTCCTCTTGGTCTTCTAACTATGGTGGGCGGGCTTAACCTTTGGCCCCTCAGATGTTGCTACAGCTGATGGGAGTTAGAGTCCACCAATATATGGGGAGCAGAGTTTAGCCACTCCTAAGCCAATGAGAGGAGGACTAGGCAGGTGTGATCCTAGCAAGTGATTTAATTTGGAATGAACCGCAAGAAGCCCCACCAATCTAAAGTCAATAGACAGGCACTTATATACAGATCCAAAGCCAAGTTACATTTTGACTAGCATGCAATCCCCTCCAGTGTGGTGTAGTGGTTAAGAGCGGTAGTCTCGTAATCTGGGGAACCGGGTTCGTGTCTCTGCTCCTCCACATGCAGCTGCTGGGTGACCTTGGGCCAGTCACACTTCTTTGAAGTCTCTCAGTCCCACTCACCTCACAGAGTGTTTGTTGTGGGGGAGGAAGGGAAAGGAGAATGTTAGCCGCTTTGAGACTCCTGAAGGGGAGGTGAAAGGCGGGATATCAAATCCAAACTCCTCTTCTTCTCCCTACCCAATAGATATTTGCATTGTTGCTATAGTTATCAGAACAGAAAGTTATGCTGATGAGTCACCCGCTCCCTCTGATATTATTTATTCATTCCAATCCTATTCTTACACAATAAGCCCACAGCAGATACATCATGAAATCTGGCAAGGCTTCTGTTTCCAGATCGAAAAACTGGACATTTTAAGAGCAGACTAACTCAGGTATAGGCAAACTCGGCTCTCCAGATGTTTTGGGACTACAACTCCCACCATCCCTAGGTAACTGGACCAGTGGTCAGGGATGATGGGAATTGTAGTCCCAAAACATCTGGAGGGCCGAGTTTGCCTATGACTGGAATAACTGTTGGCTAGTTTGAACCACTGAAGGTTGGGTATTCTGCACCACAGATGAAAGTTGCAGGTGGTGCTTCTCTTTCACTTCTGAAAATGTACAGAGCCTCTACCCAACACACTCATCAGACCTATGAACACATACAGGTGAAACTCAGAAAATTAGAATATCGTGGAAAAGTTCATTTATTTCAGTAATTCAACTTAAAAGGTGAAACTAATATATGAGATAGACTCATGACATGCAAAGTGAGATATGTCAAGCCTTTATTTGTTATAATTGTGATGATTGTGGCGTACAGCTGATGAAAACCCCAAATTAACAATCTCAGAAAATTAGAATATTAAATGAAATCAGCAAAACAAGGATTGCAAATAGACCAATATTGGATCTCTGAGAAGTAGAAGCATGGATATGTACTCAGTACTTGGTTTGGGCCCCTTTTGCATCAATTACTGCCTCAATGCGGTGTGGCATAGATGGTATCAGCCTGTGGCACTGCTGAGGTGTTATGGAAGACCAGGAAGCTTCAATAGCAACCTTCAGCTCTTCTGCATTGCTCGGTCTCATGTCTCTCATCTGTCTCTTGGCAATGCCCCATAGATTCTCTATGGGGTTCAGGTCAGGCGAGTTTGCTGGCCAATCAAGCACAGTAATCCCATGGGCATTGAACAAGGTTTTAGTACTTTTGGCAGTGTGGGCAGGTGCCAAGGTTCTGCTGGAAAATGAAGTCAGCATCCCCATAAAACTCATCTACGGAAGGAAGCATGAAATGCTCCAAAATCTCCTGGTAGACGGCTGTGTTGACCCTGGACTCAGTGAAGCACAGTGGACCAACACCAGCTGATGCCATGGCTCCCCAAATCAACATAGATTGTGGAAACTTCACACTGGACTTCAAGCATCTAGCATTGTGTGCCTCCCCATTCTTCTTCCAGACTCTGGGTCCATGGTTTCCAAATGAGATGAAAAAGCTGCTCCCATCATGCCTAGCTAACAGGACCAGTGGTCAGGGATGATGGGAAGTGTAGTCTTAAAACAGCTGAAGGGCCAAGTTTGCCCGTGCCTGCCCTAGACGAACTGGTGATGCAGTCAGAGAATCATAGAACTGTAGAGTTGGAAGGGACCCAAAGGGTCATATAGTCCAATTCCCTACAAAGCAGAAATCTCAAGTATCTCAGTGACAGATGGCCATCCAACCTCTGCTTAAAGGTAAAGGGACCCCTGACCGTTAGGTCCAGTCGCGGGCAACTCTGGGGTTGCGACACTCATCTCGCTTTATTGGCTGAGGGAGCTGGTGTACAGCTTCCGGGTCATGTGGCCAGCATGACTAAGCCGCTTCTGGCGAACCAGAGCAGCGCACAGAAACACAGTTTACCTTCCCGCCGGAGTGGTACCTATTTATCTACTTGAACTTTGATGTGCTTTCAAACTGCTAGGTTAGCAGGAGCAGGGACCGAGCAACTGGAGCTCACCCTGTCATGGGGATTTGAACTGTCAACCTTCCGATCAGCAAGCCCTAGGCTCTGTGGTTTAACCCACAGGACCCCAATTAAGGAGAATCCACCATCTTCTGAGGGAGTCCATTCCACAGCTCTTATTGTCAGAAAGTTCTTCCTGATGTTTAGTCGGAGTCTCCTGTCTTGTAACTTGAAGCCATTAATTCAGGTTCTGTTCTCTGGAGCAGGATAAAGCAAGCTTGCGCCATCTTCCATGTGATCTCATTTAAAGTAGCTCGGTGTTCCTTTGCCACCTCCGTGTCAATAAAAAAGAAGACCTCGAGATCTGGGGTTCTTATAAACTGTGCTGTCAGAAAGCTCTCTGTAGTTCATGTCAACTTAACACAAAGGTGCTCCCTATTTAAAACAACCATGCTGGTAATGTGCTCATTGTAACCATTTGATAATGATTAATTCATTTGATCTTATAACAGGTGACATGAGCCCTACCATAGGAAGCAATGCATTTTGCAGCTGAGAAACATTCCCAAAGGTCACTGGCAAATTTCTCTCCCTGTGCCCCATTGTGCACTGAAAACTGTCTCCACAAAGTTCACCATGTCTATTTTAATTGTCTTCCAGCAAATACCCTAACAGAGAGACAGACTAATTGATGTATATTGATGTGCATAAGGAAGTGTGAAATTAGGCAGAGGCCTTCGAGAAGAAGTAACACGGCTTATGTCGTTATGAAACTAAGAGATGCACCCAGCGGGAGGAGGTCTGTGCTTGCTAGCAAAATGCTCATCATTTTGAGGGATGGTATATACCGTATTTTTTGCTCCATAAGATGCACTTTTTTCTTCCTAAAAAGTAAGGGGAAATGTCTGTGCATCTTATGGAGCAAATGCATGGTCCCTGGAGCCGAATTGCCCTGGGGTAAAAAGTAGATCATCCTTTTTTTTTTTTTTTTGAAAGAGGGAACTGGGTGTTGAAACAAAGCCGGTGATCGTTTGCCGATCGGGGAGAGAGATAAGGGACACTAGAGATAAAGGAGGCTGCCTGGGAGGGGGGAGGTAAAGACAGCAAACTTGCAAAGGGGGGAAGCAGGAAGACTAAAGCAATAAGGAGAGAAATTAGAAGAAAAGGAGGAGCAAAAAACTGCTCCAGCTAAGGAAAAGACACTAAGGCAAACAAGAGGGAAGGGAGTTTTGAAAGGAAACAGCTGATTGGTGGGATTGGGAGAGAGATAAGGAGCGCTAGCGATAAAGGAGGCTGCCCGGGAGTGGGGAGGTAAAAGCCCATGGATCCTCAGGATTTTTACATTGGGTCACTCCAAATTCACCATCAGATCACATAGCATGTCCATGGCTACAGCCTGCACCAAAAAAATCATGCATCCACTGTTTCCTGGGGCTGCAATGGTGCAAAAATGTGGTTTCAAAGCACGGATCCACATGGATCCTCAGGATTTCGCAGGATTTAGGTGCGTCTTATGGTTAGGTGCGTCTTGTGGATCGAAAGATATAGTATGTGGAGGGAAGACTCAGATTATAGGAACCCTAGAATGTGTGAGTTGATACGCATCACACTTCTTGTGGATCACCTGTTGGTGAAAGCTGAGAAGAGCAGCCATTTATGCCTCTCCAAAAAAGGAGGGTGTGGAGTTGCATAACATTTGCATGTGCTAATTTATATGTATAGGTGTTTAAAAGAAACACTAAACATCTCACCATTGTGGTGGAAGACTGCGACCAAGTAATGAGTGTACCTACTTGCTCTGCTGTCCAAAAGCTTACTGTTGGCAGGCAACCACCGTGCTCCTTCTTTACCTTTAAACTGGATGTGGATGGGTGGTCATTCTACTAGAACAGACCAGTCAAATAGACTCACTGCCCTCTGTTAAGTAGGACTTATAGCTAGCTATCCTAGAACAGAGCAACGGAGTGCTACAGGTAGTGACAACATTGTCCTCCTAGCATAGCATTTTACTTTCTCATGTAGGAATGAATGGCAGGCATTTGGTGATATGTGGGTTGAACTAGATGTGAACAGCAATGGACCCAAGATTTTAAAAAAATGCTCTGACATTTAAGACACAGCGACCCCACTTCAGGCTATGGGCAGTACATGAGGGATACTGGGAAGTCACAGCTTCAATAAGCCCGTGAGAAACTATATAGAGGGCTGCTTTTATTTACGAAAGCTACCACTTAAGGGCGTTTATTTGGAAGCAGGTTTCACTGGAGTCAATGTGGTGGTCACATTCATAGCTGATAAGCATATCAATGGCTACCAGCCAGTACAGCTACATTCTACCTCCACTGTTGGAGACAGCTTGCCTCTGTATACTAGTTGCTGGGAATTTACAATTGGGGAATAGCAACTTACGGTTGTTTTCAGGCTTCCCATAGCCACTGTGAAAGTAGATGCTTTGGATTTAAAGTTATAGTGGTACAGCATGAGTGGATGTAGCAGACTACAATCATATATGGAAGTGGGAGCAGACGTTACAGTCATACAGCTAAGACTTTGAGTGAACATGTCTGAGGCTCCAAATCCTAAATAAAAATTATGAGTTTGTTGTTGTTTAGAACTGGGGCTGAATCAACAGTTATTTAGGCGTCAGTGTGTCTTGACTTACATGGCAGTTGGCTAGTTAGTTAGTTAATTAAATAAATAATTCTATCTATCTGTCTATCCATATCTATCTATCTATCTATCTATCTATCTATCTATCTATCTATCTATCATCTATCTATCTATCATCTATCTATCTATCTATCATCTATCTATCTATATCTATCATCTATCTATCTATCTATCTATCTATCTATCTATCTATCTATCTATCTATCATCTATCTATCTCTATCTATCTATCTATCTATCTATCTATCTATCTATCTATCTATCTATCTATCTATCTCTATCATCTATCTATCTATCTATCTATCTATCTATCTATCATCTATCATCTCTCTCTCTCTCTCTCTCTCTCTCTCTCTCTCTCTCTCTCTCTCTATCATCTATCTATCTATCTATCTATCTATCTATCTATCTATCTATCATCTATCATCTATCTATCTATCATCTATCTATCATCTATCTATCTATCTATCTATCTATCTATCTATCTATCTATCTATCTATCTATCTATCATCTATCTATCTATCTATCATCTCTATCATCTATCTATCTATCTCTATCATCTATCTATCTATCTATCTATCTATCTATCTATCATCTATCTATCTATCTATCTATCTATCTATCTATCTATCTATCTATCATCTCTATCATCTATCTATCTATCTATCTATCTATCTATCTATCTATCTATCATCTATCTATCTATCATCTATATATCTATATCTATCTATCATCATCATCTATCTATCAGACCTTTAATATTCTAGACAACCTATTTATTATGTTTTCATCTTGATTTGTTTGCATGGAAATTAGATGTTGCCATCTGTTTATTCAATTTGATTTGTTTGTGGCGTGGTTAGAGGTTGTTGCATCAAGCAAGTGCTATCCTACAAACTTCCCAGTGCATTCCCCCATCAATTTCCTTATCATGAGAAGTCTGATTTGGAGAGAAACAGGATTGTTGTTCAAGAGTACTAATAAACTTTAAATGTGCAACCTGGATTTGCTGGTATGTGATTGAACCGCACCCATACAAAAGCAACAGCCTGGAAGTAACCTAAATATGAATGCTTCCATTTAACTGAAGCATTGGGAAGCAAATTGGGCTTTGTGGGGTATATATCTCCCCCTTCTATCTCTGCTCCTTCTATCATCACCAGATTCTTTTAGAATCTGCAACAAAGGCCCCTCCCCACATCTCTGTCCTCCTTGTTTCAAACAAGTTAAGATAATATGTGATTGTGATTTAGGTGCCACACATGCGTGTTATGGTCGTCTGTGATATATGGCAAGTAAGCTGAGGGCCAGATCTCTAATATGAATGCATGACCAATAGAAGGAGAAGCATCATTAGAGCATTTCCACACTCCAAAACAACCAGTGAGCAGTGTGACTTCAGACTTGCTCCCCAAATTTATTCGGCTTAGAAAAAGGATGATGCGCCACAGAGCATTCTCATTGATTTTCAGAGAAATGGTGAACAGCACGTCTGTGCTATCAGAGACACCATCAGAAGTTCCAATGAGTCACATTACAGCTGAAAAGCGCTGGGAGTAGATAAGAGCAATCTTGGTCCCCCTCTTTGCACCACTTGTGAGTAATGTCTGAACGAGAGCAAAACGATGAGCTGTGAGAAGCCAGAGGGCGAACCAGGGCACAACAAGCTACACTTAGTGAAATTCTCCCTTCTGCACAACTGTGGCTGGATCTAGAAACGTCAAAAAAAAGTTTCAGGAAAATGCGTTGTAAAGCTCATAATGGGACATCCCATTGTCAAAGGATCAAACTCTACAGCACCATCTGGTGCTATGACACATTTAAAACACTTTTTGTTATACAGTCGTATCTTGGAAGTCAAACGGAATCCATTCTGGAAGACTGTTTGACTTCCAAAACATTCAGAAACCAAGGCGTGGCTTCCGATTGGCTGCAGGAAGCTCCCGAAGCCAATCGGAAGCCGCATAAGCCATGTCGGACCTTCAGATTCCAAAGAACGTTTGCAAACTGGAACACTCTCTTCTGGCTTTGTGACGTTCAGGAGCCAAAACCTTCGAGTTGCAAGGTGTTCATCAACCAAGGTATGACTGTATTCTAATGTAGCTGAGTCCTGTCAGTGAAGCAAGAGGCCTGTCCTTTTTTGTGTAAAAGGTAAAGGTAAAGGGACCCCTGACCATTAGGTCCAGTCGTGACCGACTCTGGGGTTGCGGCGCTCATCTCGCTATATTGGCCGGGTCATGTACAGCTTCCGGGTCATGTGGCCAGCATGACTAAGCCACTTCTGGCGAACCAGAGCAGTGCACGGAAACGGTGTTTACCTTCCCGCTGGAGTGGTACCTATTTATCTACTTGCACTTTGACGTGCTTTTGAACTGCTAGGTTGGCAGGAGCTGGGATCGAGCAACGGGAGCTCACCCCATCGCAGGGATTCGAACCACCGACCTTCTGATCGGCAAGTCCTAGGCTCTGTGGTTTAACCCACAGCGCCATCCGCGTCCCCCTTTTTGCTCCAGTGAAAAAGCAGGGAAATTCACTTCATTTACTAGCAGACGCTGGACCATTAGGGCAAATGGAGCAGTGCTCCAACAACATCAGTCTGCCCTTCGTCATCTCTCAACTTCCTACTTTCTTACTTTCAGACAGTCCAGAGGGTGGCTCTCGCTGCCAGCTTCCTCCTTCTTGGTCTCAGTGTTGCCTCTGTAGAACTCAGCAGGGAGGCAGATAGGGATAAAACTAGAATTAGTCTGCTATGGCTCCATGTACTATTGATCTTCCACCCTTCTGCCTCCCTCATTGCTGTCCACTATAAAATAACTTTTGACGACACAAGCTTGAAATAGTGGGACACATAGTTGTGATGGGAAATCAAGTAGCCTTGCAAATACCAGTATATGTTTTGAAGAGGCAAATATGCATTCACTCTTCATTTGCTAAAGAATGTTTATGTATATCTGTTGAAGATTCATTCCCCGTGCTTGCAGTCATGGGATTGTTGTCTATCACATGGCGGTGTATGTTTCCATTCCACAGAGTGGGAAGTGACGGAGACAGGATGTTTGTGTTACTGTGTTCCGTGAAGTGGGACTATTGTCCTTTGTTCTTTCTCTTTGCTGTCTGATGAGAAAGAGGAAGGAGCTAAGTCAGAATGCTCCGAGTGTTTTATACGTAAATAAAGTAGATTAGCCAAAATGCTGAGTTGCTGAGGTCTGTTATGCAAACTGTGAAAACTCTGCGGATCTGTGAGTGTGCTGATGTCAGTTTGCATCGGTCGCTGTGATGTTCGGGCAGAAGGAAGCTTTTGAAGCTCCTGAATGATTGACCAGGAGGGAGAGAACATGCCAGTCGGGCATGTGTCTCTGCCAGGGTCCTACTTGCGAGTAGGACGGCTCCTGACAATATCTACATATAAACAAACTTTTTTAAAAAAACCTTTAATGCCAGTTGTGAAATCGATTGGAAGTTTGTCACTTGGCCTCTGTAGTGTCACAGGTGCTAGCCTATAGGTGCACGCAATGGCCACCAAACATTTGATGAGTCAGCACTTGTCTTTTTCTGCAAGAAGGAACTGGAGGTTTCCTAGTGGAGTTTGGAGGGTGCTGGAAACCTGTAAAAGAGCTTGCTGTGGGACCAGAGGAGTAGGGTGGGGGGTAAGTTTGTTCTATATCTAGTCTCAACAATCTCATGCCCTCATAGCTGTCAACTTTTCCCTGTTTTAAAGGGAAATTCCCTTATTCCGAATAGGATTCTTCACAAGAAAAGGGAAAAGTTGACAGCTATGCATGCCCACCAGACATAGTATCAGTCTTATTCTGTACCTTCTATCCTTTGATGTAAATCATCCCTCTTATTGGCAAACGTGGACAGGATTTGTGAACCACCTCCCCGCCACAATTCTACATCTAAATAGCACGTCAACAACTATAAGCAATATGGTTTTATTGGAAACTCTTTCCCCTTATCATGCTGTAGCATGTAGAAAACGAGAGGTGATTTTTTAAAATTATTATTTAAATGAAATGCTCTTATTAGTCTGCTGCTGCACCATGTGTTGCTTGCTGATCTTAAAGCCTATTTACCATTTGTCTTCTTCGCATCGACTGCCATTTTAAAATGTCATCAGTCTTTTCCCCCGGGCCAAATAAAACCACTGAACGTCATTCAAAATGTCTCACAGGAGGCAAAGCATCGCTGCAAAAGCCATAACTGAAATTCATGCTGAGCGTTTCCCCTACACGCTGCCAGGTTTTCCCCCTCTCTTCCCTTGCCAGGCAGGTGTTCATGCCTGCTCCCCAATAAGCTAATGAGGCCAGCCACCTGGAAACCAACCTCCCAGCTTGCTCCTGCCTCTGCACTGTCTATCATTCCCTCCTCTCAGGAATGCAGGAAGCTGGTAATTGGGGTGCCACTTACACACCCATAACGACCATTGGGGCTGGGTGCCCCCACGATGGTTAGTTCTGCAAAGAGAAAGCGCCCACTCTAGGGCAAATGGTATGGTTCGTGCCCTACAGGGTTAGGGATGGGAGAAAAGATGGATTCTACTCACATTTGAATGTGAATATACCCAATTAACACGTCCCACTGTAGGTTAAACCACAGAGCCTAGGACTTGCTGATCAGAAGGTCGCGGTTTGAATCCCCACGATGGGGTGAGCTCCCATTGCTCCTGCCAACCTAGCAGTTCCAAAGCACGTCAAAGTGCAAGTAAATAAATAGGGACCGCTCCGGCGGGAAGGTAAACGGCGTTTCCATGCGCTGCTCTGGTTTGCCAGAAGTGGCTTAGTCATGCTGGCCACATGACCCGGAAGCTGTACGCCGGCTCCCTCGGCCAGTAAAGTGATATGAGCGCTGCAACCCCAGTCGGCCACGACTGGACCTAATGGTCAGGAGTCCCTTTAAAAGGCAAAGGGTCCCTTTAAAAGGTAAAGTAACCTTAATACCATGTGTGAACTGAAACACACCCACTCTTTGGAATTTCCACTTCTCCAAATTGTGCAGTTCTGTTCTCCAGCCAAGTGACATGTACAAAAATGCTTATATATTATTAATAATAAAAAATAATAAGTTTTTATTTATACCCCGCCCTTCCCGGTACAGAAAACCGGGCTCAGGGCAGCTAACAACAAATTTAAAACACTTAATTGATGCAACAAAAAACAGCATAAAATACAGTATAAAACGTGAATAACAATAAATTCAGAATTCAAAAATCAATTTAGGGGGAAATCCATCCAATAAACATTAGATGCTCACCAGGGCTAGTTGGCTAAATTAATCCTATTTGGGCCAGCGGGGAGACCAGGGGAGAATTAGCTGTGGGATCCCAGAGCGGGTAATCTTCATAAAAAGGGGAGAGGGAGGGAATGAAGGGTAAAGTGTGAACGTAAATGCATATATTAGTGAAAATAGTATACAAAAATTATTATATGGGGGGAAAGTGCTTTGCAGAAATGTGTATAGTAGGAGAATTTCATACTAAAATGCTGACAAACTTTCACTAGATTTTTGGGTTTTTTTAATTTCAAACTTGTGAGCAAGGAGCACTAATCTGAAGAAACATGAGGAATTGAAATGGATATATTCCCCGATCGCTAGGCATGAGCTGTGGGCTAAGTCAATTTAACAGAACATCTTTCTTCTGTTTGTCTGTTGTTTTTAGAATGCAATTTCTTTCACCGGATTTTGATTCTGTATTATTGTGTCGTCGTATCCTGTCCTGGGAACTTGTTGTGAAAGGTGGGCAAGAAATCGTATAACTAGCTGGGTAAACAAAACCTTCCACACAGTTGTGTGCCAATGCGCATTATCACATGGAGTGACTCGACAGCCTGCTTTCATGCATAGTTCCTGGGCTGGCACTACATTTCTCACCAAGTCCGGCTTTTGTCAAAGAGAATGACAAAACAGCTCGTTTATCAGCCTTGTCTTCCCTATGAAGGATAATAGATTTAATTATTAGGCATTTTAGGCCGCACATCCTATACACACTCATCTGGAAGCAAATCCCTTTGAATTCAATGGGGCTTACATCAGAGACTGTAGTAGTGTGACCAGTATGGCCATACTGGTCAGGGCAGCTGTTTACTAGCTCCATCTGGTACGCAGGCTGAGACCCTATCTGCCTGCGGACTGCCTCGCCAGAGTGGTGCATGCTCTGGTTACCTCCCGCTTGGACTACTGCAATGCGCTCTACGTGGGGCTACGTTTGAAGGTGACCCAGACACTACAACTAATCCAGAATGCAGCAGCTAGACTGGTGACTGGGAGCGGCCGCCGAGACCACATAACACTGGTCTTGAAAGACCTACATTGGCTCCCAGTACATTTCCGAGCACAATTCAAAGTGTTGGTGCTGACCTTTAAAGCCCTAAACGGCCTCGGCCCAGTATACCTGAAGGAGCGTCTCCACCCCCATCGTTCTACCAGGACACTGAGGTCCAGCGCTGAGGGCCTTCTGGCGGTTCCCTCATTGCGAGAAGTGAGGTTACAGGGAACCAGGCAGAGGGCCTTCTCGGTAGTGGCGCCCGCCCTGTGGAACGCCCTCCCACCACATGTCAAAGAGAACAACAACTACCAGACTTTTAGAAGATGGCAGCCCTGTTTAGGGAAGCTTTTAATGTTTGATGTATTACGGTATTTTAATATTTTGTTGGAAGCTGCCCAGAGTGGCTGGGGAAGCCCAGCCAGATGAATGGGGTATAAATAATAAAGTATTAATATTAGTATTAGTATACTGGGTGCCATGTTGCAGGGGTCACCTCAAAAATCCTGTAGAATGGAGGATGAGAGGCAGGGTGGAGTGCAGAATTTTAGCCTCGCACAGGACACTGCTGAAATTTGAGAGCCTAAAGTCTGCCTTTGCTTATGTCTAAGTAGGCATGTGCAGGATTGTGTTAGTATAGAGTATTTGGATTCTCTTCTTCCAATTGTGTAGACAAATAAGAGTCTCTCTATTGGTCTTGCTGCATGATACCGTGGGACGTGACTCAGTGTGATTTTGCCAAGCACCTAGCAACAGCTCTTCTTCATCTCCATGCTGCCAATGTGCTCACTTGTAAACATGCTGCGGCGGACAGCTGAAGCGAGCGAAGCTAAACCTTCACAGTTGCCTGTTGCTATATCTCAGCGTGTCAGTCAGCAGCCCCGCTGAGCGGAGTGTAATTATCATGCGGCAGGATTGCACTGCTTTGGAATCACTTGCAAGGTAAAGCCCGGAGTAAATAGCTGTCAGGGAAAAGGAATATTGCGTGCTGGAGCTTATGGAAACAGCCATGCTGAGCCTCGTGAGCATTGCTGAGTGGAAGATCATTGGGGCAGTTTGATGAACTGCATTCTGGGGCAGTCTAACTCCCTGACCAGTGCACCCTGTTCTCTTTCCTTTGTTGCTGGAATTTGCACAAAGGTGCAATAAATAGGATCCTCCTTACAGAGGGTCCTGGTTGCGCACGGGCCCCGGGAATAACCTTGCAGGGTTAAAATCGTTAGGGGCGTGGCTAGCCCCGGCCCCCTCAGCCCAGGGATCACGCCAGGCTGTTTGGGCCAATTGCTTGAGGTGGCGTGATCCCTGGGCTCAATATAGGTGGCAGCGCGATGCAGTTGGGGCACTTGCTTCACACTGCCAGACACCTGTCCTCCCTCCCTCTTATGTAAGGCTGTGTTGTGTTGTCCTTGCTTTGGATTGGGTTGCCTGTTTTGGAACAGGGGCTGGGTAGGAATTTTTCCATTTGGCAGATTGGCTTTGGCCACTTGGTTTTCGCCTACCCCTTCAGCAATTGTCACAACTTGTAAGGTTTGGCGGCTAGGCATTGGCTTTTGGAATGCGGGGGAGGGGAGGTGCGGCCATCACCTGCCCCTCCAGGAATAAGGGTATTCCAGTAAAGGAATCTGGGGGTCCTGGTTCTCGCCCGAAGTCTGTTTGAGGGGCTAGGGCCATGCCAGGACCACAGGAGCTTCGGTTGGTCTTCATCAATGTTGCTTCCTCACTTGGTGTTTACCCTTTCAGACTACCAGCCAGAGAGGCGGAGTCAGTTATAGTCTGTGCCAATGCCTAAGCCAATACCGCTCATCCTTTTGTAATTAATAAAGCTGTGGCCAAAACTTGCCCAATAACTTAAACTAAAATATGTGTCTGTGTGACGTTATTTTTTTTTTTGGGGGGGGTCTTGGGGCCTTGAGGTGCAATGCTGGCAGGCATCATCCCACAGCTGAAATCTCCCATGATGTAATGAAACAGGGTCTGTCTGTTACTCATGCCGGACAGACCATTTGTTTCTATCTCTCCCAGAAGAATGGAATGCAATCATTGCCACTCCTTGCCTAATAACAGAAAAAGAATCTCCATCTTGTTTGATATCAGAAATGGACATAGATTTACTTCCTGTTCATAACACTAGAAATTACGATCTGTGTCAATGCTATCATTTGAGTATGTGGCTGCTGTTTCATATTTCTTGTGTACAATGATGTAAAATGAGTTTAAATGATGGCCTTTGATTTGGTAACCAATTCACAAAGGTAAGAGAAAACCATATAGTTTGTGGCCAGACTTCAGAATACTCAGTAGAGATATTGCACACATCACAATGTGATTTAGGTGCATTTTTGTCCACCGGTTGCTGAAAGACTATTTTGAAGTGCAAGTATGAATATCTGAACTGGAGCTAACCTGTCTATTGAAGGACTGAGACACCTTTTCAGGGGACCTGATCTGAAGGATGCACTATACAGCAATTTGTTACATTTCATTCACGGACAATCTGGCATTATAGACTAAGTGCTTCTGAGCATATACACAGAGTTCCTTTATCCAAAGATGGGAAATATCAAAAAATTCTTAGATGGAATAAATGTGTCTTCACTATGTGTCCCCCAACCCACAACTGGTTATCTCCAGAAGTGATTTCCAGCACCACGGACATGTGCAGAAGCGATTTCTGGTGTCTGGGCATGTGCAGAAGTGATTTCTGGAGCCGTGGAAGAGAGTCCCTGTGCTGCGCTGCACCGGTTTAGTGCACCACGCAGGGACTCACTGAGTGGGCAGCTCGGTTCGGGGGTGGCTCATGGGCCGGTTAAGTGACCCTCATGGGCTGCTTCCGGCCCATGGGTCTTAGGTTGCCTACCTCTGGCATACATAGCCCAGCAAGACAGCAACACGAACCCACCGGCAGCATACAATTCAATATGGCTAACTTAACCCAAGCATCTTAAAAAGCAGAGACATCACCTTGCCAACAAAGGCCTGTATAGTTAAAGCTATGGTTTTCCCAGTAGTGATGTATGGAAGTGAGAGCTGGACCATAAATAAGGCTGATCGCCGAAGAATTGATGCTTTTGAATTATGGTGCTGGAGGAGACTCTTGAGAGTCCCATGGACTGCAAGAAGATCAAACCTATCCATTCTGAAGGAAATCAGCCCTGAGTGCTCACTGGAAGGACAGATCCTGAAACTGAGGCTCCAGTACTTTGGCCACCTCATGAGAAGAGAAGACTCCCTGGAAAAGACCCTGATGTTGGGAAAGATAGAGGGCACAAGGAGAAGGGGACGACAGAGGACGAATGTAAAGCAATACAACTGGAGAGAGCGAGTCCCATCCATACAAGGACAACTTGATGAACATAAGCTGACATTTGTTATGATTGAACTTAAAGAGAAACAGATGAATTTGAGGATCAGAGCCCTACCTGAGGAAAAGGAAAGCTTGACAGAGTTTCAGGAGGAGACAGGACTAACATCGGTTGAGAAAGAGAGGTATTTGGGGGTTACTATGACCGCCAGAAATGTGAACTTATTCAAGGATAACTGTGAAGGACGCTGGATTGAAGAGAAGGGGGATTTGGAAATATGGACAAATCTGAAGTTGTTATTGTTGGGCCGAGTTGCTGTGGTGGGGATGAGGGTTGCTGTGTTGTCGGGGATGTTGCTTTTGTTTCAAACATTGCAAGCTTTGGATGGGATGGATTGTTTCAGGAGGTGGCAGAGGGACGTCTCTAGATTTGTTTGGCAGGGCAGGAAGCCTCGAGTAAAATTTAAGATATTGACGGATGCCAAAGAAGGAGGTGGACTTGCCCTGCCAGACCCCTAAACTTTGTTGTGAACCATCTGCTTTTTGCTGGCTGAGAGAATAGCTGCTTCTTGAAAGCACTGAAGTGTTGGATAATGGCAGATGAAGTTGATGGACTGTATGGAATTGGCGGAAATGACTGGCAAGATCCCAGACCAGGGAGAAGAGTCGGGAGAAGAAGACTGGAAAAAGTTTAAAGACTATTTATAGAAATATTGTAAAATTAATGAATATTAGAAGAATGTTGGAATGAAGTTATATGGCTTTAGTAGAAATGTTATAAGGAATTAAGTATAAATAGATTAATAGAAAATTAAAGGAAAAAATAAGGCAAGAATGTGTTAAGATAATAATAGGATAGAAAACAGAGGAAGATGGAAAGGAATTGCTGAAACAATTAATAGAAGTGGAATACAAAAAGGGAGGTGTGAAGAGGTCGTTGGAAATAAGCGAATGAAAGATAAGATATTGAAAATGTTTGAGGTGTTTTTAAATTGTTTTTGTTTGTTTTTGTTTTGTTTTTGTATTGTTATTCTTTTCCTCTTTTTTTGTTTGTAGTGTTGAAACTGTTCGAAAAGTAATAAATATCATTTAAAAAATAAAATAAAAAAAAGGGTTTGACCAAACTGCGGGAGGCAGTGGAAGACAGGAGTCCCCGGCAGGCTCTGGTCCATGGGGTCACGAAGAGTCGGACACGACTAAACAACAACAAAAACTTAACCCAACAACCCACTGCCCTCACACAGGCACAAACAAATCCCACTGAAGCCAACCAAAGACTATATCAACCACACCCTAGACCACCTCAACCTCTCTCACCACCAAGGAGACATAACAAGCGAATAGAAAGAGATCTTACCCAAGTGACGCTGACACAAAACCACCACACACACACTAAGTAAAAGAACACAGTCTTTACCACCCCACCGCCTCCCCCCCTTTTCTTCCCAACCCTATACTGCATATAACACCAATGTCTCACAACAAATGTAACTGATCTGTAGAAAACACAACCTGAAGAAAGAGACGAAGCATGTGCTTTTGTGAACGAGGAAAATAATTTATATTTTTTTTTAAAAAAAATGATGAGCAGCATTAGCTGACTGAGCAGCACAGTCCGTTCTGTCTTTATTTTTGAACTCTTGATATATTTTAAACTCTGGATACAGTGCCACATGTTGAGCTGAAATGTGGTCTTGGGAAAAGAAGAGGCAGAAAAAGGCACCTAAATGCCTGAGATTCTGTTAAAAACAAAGCCAGCATTTAGCAGGGCTTTGTCAAAATCGATAGGCATAAAATCTAACCTACCTATCACCTCCTGTCTGCTTTTCTTTACACAGTGCTGTTGATGTAACAGGAGGACAAATCGTTCTGATTTGGCAGCATTCCATTATATCTTATCATTTCTGTGCATTTTATTCTGCCTGCATGTATGCGTGTGTCCCTCTAAAATTCTTATGAGTGCATGTGCAATTTTCAGAAAAGGCCTAAATCACAGGCCAATTTAAATGCATAGAACATCCCCTCCCCCCAAATGTTGAAGTTTCGGCTTCTGTCCTTTTAGCCTGACCCTAAATGGGCTTACCCAGAAGTCAGTTCTACTGACTTTGTTCAATGGCTTTTATATGTGGCCTTCTTACACACCCTGAATCTCTCTTTCCCTGCCTACCCCGTAAAGTTCATTAAATAAAAATGTGATTAAATGAATAAAAAAAAATACATGATAGTACTTTAAAAAGGTGGGAGATAGGAAGCAAAATATAAAGGGAATATTAGAGAGTGGATTTTTATTTATTTTTTGCAGGCCATGCTTGTGGACTTCCCATAGATATCTGGTTTAGGTACTGTGAGAAGGGAATGCATGATATATTCAGGTCTTTGGTCTGATCCACCAAGGCTTTTCAAAAGGCCATGTTCTTAGAGATGGCATCAACATTCATATTTCTAGAACTGAAAATACGAATCTATCCAGACTGTGATATTCACCTGAAATACGAGGCTAGTATTCTGGAGCGAAAAGCTGTAGTCCAGATTGAATCTTTATATAATAATAATAATCTAGTGGTCCTTAGTGCTGCTCTATCAATAAAGTAAAGGAGGGAGAGAAAAGTCTCCCTCCACCTTTTGATGCCTGGTTTGTTGCTATGGGTGCATGCCAGGCACCAGGAGGTCTGAGAGACGCTACTTCCCTAAAGGTAAAGGTAAAGGGACCCCTGACCATTGGGTCCAGTCATGGTTGACTCGGGTTGTGGCTCTCATCTCGCTTTATTGGCTGAGGGAGCCGGTGTACAGCTTCCGGGTCATGTGGCCAGCAGGACTAAGCCACTTCTGGTGAACCAGAGCAGCGCACGAAACACCGTTTACCTTCTCGCCGGAGAGGTATCTATTTATCTACTTGCACTTTGAGGTGCTTTCAAACTGCTAGGTTGGCAGGAGCAGGGACTGAGCAACGGGAGCTCACCCCTCGCAGGGATTCGAACTGCCAACCTTCTGATCGGCAAGTCCTAGGCTCTGTGGTTTAACCCACAGGACCACCAGCGTCCCTGTCCCTTCCCTAGAACTGCAGATATTGATCAGTAACACTGGGGAAACAATTGTTAATTGTGTGAAGGCAGGAACATCTAGTCTGCCCAGTGTTTTCAGTTACTAAGGAAAGTTTTCAACCTAAGTCTCCTATATCTCAATCCTTTGCCCTTCCCCGTGCAGAAAACTAAAGATCTGTGCCATCCTAGAATGTCATTCAGGTTTTTGGTGGAATCCATCATTCTTCTTTTCCCTTTTTGTTAAAAGCAAAAAGCAGACTCGCCTTTGCAGAACGCCACGCATCTTTATCGAAAAGCCCACTTAGCAAACAGTGCCCACCTAGGTCATCACATCCAGAAGTTTGGTGGAATTAATTAATGCTGGGAAGCCAATTTCTAAAAGCAGGTGGGGGGACTGCAAAATGCATAAATGCATATTTTTCTACGCAGTTATTTTTGTATTTCTGAGACAGACTGTGTCATGTAATGTAGCTGTTTCCATGGCAACACTTGGTGACTCACGATGATTATGAAGCACAGCCCCAGGTAAGTGGTTCAGGTTCCAATGCTACCCTGCTCTTAAACGGATAAAGCTATTTCCATTTCCCCCCTTTTCTCCCTTTTTGACATGTGGATGGTCAGCTTGACATTTGAACTAGCATCCATAACCAGCAGGTTCATTTCATGTAATTTGCTGCTGGGCCTTTAGCTTGCAAGTGGGGGATGAATATTTGAAACATCCTCCACATTAAAAGAAACAAGCAGCCCATTCTATTGTGCGTAACAACCAAATAACCAACCAACCAACCACCACCATCACAACAACCACCAACACCATGCCCATGTTCTCCCAGTAGGGTTGTCAGATGGCCACCTAGAGATTTGCTCTGCCCCTTTCCAATCCCCATTAAAAAGAAGTACGGGGAGACCGAAGGAATAAGGTAGCCACAAATTCAACTGGCTGAAATTCAAGAAACCTGCACAACTATGGTCATGAATCAATGATTGGTAGTAGTAAAAGTGTGTTTAGAACTGTCCTCTAAATCAGTTTACTCCCAGAGAGATGGAAGAGACTGCACTCAGTATTCTATTAAGGAGAGGATGTGATAGGACTTAGATGAATTTGTCCTTAGGGAATACAAAATGCAACATACACACACGATGGCTGTTGAAATCTGTGAAGAATATGGGGAGGTTGCATATGTACTTGGAGTGGAGCAAGATACCATTCTTCAGAACCCCAACCCCATATTTCCAGTTATCTAGCTTTTCCAAACAGCCCTGTCATTCTTCCTTACAGAAGGCACCTTTTAGATAAAGGTCATTTATTAGATTTATTTATTTAGTACATTCATATTCCACCTTTCTTCCATTGTGGAACTCAAATTAACTTAAATTCCAATGACATTATTATTATTATTATTATTTCATAGCTGTTTTAACAAACGTGAAGGCAAAGAAACAAGTATAAAAACAAGGTTAAAAACAACCTAACATTTTCACCGACACATGTGTGTGTTGTGTATGTATACATTTCAATGTGCATGACAACTAAAAACCTCACAGTAACTTTCTCACTTACGCAAGGTCGAGGAGGAGCACTGAATTAAAGAATGACAAACTTAAACTAAACCACCAAATCCAAACACTGGGCAGGAGCTTCTCCTGCACTGACGCTACTCATTCTCCTTTCCTACGCCAGTAACCAAATGCTTTCCTACGCCAGTAACCAAACTGCTCACCCCTCCGTCAGATATTGCTGTGGCTGATTATTCTGTGTTATATCATTTATTGAATGTATGCAATTTATTGAATTATGTGACAAGGACAACTTTCATGATTAAAAATGTCCACTATTTTGGGGGAACTCTGTACACCAGTGGTTCCCAATTATGGGTCCGGGGCCTCCTAGGGGTCTGCAGAACGCACCCAGAGGGTCCGTGGCCCCATCCCTTGCCTCCCCCTACAACTATTTTTTTGTCATTTTTGCATGGTAATATCACAAATTTTATGGTCTTTTTTTTTTTAACTATACCTAAAATCATTTGCTTATTAGGGGCCAGCCCACATTTTGTTTAAAAAATTGTTTTGCAGAGGTAACTACCATAGAGCATGAGCATAGCCAGGACTTTTGTTGGGGGGCAGAACCTCAGATTTGTATTGATTGGGGGCAGCTACCCCCCTTGGCTACACCCATGCCATAGAGTTACCAAAACTTTCAAAAGTAGGGGGTCTGTGGCTTGGCTTTTGAAAAACAGGGGGTCCTTGGTAATTAGCTATAATTGGGGACCACCGCTGTACACAATTACTTTCTCTTGTGCATAGCAAGACTACAAGCATTCACTGGCTTCTCTTATAAACAGCCTGTTTAACTCAAAGCAAGTTGCTTCCAGAAAGCAGACAGCTCATGTTGACGGAGTCTAATAGATTTTGTCGTAGTCATAACCCTGCTGCTAATGGACTCATTTCCGAGTCTTGTAAATGTTTCACAAGCCTTTTGTTACTGCTAAATTCTGTTAAATTGCTATTAATTGATGCTATGCCAAAGGGTCACCTTGTAGATTCCAAGGATGCTCTGTAAACGGCAGCGAGAGTGTCCAGAAAGCAGAGGTGAAATAGACTCACATTAACATATGTCTCATGGTAGTCTAGGACACTGGGTGGGTATATTGGCTACAGCAAGGGATAGTGCCACCTGAAATTCATGCTCACATACTGTCTTTGATTTTGGAGACGCCTTTAATCATTTGGCTGCATGGAGCATGCCCATGAAGAGCTTTGCTGTATTTTTCTGGTTGACTAACTGAAGGCATCCAATGCCAGCAAGCCATGTAATAACTGTGCTGACATTGCCCTGATCTAATGATGGTATGCTTGGCATGAGTCACCGTGGCTGATCAAATCAGAGGATGGGAAGATGTACAGAGCAACAGGGTACTTTCCCCTAATCTGCTTCTAGTTTCCAAAGAACCCAAGAACCATGCATAAGTGTCTAAGGATGCACAACTGTCACACATGCTTCCAAGTGTTTGCCACATTCAGAAAACAGTGAAAATCACTTTACAAAAATGCATAACATTTGGTGAAATTCCTTGCACAAATGTGTACATTAGTCAAAGTGGTGTATGAAATAATAATAATAATTTATTATTTATACCCTGCCCCTCTGGCTGGGTTTCCCCAGCCACTCTGGGTGGCTTCCAACAACATATTAAAATACAATACAGTCATACCTCATGTTACATTTGCTTCAGGTTGTGTGTTTTCAGGTTGCATCCCACGGCGACCCGGAAGTAATGGAATGGGTTACTTCCGGGTTTTGCTGCTCACGCATGCGCAGATGCGCAAAATGATGTCATGCGCATGTGCAGATGTGGCAAATTGTGACCCGTGCATGTGCAGACATGGATTGTGTTCTTTTCAGGTTGTGAATGGGCCTCCGGAATGGATCCCGTTCGCAACCAGAGGTACCACTGTAGTCCGTCAAACATTAAAAGCTTCCCTAAACAGGACTGCCTTCAGATGTCTTCTAAAAGTCTAGTAATAATAATAATAATAATAATAATAATAATAATAATAATAATAATTTTTATTTATACCCCGCCCTCCCCAGCCAAGGCCGGTCTCAGAGCGGCTTACAAGCAATAATAAAAACAAGTTAAATGATTACAACTTAAAAACAAAATTAAAAATACAACATTAAAATATTGAAACATTAAAATATTAAAATGTAGCCTCATCGCAGGAGGAGAAGGAAAAGAAAAAAGAAAGAGAGGGAGGGAATCAAATTGGCTCCAAGCCAAAGGCCAGGCAGAACAACTCTGTCTTAGTAGTTGTTTTTCTGGTGGGAACGTGTTCCACGGGGCGGGTGCCACTACCGAGAAGGCAAAGATGAAAATTCACGCTAACGTTCTGAAGAATTTTCATGAGGATAATTTTTTTAAAAATAAAATCCACAGATTTCTGCAGAAACGCAGAGAACTTGTTTAAAGATGGGAAAATCAGAAACTGAGAGGACTGAAATTGGCAGACTCTTCCATCCCTCCTACTGAGCACGGCTGCCTGAGAGTCAGGGTGAGACGGAAGTCAGAAGCAACACAGACTACAGAGTAGGGATTTGAGGAAGAGGCAGTGGAGGGAAGCATGGCCCTTAAGAATGAATGGGCTGTAGAGAAACTGGGGCTGGTACAGATAAATACCAGCCTTCTTATACAAATAACTTTCCTGTGCAACATCTGACAAACTAGTGCAGGGATCTCTAATGTAGGGATGGGGAACCTGTGGCCCTCCCAAGTTGTTGCTGGACTCCAACTCCCATCAGCTCCAGCCAGCATGGCCAGTGGTCAGGGGTGGTAGGAGCAGAAGCCTAAGAGACCTGGTTCTCCAACCCTGATCTAGTGACTGTGCATTAGAGGACTGCGTTAGAGCACCGCAATAGAGTCTCATGTGCCAAACTGAAGCAGAACATGACGTAGAATATGCACGCATCAGAATGGAAAAGTTGATTAGCTGCTCTCTACAATCCCTGGAAATTTTAAAGCATCAATTTGACTCCATTGTTAAGAGTGCCCCGAGCAGCTAAATGCTAATCAAGTTTATTTGAGAGGAGAGATGCCATAATCATGTTCCTTGTCAAAGGAGAAGTGATTGGCTTTGGGTTCTTTGGATTCTCTCGGCCTTGCGCGTTGGGATTTATGCATTTTTCATGGACTTTCCTGAAGGGATTCCTTAATGCCTTTACTAACTGAGTCACTCAATCTCGTGGCAGCTATGCAGCATTTCCATCAATAATTTTAGCATGCCATCATCCCCAGGCGGTTTTCATTTATGTCAACCGTGCTGCAGTTTGATTGCCCGTTGTTACCAAGGCTGATTGAATCATCCATGGAAGTCCAACATTCCTTTCTTATTTCTTAGTTCTAGTAGAAGAGCATATTCCTGCCATCTCATTTATGTCCACATCATGTTATTGTACACAAAAGGTGCGTATAGTTAAAGCTATGGTTTTCCCAGTAGTGATGTATGGAAGTGAGAGCTGGACCATAAAGAAGGCTGATCGCCAAAGAACTGATGCTTTTGAACTATGGTGCTGGAGGAGACTCTTGAGAGTCCCATGGACTGCAAGAAGATCACAGTTCTCCATTCTGAAGGAAATCAGCCCTGAGTGCTCATTGGAAGGACAGTTCCTGAAGCTGAGGCTCCAATACTTTGGCCACCTCATGAGAAGAGAAGACTCCCTGGAAAAGACCCTGATGTTGGGAAAGGAGAAGGGGACGACAGAGGACGAGATGGTTGGACAGTGTTCTCGAAGCTGACCAAACTGTGGGAGGCAGTGGAAGACAGGAGTGCCTGGCGTGCTCTGGTCCATGGCATCACGAAGAGTCGGACACGAGTAAACGACTAAACAGCAACAACATGAGGTATATCAGGGGGCAGCATTTCATTAGGGAGGGGAATGAACTTTTTGAGGCAGACAAGATTCTCACTAAGTTTTCAAGGGTCGTTCTTGGACCAATTCAAAGTTAAGCTGCAAATGTGAAAAAGAAGAGTAGGGTAACCATGTTTGTTGCGGCTCTTAATAACTAAAGCAATTAACTATATGGTCACCCTTCTCTTAAGCAAAGGTGTCTGTTTTTGGTGTGTGTTTTTTGTATTCATACCTGATAACGTACACCCATTTCAGTGTTTATAATAGGTACTCCATATGCTGGACCAGTGAGTAGGCCAAAAATAAATATGTTTCCAAGATAATAGGTATTGTTATGCTTTTATACACAATATTGGAGTGGATTTTTTTTTTATGCGCCTAGTCTAAATGGAGGTCCTCTTTCATAATAAAAGAATAAAATACAGGTGTGTATGCAGGCAAAGGACTAGAAGCAGGAAGACCTGTTATCAAATCTCCACTCAGCCATAGAACCATAGAGTTGGAAGGGACCAGAAGGATCATCTAGTCGCATCCTCTGCAGTGCAGGAATCTTTTGCCCAACATGGAGCTCGAACCCACAAGCCTGAGCTAATGAGTCTCCTGCTCTACCAACTAGTACATACTCAGCTAGTACAAACTGGGTGACCTTGACTAGTGCTGAGACCTTGCAGGGCTGTTGTGAGGATAAAAGGGAAAGCAGGGAGAACTATGTGCACCACCTTGAATTTCTTAGAGGGAATGTAAGAGGCCAAAGGTCCCATCTAATCCAGCCCCCTGTTCTCACAGAGACCAACCAGATGCCCATGGGAAGTCCACAGCAGAACCTGAGTGCAAGAGCACTGTCCCAGCTTGCAATTTGCAGCAACAGATGTTCAAAGGCCTACTGCAATGGACATAAAACACAGCTATCATGGTAGGCAGCCATTGGTAACCTTATCCTCCATGAATAATAATAATAATAATAATAATAATAATAATAATAATAATAATAATAATAATTTATTATTTGTACCCCGCCCACTCTGGGCAGCTTCCACAGAAACCAAAAATACACTAAAATATCACACATTAAAAACTTCCCTGAACAGGGCTGCCTTAAGATGTCTTCTGAATGTCGGGTAGTTGTTTATTGCTTTGACATCTGATGGGAGGGCGTGAATTTGTCTAACCCTCTTTTAAACTTAAGTTGGTGGTTTTACTTGGTATAGTGGGGGGTGAAATCCCCAAAAAGGATGTCACTTTTTTCTGTATGCTACAACATACAGCTGCGAGAATATTACTAGCGAAGAATGGGAAGAAACAAGATTTACCAACTATTGAAGAATGGCAGATGAAGATGATGGACTATATGGAACTTGCTGAACTGACTGGGAGACTCCGAGACCAGAGAGAAGAGACGGTGGAAGAAGATTGAAAGAAGTTTAAGGAATATTTGAAAAAAAATGTTAATATTTAAATCTTAGAATAGCTTTGGAAGTGGATATAAGCTGTAGGGTTAGAAGTAGAAGACAGGGTATTTTAAAATAGTATTATCTGTAAGTAATGAAATGTGAAGATTTTTATGGTTAAAGTAAGTGTGATAAAAAAAAATGGTTCGAAATTACAATATATGCAACTGCTAAAGATGAGGTAAAATGAAAATCAGATGGAGGGATTTGGGGAAACCCACCTAACAATGTTTAGAAAAAATAAGGACAAGGCAAGAATTTGTTTGTATTGTTTGTTTTTCTGTTTGTGTTTTTTTCTGTTATAAAATGAATATTTTTTTTGGGGGGGGGAGGGAAATAAACTTAAATTGGTGGTCATCACTGCCTTTGTGGGAGTGAATATTTCTTTTGTCTGTCCTGAATTTTCCACCGTTTGGATTTGATATCCTGCTTTATCACTACCCGAAGGAGTCTCAAAGCGGCTAACATTCTCCTTTCCCTTCCTCCCCCACAACAAACACTCTGGGAGGTGAGTGGGGCTGAGAGACTTCAGAGAACTGTGACTGGCCCAAGGTTACCCAGCAGCTGCATGTGGAGGAGCAGGGAATCAAACCAGGTTCACCACATTACGAGTCCACTGCTCTTAACCACTATACCACGCTGGCTTCATTGGATGTCTCTGAGTTCTAACCCTAGGAAAGCAGGAGAAAAACTTTTCTCTTTTCACTTTCTCCTCACCATGCATAATTTTATATGCCTCTTACTTGCTTACATCCCTTCTTACTTGACTTTTCTCCAACCTTAAAAGTCCCAAATGTTGTAATGGCTCCTCAGAGGGGGCTTGGTCCATTGCCTCAGTCATGTCGGCTGCCCTTTTCTGAACTCTTTCCAGCTGCACGATATCTGTTTTGAGGTGAAACGACCAGAACAGTGCACACTATTTCAAGTCTGGTAGCACCACAGATTTTGAAAATGACATTATAATATTGCCTATTTCGTTTTCAATTGCTTTACAAATGACCGCTAGCATTGAATTTGCCCGTTTCACAGCTGCCACAGTGTGTCAACATTTTCATCAAACTATCCACCGCAACACCAAAGTCTCATTCTTGGTCAGTTACTGTAACTACAGACTCCAGGTGTGCATATATGTGAAATTTAGACATTCTCCCCCCCCCCCAATGTGCACTACTTTATACTTGCTTACATTGAATTGCATTTGCCGTTTTACTGCCCATTCATTCTGTTTGGAAAGATCCTTTCAGAACTCTTCACAGTCCCTTTTTGTTTTAACCACCCTGAACAATTTGATATATTTGATATCATCAGCAAAATTGGCTGCCCATTCCTAACTGTAGACCATTTATGAATCAATCACTTTCATCTGCTCCTAAGTGACAGATTAATTATTTTGATGAGTAACAGATTGTGTCTCCACTTTTATGATGCATTGTTCATAAGGCAAATATTCTGTGATGATAACTATCTATTACTGCAGAAAAGCAGCCTTTTGGCTTTACACTCAATAGCAGTTGTGAAGAACCTATCTGCCTAGTTAGAACACAGAAACATTTAGCCAACAGCTCTTAAATTCTACTAAAAATTGAAAAAGTCACTATAAAATATTCTGGCTGAACTTGGCGTTTCCTGCAAAGTGGAAGTGAGCAGGTATCACCTGTTAAATGCCAGCTGTAGTCTAATCCAAACACATAGACTTTGCCACTCATTCCAGTGGAAGACTGGCTCTGGCAGTACAATGGGATTCATGCAAAGGGATACATAGTTGCTCCTTCCATTGAAGGGGGCAAAATGAGAAGCCTATTCTTAGAGAATGCATGTGGGGCTTTCAATTTGTGCAGCAACATACCTTCTTGGCATCCTTCGGTCTAAGTCTCTACAACTGAAACAATCGGGAACGCCCATAAAACAATTGGGTAGGTTTAGGGGGGGGGGAGAAGGAATGAAGAGTGCTGCTTGTTGCATAGACTCACAGAATTGTAGAGTTGGAAGGGACCACATGTCCCACCTAGTCCAACCCCCTTGCAATGCAAGAATCCTTTGCCCAATGTGGGGTTCCAACCCATGATCCTGAGATTAAGACTCTCGTGCTGTACCAACTGAGCCATCATTCCCACTCGCCTGTAGACCAGAAATTCACTTAAAAGCATGGACCTCTGTACAACCGGGAAGGGCAGGGTATAAAAAAAAATAAAAATATTTATTTATTTATTTATTATTACAAAATGCCAGAACAGTTAAAATGATGAATCTGGTTGACTCATGGGCCCGCTGCCAATTCCCTCTAGAGCAGGGGTGGGAAACTTTTGGGCCTCCAGGTGTTGCTGAACTACATCTCTCATCAACCCGAGCAACCATGGCCAATAGTCATGTGGTCCAACAACACCTGGAGCACCCAGATTGATCCACCCATGCTCTAGAAAGAAATATATTGAAGCGCTGTCCCTCTGCAGATCTCTTCTGGCTCCTTCATGCAGTATCTATGGGATTTTGGGGCCAGGTGCATCTAATATTATTGACAGGTGTGCTTCAGGTGTATCCAGTAGAAAAGGCAGGCATATCCATTAAAAAATTTATGGACGCTCCAGGAATATTCAACAGCAAGGGCAGGGGCAGAGCTTTGCCTAATGGAACAGGGAAGAGTGAGCTAATTTTGTCTCGCTTGAAACTCAATTGCACCCAGCTGTGGCGGAAGTGATGCGCTTTGCATTTCTACTCGTAAAACTAATCTGCTAGCTTGGGCAGCACAAATGTTATAAGTCCTTTTAGACCAATTTAATTGCCCTGGGGTGAACACATCCTCAGAATGCTACAAGGCATGTTTCTGCCACCTCAGCAAGGAGTAATGTGAAACCTTGGCATAGGACAGGCATGTTATGAATCATGCTGTCCTGAAGACCTAGGAGAAATATTGCTGGTGTAAGCAACACAAATAAATCCCACAGCACTCTTAAGAGTCCCACAGTGACATTCTGAGTCCCTTCAGCTCCCAGTGAAGTTAACAGAGCACTCCCAATGCTTGGAAGTTCACGAGCATCTCTTATAACAAGGCCTTTAACTCTGCTAGGGACAGTATTATTTCACCGTGCAATTACACACCCAGCCAAGGAGGTTAATGCAAACTCATGTCAGGCTCAACAAAGCATTGTTTACAGCATTGTGCCAGAAGGAACCAATTGCCCTGTTCAGAGATCCTGACCTTTGTCAACCAATCATAATTTTGCTCCTTAGAAAGGTTGGGATAGTTTCAAACCACCCTGTCCTTTGGGAAACATAATTCTATCTAGATTGGAAAATGTTTCAGCTGTGACCATTGTTTTCTTAATGAAAGAAACATTGGGATGTGCCACATGACATGTGGCGAAACATACAAGCTATAGCACTCAAACCTTAACCCTATGAGAGCTAGAAAACTCTAGGTAGCTTTTCTTGTGAGTTAGGTAGTTTGTCTTGTATAAGTGCTGGTATACAACAGATAAGTTGTATGCATGTGTGCATGTACAGTGGTACCTCGGGTTATATACACTTCAGTTTACATACGCTTCAGGTTACAGACTCCGCTAACCCAGAAATAGTACCTCGGGTTAAGAACTTTGCTTCAGGATGAGAACAGAAATGGCATGGCAGCAGTGGGAGGTCCCATTAACTAAAGTGGTGCTTCAGGTTAAGAAAAGTTTCAGGTTAAGAATGGACCTCTGGAATGAATTAAGTACTTAACCCGAGGCAGTGAACCCGCACCGGGCGCAACATCTGGGGGTTAGGGTTAGGGGGCGCAAATCCACAGGTTAGGGGGCCCAAATCCATGGGTTAGGGGGCGCAAATTACTTGCCTTGCCCCGGGTGCTGACAGCCCACGCTACGCCACTGACCCGAGGTACCACTGTATAACCAAAGCAACAGGCAGCCAGGACAGATTTCTGGGCAGGAACATGTAGAAGAGATGTCCATGTGCCATTTTCTGCAAAGGCTTGTGCTGCTTAGAATTAGGAACAGCCAGGGGATGGGGACCTGATGATATAGAAAGGCAATAAAGGGGGTGGTGGTGGTGGGATACTGTGAATATCTATATCTGTAACCATGACTGCTAAAAATAATATTGGATTAAATTCAGCACTGACAAAAAAATAGTAGTACAAATTGGCCCTCAAGACTTCTTTGTGCAAAGCTATTTACTCAATGCAGGAAACTAAAACATATGGAGGGAGGCAGGCAGGCAAAGTAAAACACCAGAAGCCTGCTTCTTCCCCAGCTGGACTTCCTCTTCCCCACCACAGGGCCATCTAAGGCCAACTGGCCTGTGATAAGGAATCCAGGAGCAAGAGTCATGCAAAATGCCTGGGTCTGTGCCAGCTGGACTTTCCCCTCCACTCAATAGGGGGCCATCTGATCCAACTGCCTTGTGGGAAATAACATCAGCTGTTAGCTCCTGCTCAAGCAGAGTGGGGTGGTCTTTGTTTTCAAGTGCATGCTTCTTGCTGCATCAGTTTCATATTTGTAACAAATAAGGTCGCGTAGTTGGCTTCTAGGGAACACCCCAATGGTAGCAGCCCAGATAGTCTTGCATGGTGCATATACTATGCATATACTCTGGCTTTTGAAAAAATGAAACCAGGTGATTACTTGTTTCCTTCCCCTATGTCTTTCTTTTCCCAGGCTTTTAAATCTTAAAACTGTTTTGTTGTTTATAAATTTGTTGTTTCTGGAGTTTTGAAATCTGTGAAATGTTTGGTGCTGCTGTTGATCTTTTATGCGATATTTAATTTTTTTTTAAGGTTTTAATTTTGCATATAATTGTTTTATTGTAAGGCACCCAGAGAACTTTTGTCACTGAACAGAGTATAAATACTGTAAACAAATAAATGTGAGAAGATTTGAGGACGGTAGTCATAAAGCAGCATATAAATCTACTAAATCGACAATAAATATTGCATGACCCTCATTTCCCAGCTGCAAACAAGACACACCAATGGACATATTCTAGTAAGCTTTCAAACCCATAATCTGAGTTGTCTCTTGAATAAAGTCATCCAGAGCTTCATACTTAATTTTTGTCATTGTTTTTTATTACTCAGCAGGAGACCCTCAAGTCAGCACTGATATTCAGCAGTCATCACTCAGCAGTTACTGTTCATCTTCACAAGAGACTGTCAAAACACTGTGGGGCGGGGGGGGGGGGGTGGAATCAACAGGCTTCTGTATTTCCAGTAGTAATTCAGCTGCCAACCCTTCCTAATGAACCAAACACTGATTTAGCCCATCACTGAATAGCAGCAATAATTTGTTACCTAAATGAGATCAGCACAGTCTTAAAGTAAAATGAAATAAATATGGCTTCTTAATATAAATATTCCCCTCCATCACCCGCATACCAAGTTAGATCACTGCAACGAGAGCTGCAGTCGTTAGATTACAGGAAGCTACCAGTTGCATACCAAGTCCTATAAGCTCCATGCTTGCACCCCTTTTTTGCGCTTGCGCAACCTTTCAGCATTTGATTTCCAAATATCAACTGGCTATCCATTTAGCTCCCCTCTCTTTATTCTATTTCACCCCAATACAATTGCAGTTTAATTTCTTATCCAAATCAAACGCTACAGAAGGCGAGAGCGGAAGAAACGTAGAAATACCATTTTAAAAGCCTAGACACAGGTCGCTGTCCGCGGTGCTGAAACCAGCTCGTGACCTGCGGCGGTCGGCAGGTGGCGCCGTTCCACATTTGGAAAAGGTGAGGCGAACGAGGTGGCAGCAGCCAAAGCCTTCCCCAAACTGATTTCTCCAGCACACCTCAGAACAGGACGCCACGACATTAAACTCGACAAACGGCCAATCTCTCTGCAATCTCAGAGAGCGCCTTGCGTCCCCTCCGCCCAATGTTATTTATTCCAAGAGAGAGTACTCACCATGTTGACTTCCGAGACCATATCTATACTGGCAATCTCTATTCTCATGCCAACGTCAACGGGAGAGCCTGGAAACGGAAACAGGTGTTTGTTTTTAATGGCCAGCAGTCAAAAGGGTTGGAAGGTCAGGACTTCTGAGCCTCAAGTGCGTCCTGTACCTGTTCACGTGCTTAAACGTTGGTGTGCTCTTTTTCATGTCTGACGAAGAGCTCTGTGAAATCTGAAAGCCTACCACCCGACCCCAGCAAAATCCGTTTATATAAGGACATCGATTTACTGAATCAATTTAGAGCCCACACGTTTGGAGCATGTCTATAGATGTCCGAATGCGTGTATGAGGGGAGGGGAGGGAAGAGAAAAGAGAACGTGCCCATTTTGAGGGAAAGGAATTGGCTACCAAAGGGACCCCTTTACCCGGCTGATTAGAATTCTAACCGGCCCTTGCCTCTGACCCTACAGGGACCGGCACGCAGCCTGGTGATTTCCCCTTGTAAACAAATCCGAGGAGACTCACCTCCGAAGTCCGGCCTCAGGCGAATGTCGTATCCTTTGAGTAATTTGTCCACGGTCTCTTTCACGTAGGACATGTTGCTGGGCTCATTCAGGCTGAGGGAGAGGGAAAGGATTCAGAGCGAGCGCTTGAACGCACACACACAGGCACCGACGCAGCCACAAGCAGGATCCCGACCAGCCTCCCAGCAGAGGAAGAAGTCCACGGAGCTGAGCTCCCCGGAAGATGAGGTCCATCATTCAGCCCATCACACACACACACACACACACACACACACACACGTCCTCTCGCGCCCAAGCGCCAATCTCACCTCTTGGCATAGCAGACCATGGCTATCATCGCCGGGAAGAGCAAAATCCCCACGCGCTCCCGCGGCCGAGCTGCCCACATTCCTTCCTCCGGGTGGAGAGTTGCTGCCTCTTTCTCCCCCTTCCCTCTCCCCACCCCCTCCCGCGAAGATTCAAGGGATGTAACTTTCAATCCACAGGCAGAGCTGTGATGCCGGAGAGAGCGGCGCATGCGCCGAGCTGGCCCAGTCTCCGAAGGCACCTTTGCGCCTTGCCAGCAATGTCCGGCCAAGCGAGCAACAGCTGCGGCGGCGGGACCTCGGGGAGTTCCCTCGTCCTGCGCCCTAGGCGCACCCAGCGCTTTCCCCGCCTGTCTGGGCAGGGTGGTCCGGCTGGTTCCAAAGGGGAAAGCGAGCTCCCTACGGAGCGCCTGGGCTGCTAGAGGTCGCCGATCTCCGAAAAGCCACGGGGGCAAGGGCGGGGGGAAGTTGTCCAATGGCAGCAGCCGCCCCCTCCCCAACCTTAACCCGCAGCCTCCTCCTTCCACATGCCATCATCGCCTTCCCTGCGCGCCCTCCAGGACCTCCCTTCCCGTAGCAAAGGGATGCCCAAGGAGGCAGGCACTTTGAACCGGCAGCGTTCAGGTGTGACCGTGAAAGGAGGAGAAGAACATAGGAGACGCCACCCATTCACCCACCGGAGAATCTAGCCTAGGACTGGCGGGAGGTGGGGCGCGTGGCAAAGGTCTTTAGCTGCAGAGGAGGACCTTACTGTCAAACCCAAGTCTAGTGGCAACGAGCAGCACTTTTGTGTGGATTTTTTTAAATGTGTGTGTGCGTGCGTGTTTGCTTAGAGAAGCTCCAAATGAACTGTTTTTGGGTTTTTTCTTGCTCCAAGGGCTTTTGGTGGTTTCGTTTCCAGGGGAAGGATGAAGGGGAGTTCCATTGATTCCCGCGGAAACTTAAGTCATGCCTGACATGCCCCAATGGTTTTAATGGGACCGCAGGTCCACTCACTTTCCATGGATCCAGCCCAGAGAGTTTTGTTTCTGAGACAGGAGGAGAGAAGACAGTGAAGGGTTTCATGCGTTATAAATGGGAAGTTGTGGAAATGGAGAAAGGAGGGGGTCTTTCCGGAAGAAAAGTGGAGGGGGGCATGGGGCGTAGGGAGGATTTGTTTTAGGGGGGCAGGATTAATGTTAGGGGGCAGGGTTTATGCTGGGGGACAGAACCGAGTTATCTGCGATGCAATTTTTCAGTTAGTTACATATTTTTATTTATTTACTTGATTTAGAGGGGACAGCAGCCCCACTTGCTATGCCCATGGACTGCATTGGGATTGAAAGAGCATGGAGTGCCTTGTAAGAAAGTATGTGTGTGTGTGGGGGGGGGGAGTGGAGAACAGCAGGTAAGCTGCCACAGCTGGAGCAAATTCATGTTGTGATTTGGAGTGTGGGCTTTTGGGGGGGAAATGGGGAAAGTGTAGGAGCCAACTCTAGGGGCCAGGGTTCCTTCGCTCCCCAAAATAAACTAATTGACGGAGCTGGGCTGGAGTCCTCCCCAAAGTTAATAGACAAATGGTGTATATGCATGTTATGTACTGAGCTGAATAGGATTCAGAATGTAGCAGTCTGATTGGTCCTAGAAGAATAGGATTCAGAACGCAGCAGTCTGATTGGTCCCAGAACAATAGGGTCCAGAATGCAGCAGTCTGATTGGTCCCAGAACAATAGGGTCCAGAATGCAGCAGTCTGATTGGTCCACAGGAGCCACCCAATCCAGCTCCAGGTGGAAGTGAATCCGCAGCCTGATTGGCCTACAGGTGAATCCTGGAATTAGCCAATCATGTGGGGCCTATTGTGTAAATAATGTATATAAAGCAGACATTCTGGGGGAACTTCCATTCCTCCTCACCGCTATGAGCTGAATAAAGAGCATGAAATCCACTCTCGACTCCAAGTATATTTCAATGCACCACATCTTGTGATTGACTATGCGGGGTGGGGCTTAACTGCCCTCCAATATTTTATTCAACTTGGGTCCCTGGCAGGAAGGTGATCCTTTGGGAGGTTAAGGGAGTTTGCAGAGAGAGAACATTAAGGTGCGCATTGAAGATCAATCAAGAGTAGGGCTGCAGCATGCAATTGATCAATTTGTTACATTAATCAATTAAAACCTTTTAATCAACTAAATCAGGTAGCAAGCTAGATATACATACAATTTTATGTGATTTCTTTATTTTAAATATTCCTTCAGCTCCTTCTAATCAAAAAGGTGTGTGTGCACAAAAGTGAGCATCAAATGCTTCTTCCAACCCTACTCAGAGTAGGCGGGGCTGTTTCTGCTGAATGCTAAGTGTGCAGAGCATAAACACCAAGAAAGTAGAGCCTTGTAGCAGACACCAAGTAGCAGAGCCTTGACAACCATATGTCAGGAGTGCTCTGATGGTGTTTCCTGCTTGGCAGGGGGTTGGACTCGATGGCCCTTGTGGTCTATTCCAACTCTATGATTCTATGATTCTATGAAAGTATGCTTCTCACTTCAGAATTCTTTCAACCCATCTGTCAATTTAATCAACCAATCAATTAAGTGACTTAAATCATATGATTAATTGGCTAAGATTTCTTCAATATGATGACAGCCCATTTGGACAGAGACTTGTTACTCTGTATCAGTTTATTTGCATAAGGCCACTACACTCGTATGGCTAGCACTAAGAGCTTATAAAATGATCTGTAGCATAATAATAATAATAATAATAATTTATTATTTATACCCCGCCCATCTGGCTGGGCCTCCCCAGCCACTCTGGGCGGCTTCCATAAAAACCAAAAATACAATAAAATATCACACGTTAAAAACTTCCCTGAACAGGGCTGCCTTAAGATGTCTCCTGAATGTCAGGTAGTTGTTTATCGCCTTGACATCTGCTGGAAGGGTGTTCCACAGGGCGGGCGCCACTACCGAGAAGGCCCTCTGCCTGGTTCCCTGTAGCTTTGCTTCTCGCAATGAGGGAACCGCCAGAAGGCCCTCGGCGCTGGACCTCAGCGTCCGGGCAGAATGATGGGGGTGGAGACGCTCCTTCAGGTATACTGGACCGAGGCCGTTTAGGGCTTTAAAGGTCAGCACCAACATTTTGAATTGTGCTCGGAAACGTACTGGGAGCCAATGCAGGTCTTTCAAGACCGGTGTTATATGGTCTCGGCGGCCGCTCCCAGTCACCAGTCTAGCTGCCGCATTCTGGATTAGTTGTAGTTTCCGAGTCACCTTCAAAGGTAGCCCCACGTAGAGTGCATTGCAGTAGTCCAAGCGGGAGATAACCAGAGCATGCACCACTCTGGCGAGACAGTCCGCAGGCAGATAGGGTCTCAGCCTACGTACCAGATGGAGCTGGTAAACAGCTGCCCTGGACACAGATTTGACCTGTGCCTCCATGGACAGCTGTGAGTCCAAAATGACTCCCAGGCTGCGCACCTGGTCCTTCAGGGGCACAGTTACCCCATTCAGGACCAGGGAATCCTCCACACCTGCCCGCCTTCTGTCCCCCAAGAACAGTACTTCTGTCTTGTCAGGATTCAACCTCAATCTGTTAGCCGCCATCCATCCTCCAACCGCCTCCAGACACTCACACAGGACCTTCACCGCCTTCACTGGTTCTGATTTAAAAGAGAGGTAGAGCTGGGTATCATCCGCATACTGATGAACACCCAGCCCAAACCTCCTGATGATCTCTCCCAGCGGCCGCATGTAGATGTTGAAAAGCATGGGGGAGAGGACAGAACCCTGAGGCACCCCACAAGTGAGAGCCCAGGGGTCTGAACACTCATCCCCCACCACCACTTTCTGAACACGGCCCAGGAGGAAGGAGCGGAACCACTGTATAACAGTGCCCCCAGCTCCCAGCCCCTCAAGACGGTCCAGAAGGATGCTATGGTCGATGGTATCGAACGCCGCTGAGAGATCCAGCAGAACTAGGAAACAGCTCTCACCTTTGTCCCTAGCCCGCCGGAGATCATCAACCAGTGCGACCAAGGCAGTTTCAGTCCCATGATGAGGCCTGAATCCCGACTGGAAGGGATCCAAATGGTCCGCTTCTTCCAGGCGTGCCTGGAGTTGTTCGGCAACCGCTCGCTCAATCACCTTGCCCAGGAATGGAAGATTTGAGACTGGGCGATAGTTGGCCATCGTGGCCGCATCTAAAGATGGTTTTTTAAGAAGCGGTTTAATAACCGCCTCTTTCAGCGGGTCTGGGAAGGCTCCCTCACGGAGGGAAGCATTCACCACCCCACGAAGCCCATCGCCCAGCCCTTCCCGGCTTGCTTTTATTAGCCAGGATGGGCAAGGATCCAGGAGACAGGTGGTTGGTTTCACTCGTCCAAGCAGCCTGTCCACATCCTCGGAGGTAACAGATTGGAATTGATCCCACTCAACTTGACCAGACAGAACTCTTGCACTCTCCCGCCCCGGCCCTGCTCCCACGGTGGAGTCTACTTCTTCCCGAATCTGAGCGATTTTATCTGCAAAAAACTTTGCAAAATCATTGCAGGAGAACATGTGGCCCGTACTGGGCCCCGATGTTGCAGGTGGTTCCGCTAAATTGTGAACCACCTGAAAAAGTCTCCTGCTGCTGTTTTCTGCAGATGCAATAGAGGCGGTGAAGAAATTCTTCTTCGCCGTCGCTATCGCCACTTGGTAGGCTCGACGTTGAGCTCTAACCTGTGTCCGGTCAGATTCGGAATGAGTTCTCCGCCACCGGCGCTCTAGCCGTCTCAACGATTGTTTCATTGCCCTCAGATCCGTGGAAAACCACGGGGCTGTCCGGGCTCCATGCAATCGGAGAGGGCGCTTCGGAGCCAAACAGTCAATAGCCCTGGTTAACTCCACATTCCAGCGGGCCACCAGGGAATCAGCTGAAAGGCCATCAACATGGGATAAAGCATCCCCTACCACTCTCTGGAAACCATTTGGATCCATTAAGTGGCGGGGGCGGACCATCCGAATTGGTCCCACCTCCCTGCAGAGGGGATGGGTCGCAGAGAAGTCCAGTTGCACCAGGAAGTGATCTGACCATGGCACTTCTTTCGTTTCGCTTTTACTTAGTGTCAGATCACCAACATCCATAGAGGTAAACACCAGGTCCAAGGCATGTCCACGGCTATGGGTTGGGCCAGACTTATTCAGGGACAGCCCCATGGAGGCCATGCTTTCCACGAAGTCCCGAGCGGCCCCTTGTAAGGTCGTGTCGGCATGGATGTTAAAATCCCCTAGGACGACCAAGCTAGGTGTCTCCAGGAGAACATCCGCCACGACCTGAAGCAGCTCGGGCAGGGAATCCTTGGCGCAGCGGGGAGGTCGGTACACCAAAAGGAATCCTGTACTGCCCCTATTGCCCAACTTCCAGAACATGCACTCAGAAAACTGGGTCTTCCCAATAGGACGCCTGGTGCAAACTAATGACTTCCTAAAAATCACTGCAACCCCCCCTCCCCGCCCACATGACCTGGGTTGCTGTGCGTAAGAGAAACCTGGTGGACAGGCAGCGGCAAGAACAGGCCCATCTGCTTCATCCAACCAAGTCTCTGTTACACAAGCCAGGTCAAATCCTCCATCCATGATCAAGTCATGGATGGCAGTGGTCTTCTGAATCATTGACCTGGCATTGCACAGCAGCACCTTCAGGCTATGTGGGTATCCCTTGCTGATTCTAGTATCCGTCCGGACAGGACCAGACCCGGAGGCAGGGATAGTCCTCAGACAACGACTAAACTTGCCTCCTCTGTAATGACATGGTCATCAAATTAAAGCCAGAAAATTGCAACATCCTGATAGAGACAAACTTGCTCTAAGCACCTCTCTGATACAGTGAAGCCTCATTCATAATTTGAGAAAAATGCTATGGCATTATATCAAGAAATAACTATCTATTAGGAGGAACTTTTTTTTTTTTAAAAAAATAAAGAATCTAATAGCACACAATGTTTCTTTAATGAGCATTGATGGCTAGTAGAGATCTGTTAAAATAATCATTGATGGCTGATGATTACATTATACTGACAACCCACCGGCTTAGGTGGAGGCTGGTGAGAAATTGTTTGCTGTTGAAGGAGACAGAAGTGTGAGTTTTGCAGCTGGCAGAGTTGGCAGATAACAGCTTGGAGGCAGGGGAGGTTGTCAATGCATGTTGCTTGCTTGTGGGAGTGAGGTTTAGGGATGATGCTACTTTAAAGACCAGTATCGGGGTTTTTTGGAGATGTTTGCTTATATGAAATTGATATCACATCTAGCTTGACCCAGGGTGGCGGGGGAAGTAATTAGTATGCACACATATTATTATTTTAAAAGAGAAATAGCTGTGCTGAGGGCCCAAATAGGATCAGGGCCAGAAAGGGGCTTTAACCCTTTCCTACCACCATGGTGTCAATGAAAATTACCTCACCCGAAACTACTGTTAGCCCAATGAGTGAAGCTTCCTTTGGCACAAACGTTTTTACTGACATTCAAATTTAATCGATAACAAAATTGACTAAAAATCTATGATTTCAAAAGTTAAAAAATCCTTTAATTGAGTTTCAGCCTGATTTTTTAAAATTTATTTTATTACGAAAAAAATCTATCTATTTAGGGAACTGGGAGCACAAAATAGCTCCCACACATGGGAATATATGTATCAAGCCTGAAGGTGGTTTCAGATGAGCATTCGTGGCGGGGTGACAACAACTGCTTAAAAATCACATTGTTGAAGCTGTGTAGAGAGAAGCAGGAGTGTGAAGCCATTGGCTGTGTGGTGAAACTGACGAGTCATCCATTCTGACCATCTGGAAAGAAGTGGAAGCATCGAAATGCTTGCCTTTTTGCTTGGGCAAAGTCTACAACCAATTGGCTCTCCATTAAAACAAGCCGCTGTTTCCAGAGTGAACTAGAAAGACAATGGGTGGCATTCAGTTAAGTTTTAATCAGCGGAAACCTGATGAGCATGACTAAATTATGTCCATTAATTCCAACAGGTCTACAGTGAGTAGAACTTAGTTGACTGCCACCCAATGAATTCATTGTACACCCAGTGGACTCTGTGTAGCTCTTATACTCTTTCCCCCCAGCTGTTGGGCTCATTTGCCCATGCCTCCTTCACACTTGGTGTTATCTTGATCACGGGTTGTCTGCACATGGTCAGAGAGACAGCAGTGATCCTGTATGTGCCAGTCATGGGGTGTTCTTCCAGGCAGATGTTATACATGCAGGTGTGGCTGAATGCGGTTTCTTACGATTCCAAGGACGTTAGGCATTTCAGGCTTAGCAATGCGTCTGCAGCAGTTTTGCTTTGCGATATTGGAATACCAACCTATGTGACAGAGCTAGCATTTCCTGTTGCTTCTTTCCTGGTAGAAAAGTGTCCTTTTGTGTGCTTAAACATGCACGTCTTACTTACACCATTCAAAACTGACTCGTGTTGCATTGAGGGCATTGAGAGCCAGTGTGGTGTAGTGGTTAAGAACGGTAGACTCGTAATCTGGTGAACCAGGTTCGCTTCCCCGCTCCTCCACATGCAGCTGCTGGGTGACCTTGGGCTAGTCACACTTATCTGAAGTCTCTCAGCCCCACTCACCTCACAGAGTGTTTGCTGTGGGGGAGGAAGGGAAAAGGAGATTGTTAGTCGCTTTGAGACTCCTTCGGGTAGTGATAAAGCGGGATATCAAATCCAAACTCTTCTTCTTCTTCTAGTACACTTGAGGACAATATTGAAGAAAGGTAAAGGCAGTATACAAAGAAAATGGATGGAGTTTATATTCAGAAACTTGACCGGAAAGATTAAAGGCCTCTAATAAAGAAGGAACATACACGAATACTTGTCATGAATACCTGCCTCATATAGACATACTTAATATAATGTGTCACATGTCTATATGTCATGGTGTTTGCTTCTTTAAAGATGGGGCATGGCCATAGCTGGACTGAGAGGGTGCAAAGTAGACAAGGAAAAAGTGAGGGGCTGCAAGATGAGGAGCAATTATACCTGCAAAGAAGTGCCTGTAATGTTCAGTCTCCAGGAGGAATGTGAGGAAGCCATAAAGGACTCTTCCACATGGTTTTTGAGAGCTTGGAGGAAGAATGCATCCTTTGGAAAGGTTAATGTATTCTTCTGCTTCCAAACATTGGTGGAATACTAATGAAGAGGGAATAGATAACAAAAAACGAGCTGTCTTTTGCCAGGATGCCAGATGTTTTGATGATCCATGACCACAGTTTGTCCTCATGGGCATGTTCACTTACCTCCCTGTCTCTCCTAAAGCAGAAGTTGAAAGGGCAGAATAATATTTGCAACAAAGGGCAACCGAGTGCAGCCTTCTGCAACCTGGCATTCTCCAGATGTTTTGGACTACACCTGCCATCTGCCCCAAGCAGCACAACCTGCAATGACTTGGGTTGAAGGAAGATGCAGTCTGAAGCATCAGGAAGGCACTGGATTTGTGAAATCTGGTCTGGAGGCAGCATATTGATCAGAGCCAGAGCTTTGGGACAAGCAATAGATACTGGATATCACCTTCCAGCTCTGTCAAGTGCTGGACTAGGTGGTCTGATCTGGCAGTGCAATCCCTTATGCTGATATATCACGTAGGAGATGCATCACCTGGGCTTCACTAAGGTCCATATACCACTTTCAGAACATTCACATCTTTAAGAACAAATTTATCAGAGTGAGTAGCACAACATCCACTTAGACAATGACACAGAACATTGTACAGTGGTACTTCAGGTTAAGTACTTAATTCATTCCGGAGGTCCGTACTTAACCAGAAACTGTTCTTAACCTGAAGCACCACTTTAGCTAATGGGGCCTCCCGCTGCCGCTGTGCCGTTGCCACATGATTTCCGTTCTCATCCTGAAGCAAAGTTCTTAACCTGAAGCGCTATTTCTGGGTTAGCGGAGTCTGTAACCTGAAGAGTCTGTAACCTGAAGCGTCTGTAACCTGAAGCGTATGTAACCCGAGGTACCACTGTATTTTAATTTTCTTGAGCTTTCAACTTCTGGATGTTTGATATTGCAATACACCTGAATTTGGCATTTTTATTTAACATGGATTTCTTTCTTCAAGCAACACTCAGTTTTTTTGAATGCAAACTTGGAGCAATCTTGGATAGGTGACTAATATAGTAAAATATATGGACAGTTTTATAACTCGTTTTATTTAAAGATCTGTTGCATCCAGGTGGTTTTCCATTTAGGCCAGACCTTCCAGGGCTTTAAAAAATTTGCTTCAGTAGATGAACCACACGGGTACCAACTTCACACCAATAAGCTGTGTGCATCCCAACCTCTCTTTGAGGAGCTCTGGAACACATATGTATGTGTAGGATTGAATTATGCTTTTGTCTGGGATAGCTATAAAGCTTGAGTCAGCCTTGAATGTATCCTTATAGTTCAGATGGATCTAGAGGTATGTGAGCAGCAGTTTCTAATACGTGGTACTTAATCCAGCTGGGGATTCACATAAGGAAGCCTGCTTCTGCACACTTAGGCCCATAACTAGATCACAGCCATTAATGTTTTTAATGTCCAGGCTTTACTTCTTTCACTGAATTTGGGGGTTGGACCATCAGTGGGTGTCAGGCTGCTGCAAGTGACTCCTATGGCCGGTTGCCCAGGAATGTACAAAGACAAGGAATGTTCTTACCGTCCGCTTTTTATTTTGTATTTACAGAGAGAGGCTATAAAACCCAGCCTCTTGGATAATGGCGTTGTCCTGAGTAAATATCCATCTCTTCCACTTCCTCATTTGTCAAGCGCAACGTCTCTCCTATGAGTGCTGAGAAGTGTCCTTTGTCTTTGAGCTCTTTGCTCTCCTACTTTCAAGGCTTGCCGGGTTCTGGGAGATGGGGAGTCTGGAATGCTTTCTAAAGACACTGTGTCCATCAGCTGTTGCCTCCCTGGTGCTTCCTCCTCCTCTTCCTCCTCCTCCTCGTCTCCTGTTATTTCCCAACTTTTCCACTCATCTGCCTCTGAGCTGTGAACATCCCTCAAACCCCTGTTGTAAATCTAAACCAAGGGTCAGCAACCTTTTCCAGCCATGGGCTCAGACCTTGTGGGGGACCAGACTATATTTTGAAAAAATAATGAACGAATTCCTGTGCCTCACAAATAACCCAGAGATGCATTTTAGATAAAAGGACACATTCTACTCATGTAAAAACATGCTGATTCCTGGACCGTCCACGGGCTGGATTGAGAAGGCGATCGGGCCGTATCCGGCCCCCAGGCCTTAGGTTGCCTACCCCTGATCAAAACTGTCTTCCTCTTTTCTGGAAGGGTCAGGCTGGGGAGGCAGTCTCCACCATTCCTCCTTTGCCCAGTCCCTGACAGTGGGTCAGGCTTTCCTGTATAGGGAAGTTTTTAATGTTTGATGATTTACTTTGCTTAATGTTTTTGAGAGCATGGAGGAAGAATGCACGAACTATTACAAGTTGCCCAGAGTAGCTGCCGCAACCCAGGCAGATGGGGAGAAAACGAATGAAGGAACAAATGAGTTGCCTGTATGGTTTTAAGCTTTTGTCACCACAATAAGGATTGAAAACTAAGTACAGCTTGTTGAGAACAGCATCGAGAGAATAATCAACAGACAGAATCTTAACCCCCCCCCGTGAACCCAGTTCATAAATCCAACTGTTAATTATCAAATGTTTAAGTGACCCAAGTGAGTTCATATACAGCCTTGCTTCCTTCGAAAACCAGGATTCCACATGTACTAAGAGTGCTCAAAGGCTGAACCCTGGTAAACCCTTAATTTGTTGCTGGGTTGAGCCAGTTCTCAAAGCTGTAGATTAGAACCTAACATCTTTTTCTCAGGCAAAAAATGGCCTCCTGCCTTCAAGAGCAAAAAACCCACCACCAATATATAGCATTATGCTATATATTCCGACCTCCTACAAGCAATTTTATACTGACCAATAATCAGGCTTCCACGAACAATCTGTTATGTTGCTGCCTCTTTTCCCTGCTCAGTAGCTCTAAAGAGATAACATTTATTCTTCTCAATTTCAACCTCCCTGATCCATGCACCATATAATTCCTTGCACATTGACCTGAGAATGTGGAATTGCGATTTTGAAAGATTTCACCTTCTCCAACACCCACCTCCCAGTCACCTAATGATTGATAATATTTTCTTTATCAGTTTCAAGATACAGCATATGCAACAACTCTTTTCTTCTTGTTGTTGTTTTAGGGAAAGATACAAATCCAGTCAAACCCAGTGCTCCAAATTCCAGGTTTATATTGTACTATCTTTACTTCCATGTACTTGCTTGTGTGGTGTGCTGCTTTGGGGGAAATTAAAAGCAGGATGGAATTATAAGCGGAGTCAAAGTTTTCAAATGCTTAGTTCCCCAGACCTATTTTTCTCTGGAAGTACTAATAGCATAGCTTTTCAACATGGACATGATGCCCTTTCCTCACTACAGTGGTGCCTCGCAAGACGAAAAGAATCCGTTCTGTGATTCTCTTCGTCTAGCGGTTTTTTCGTCTTGCGAAGCAAGCCCATTGACGGATTAGCGGATTAGCGCTATTAGCGGCTTTTATTGGCTTATCGGTTTATCGGATCAGCTGATAAGTGGCTTAGCGGCTTAGAAAAGGGGGGGGGGAGGAAAAACCCCCACAGGAACTCGCAAGACATTTTCGTCTTGCGAAGCAAGCCCATAGGAGATTCGTTTTGCGAAGCACCTCCAAAACTGAAAACTCTTTCGTCTAGCGAGTTTTCCGTGTTGCGAGGCATTCGTCTTGCGAGGCACCACTGTAATATAAAAAAAATTAAATAGAGCACGATACATTCCTTTTTAGACAGGCTCACTTCAGATGGAGAAGGTGGTAAAACAATGTGTTTGAAAGCTCTCCCATGTTTTTTTAAAAGGACTTCATGTACAGTGAAGGCAGAGTTCTCTCAGGGCATTTTTTATGTGAGAGCATTTAAATATCCAACTCCCCCTCTAAAGTGGTTCGCTCCAAGAACAACTGTACCATATGCTATTTTTGCACATTTTAATGGAGAAACCATGAAAAAGGTTTCTAGGGAAGTGGGCTGATTTTCAAGCAGGCATGACCCTAGTACCTCTTTCCTTCTTTCTTTTTTTAATTAAGCTCTGTAACTAGATGCAAAAAAAAAAATTCAGGGTTTTCTTTTAAATAGAAAAAAAGGAAGTTGAAGCCTTTTCAAAATAAAAGGATATCAGCAAATGGTTCTTCCAGGATAAATGTATTTTATTTATGCGGTTGCTGACAAGTTGATAATTGTCTGTGTAGTCGTGTGGGAGGGTTGGCTGCGAAAGATGAGACAAAGCCTTGATTTCCTTCCCCCTTTCAGACTCTTCCTTGGAACAGATTTATTTAATAACACATAGTGCTCAACATAAATTTCTTCCAGCCACATCAGAATCTCTCTCTCCAGAATATTTCTTGCAGGGCATTATCACACAGCTACATTCAGACCCAGATTGACACAATGTGGTGTTTTTATGAATCTGATGGTGTATCTTGCAAATGGATCCAACACACATTTGGCTATCCTTCCACTACACGCCTGATTCTCCCCCCTCCCCAGTTGAACTTACTCCTAGGCAAGCAAGTATAAAATTGTAGCCACTGTCTTTCTCAGCAGTGCTCAGGACCATGTATAAAGCCTTCTACAGCTTAGAAACTCAGTACCTCAAGGTGTCTGGAGTGGGAGCCAGGAGCAGGTCAGTGATAACACACACAGAGAAATCAACTCTTTATTCGAAGAAACAAACCGCTCAGGAGGCTAGATCTATTGAGCACAGGAACTCTTGCTAGTAGTCCTTGTCCCAATGAGGCGATTGTGAGGACTGAAGGTCTCTACCTTCCCACAGTTCTCTATGTCTCTTCCTCCCTTGGTTCCTTCCCAAACAATCTGAGACTCCTCACTCTCTTGGTCCCTCTTTAGGTTCTGAGACACCAGTGGGGAGGGGAGCTAGTCCCCACAGGAGGGGAGACAGCCTGGCTTCCTCACTAGTCTGACTCATTGCTGCCTCTCCAGCCTCTCCTTCTGCCTCTGGTTCTGGACTGCTCTCTGGCATAGACTCTTCTTGCTCACCAAACCCTGTTACCTCTTCAGCTTCTGACACCTCCTCCTCCTCTCAGTCTGCCCCCACTTCCCTCTCTGACCACTTATCTTCATTCCACACCATTCCCCTGGCTCTGAGCCTTCTTCCGCTGGGGGTTCCCTTGGGGTCCCCCAGCAGATGCTTCTCAACACTCCTCTGCATCCAGCCAGTCCATGACACAAGGACTGCCTTTGGCTGTATGAATCCTATCTGATCTCTTATATCAACATTCAAGGACCTTCCCTGTGTGCTTTTGAGAAATGTTCATAGGGTGGCAATGAAAGAACAGGTTTTTCCCTCTCTGGTGGTCCCCCAAATTGTGGAATCGTCTTCCCAAGGGGGGCTGCTTGGCACTGACTTTGCCATCATTCTGGTGCCAGACAAAGACTATTTTATTCTCATCGGTGTTTTGTTCATTTATTTCTGGTGTTCATTCTTACGCACTTTTCAGATCCATCGATTTCAATATTGCTGAAATGAATAGGACCTAAAAGTGTTGGACACGGGCTAGATTGAGCTCCTTATATTTTCCACTTAAATAGAAAAAAGGGTTAATAACTATCTGACGTGCTATATTATTAACAGAGCACATAAACTTCTGAAGGCAAATGCAGTTGTCCCCATATGAGAAAGTGTGTCACACTTCTATTTAGTCCCTGCCCCAGTTTTGTTGTCCAAGGCTGATTAGCAGATGGCACATTGCTTCCTGAGAAGGTCTGTATTACTCAAAGTATCACTCGCAGAGAGATGTTTCCGACATAGCCGTCGGAAGCTGGAGTGCTTAATAGAGCAGACTAATATTTACTAATTTATTGCCCTCGAAAAACTGCAATTAGAATGAAACATCCTCCATGTCAGATTTATCCATCTTGAAGGATACTAGTTAAAGCCGGGGATATGGATACCCCAGCCAAGCAATCCGCTGAAGGTTGTGTGTCTTTCATTGACTTCCTAACAAACTAGTTAAAACAGAGAACGTAAGAGCATAGGAAGAACATAGAAAATCCCACCTAACTCAGCAGTGGCGAAGCATGCTTTAATGGTGCCTGGGTTGCGTGCACACCCAGGTGGGTGGGGCATAGGGTGCGGAAGGTGAAAGGAGCGCACTGCCAGCCAGCTCAGCTCTTGCCACCTGCGCCGCTGCAGCGACACCAGCCTTGAGTTGCTTTGCGAGGCTGGAATGATCCCAGCCTTGCAAAGTGGCTCAAGGAGGGCACTGTGAGTAGCACCCCATGTGCCCTTCGATCTCAATCTCAAGGGGCTGGGATTGAAGGGTGCATGGCTCATGCATTCCTTCTCACGCTGCGCTCCCCAAGCCGACCCCACTTTGCGAGGTCGGGGTCCGGGGAAGGCAACGTGAGAAGGACACAACAGCAGTGCGACCTTTGATCCCAGCCCCTTGGGGGGTGAGGCTGGGATCAAAGGGCACAGTGCGTCTTTCTTAGGCTGCCCTCCCTGAGCCTGCCCTGGGCCATTTTGCCAGGTCCCAGCCTCGCAAAGCAGCTTGGGGGCGGCAGCATGGGCTGTGTGTGCCCCTAGGAAAACATGCCTGGGGCAATCGCTCCAGCAGCTTCCTACACTACACCACTGTAACCCAGCATTCTGTTCTCAAAGTTGCCAACCAGAAGATTATAGGAAGCCTGGAAGAAGTACCTAGGTGCAACAGTGCTCTCCCCACTTGCAATTCACAGTGAGTCATTAACTACTTACTACTCAAAGATTCTAGGGACACGGGTGGTGCTGTGGGTTAAACCACAGAGCCTAGGACTTGCCGATCAGAAGGTCAGTGGTTCGAATCCCCGCAATAGGGTGAGCTCCCGTTGCTCAGTCCCTGCTCCTGCCAACCTAGCAGTTCAAAAGCATGTCAAAGTGCAAGTAGATAAATAGGTACCGCTCTGGCGGGAAGGTGAACGGCGTTTCCGTGCGCTGCTCTGGTTCGCCAGAAGCGGCTTAGTCATGCTGGCCACATGACCCGGAAGCTGGACGCCGGCTCCCTTGGCTAATAAAGCGAGATGAGCGCCACAACCCCAGAGTCGGCCACGACTGGACCTAATGATCAGGGGTCCCTTTACCTTTACTTAGTCAAAGATTCAGGTCCAGCCCTACCATTAGGCAGTGAGGCAACCATCTCAGGCAACAGATGCTGGGGGAGCGTGCAGGGGCAGCGAGAGGTGTTGCAGAAGAGGGCTGTGTGTGCCACATGGCCTGGTCTGTATTCCTTTAGGTAGCCTGCAAGTATGGCGCTTGAGGGGATTGGCATTTTATATCAAAAGTTGGCAAACCTACTGACAGGTCCATGTATGCAGGACTCTGCTGTGCTGTTAAAATTCATCCTGTTAAAAGTTTGCCCAAGGCACTTCTAAATGCATTTTTTAAATAGATTGGCATAATTTACTTGTCCTATATCCAGTACCCTGTGATTTTTTCATCTTTGAGAGAGAGAGAGAGGCAGGCAGGCCATTTCTTCTATCTCAGCAAGCCAAGTAATCAGCGAAGTGGCAGAGTGTTTTCTTCTAGTGCAGGCAGCCTGGTGACTAAGCCGTTCCAAGTCTGCCATTTCAGCCCAAGACAGTTTATTTCCTTGCACAGCATTAATCTCATGTGCTGTGATGGCCTATATCCATATAAGAAATGTTTAGAAAGCCGATTACGGATTAACCAACCAGAGGGGTGGCACAAAACTCGTAATATGGAGAGTTCAATACCGACCTCTATGGTAATAACATTCAGCATTTACATGTTCAAGTCACTGTACAAATATCACATGATTCTGATTTCACCCGCATCCTTACAAATTATGTAAGTATAGTTTTGGGTCTCCAGTTTGCAACCTGTAGAAAGCCAGGCATAGGATATGGATTAGCTGAGCACTCCATCAACACTCTGACATTCTTGGGCCACATCTGCGGCCTCAGCACATTCGTAAGTTCCATCGCTGGCCCCTGCCAGCCTGGCACTCTAAACAGAGGTGGGTGTCCAGTTCCGGCTGCCATTTTGAAATTCCCACAATGCCTCAGAGAAACCCTGTACCGGGAGTCTTGTGGGGCATAGATGCAGCTACTCAGCATGTTGCCATCCCAACCAGCTTGTTCAGAACCCACTGATGAAGAAAAAAAAAGGATCCACCATAGAGCACTTTGTTCAGGATGCTCTCAAATCTGGAGCCAGCCCTAAATTGACTAGGCATCTAAATTTACTAGAGCAGGCAAACTTTTAGAATTCTTACTGGAAATATTAGGTGTTTGGGATTGTATCCAGGGGTGGTTTTGCCCCACTGGAAAGCATTTCTGCTCGTGTGTGCATGCCCACAATGGACCTCAGGTTTCTGGATCTGAGGGAGACCAAGGCAATACTAACTGAGGGAAGTGCCTACACAACCCATTAATGTGGATGGGAAACAGTGAGATAAAGCTCAGTTGAAAGTGTTAACGTGTGTGTGGCACTTAAAGAGAATTTATTGAAAATGATGTATCGTTGGTACATCACACCGAGTAAACTTGCCAAAATATATAGAAATCAGGACAAAGTTTGTTGGAAATGCAAGGAGAAGAAAGGGAATTTCTTCCATATGTGGTGGACTTGTACTAAGGTCAAAGCCTTCTGGGACATCATATATAACGAATTGAAAAAGGTATTTAAGTATAATTTCAATAAAAAACCAGAGGCTTTTCTGTTGGGGTTAGTTGGTGAGGAAATGAAAAAAAAAAGATGTAAATTTGTTTATGTATGCCATAACGGCTGCAAGAATACTTCTGGCCCAGAAATGGAAGCAGCAGGAACTTCCTACACTGGAAGATTGGCAGATAAAGATGGTTGAATACGTGGAGTTGGCAAAGCTGACAGAGAATATCCGGAATCGGTGTGACGAACTGTTTCAAAAGGACTGGAGCAAATTTATATTTTATATGAAAGAAAACGGTAAACAGCTGAAAACGTTTGTAGGTCTGAGCTGAAATGTTTGGTAATGTGAAAATAAGGAGCTGATTTACATATAAGGAGGTGAATGCTAAAAGATAGATATAAGGTAAAAAAGTGGTAACAGAAATGTGAAGAATTGGTAAAGATGTGTGGAAGTCAGTTAGAGGGAGGGAAGGAGGTCCATGCTTTGTGTAAGCAATGTCTTAAGTTATGGATTTGCATTATGAAAATGTAATGAAATATGGAAAACTCAATAAAAATCATGTTAAAAAAAAGAAAAGAAAGTGTTCAGGTGTGGGTGGATGTGCACATGGAAATAATGGATTTGTGTGACCCATGTGTGCATTAACACTCAAAGTGCTCAGGAAGCAGAAAAGAGTCTGCTCTGGTGCATCAGAGTGCTGGTGATGTGTGTGGGAGCGTTAAGGAAGGTAGGAGAGGATATATTGTTTTGATATTATCCCTCCTCACTCACGCTAGTGAGTAAACAGCACAGCACAGCACACCCCCATTGCAACTTATAGGAAGCAAGTTGATGATTCATTTGTGTCCTTTAATTAAGCAATCCAGTCTGGATTGTTCCTGGTAAGTTTCCCCTTTATTTTCCTCTTATCTTAAAATAATAATAGCACAACACAGTCCTCTTTAAAGAATAAAGTTTTACTCACATTCAGTTCACAGCAGTGATCTGAAGGCAGGCTTTATCTTGTGGTTACAGTGAAAAGAAGTCGGAGCTACATCTCAGACTTTCTGCTTGTGGGCTCCATCCTATGTGAAGGGTGAGCCATGCGCTGGCTAAGAGCCAGGAGAGCAAGAGTCCAAGAGTAAGAGTAAGAGAGTAAGGGTCCTAGAGAGAGATGGTTGTGTGGCCAACACTTTTATCTGGTCAGCTAGGGCCATGTCCACCTACCTGGTCACACACAGGGTGACGAAGCTCCAGAGCAGGTATGACAGGAAGTCCTCCCTGTCTGGAGCCACATCCCCCTGTGTGTCCATTCTAGGCAACAGGAAAATGTTGTACTTGACTGCTCTAGTAATAATACACCCCACAATGTGAACATCAGAGCACTCCTGTTTCCCGACTGTGCCAATGTGCTTAGTTCCTGGGAATGAAAGAGGACAGTGCCAATGGCAACTGTGTGCAAAAGGCACCATCTTTACATGCTAGGCTTGCCATACGTCAGGTAAATTCCAGACATGTCCTGGTTTTTGGGTGTAAAAATGGTGTCCGGGGGAAATTTTGCTGAAATGGCAAAATGTCAGGGGAAACCCGGATATATGGCAATGCAATGGAAAAAGCAGCAGATACAGCTCAAAAAGCTTAAAATCACTATTTTGGGGGTAGGTTTTCCCCAAAATGTTCGATTTGGGTTTGTCCCCTCCCCCCAAAAAAGCTTAACAAAGCTCAACAACTTTGCAGGTGTCAGGAAATTTACTTTTTGAAATATGGCAACCCTATACATGCTGCAATCACTGCACTGCCAAATTCATAAATGCCGGAATGGGGGAGGAAGACCTGCCCTATGGGTCAGCAACTTGCAACTGTGGGCTTGATGTGACCTAAATTCTGAGCTTCTGCAAGGAAATGCATGGGACACATAAGAAACTGCCCTTTACTGACTCAGATCAATTGGACTATCCAACTCAGTACTGTCTACAATGGCTGGAGTGGCTGTTCAGGGTCCCAGACATGATGCAATACCTAGCCTTACCTGGAGATGCCAGGAATTCAGTCTGGTACTTTTTGCAAGGCAGATGCTCTTTCACTGAGCTACGCTACCACTTTAGCTGTGGCTTTTGGCTGCCTTGCACCATCACCCAAAGCATCTATTTTGGTATAATAATAAATTTTTATTTATACCCCGCCCTTCCTGGTTTAAAAACTGGGCTCATGGTGGCTAACAGCAAATATAAAACATGGATTAGAATGCGACTTTAAAACAGCATAAAACAGCATAAAATACAACATAAAATGCAGCATTAATATCAACAGAATTCAAAAATTCAGGGGTCAATTTGGGGGAGAAAAACAACAACAACGTATGCACATTGATCACAATGAAACATGCCTTCCATGTTTCACATTTCCAACTCAGTGTGGGGAAGAAGAGTCTGGGGGCCTAATTTATTAACTGCAGCCCAATTATTGAAGATGGCTTAATTTGCCTTTAATGTTCAGTGACTCCATGACAGAGGGTTTTGGTGCTCAAAAAACTTCGCTGCAAATGGTGAGCATGTTGGAGGATCTGTTCAGAACCATGCTATATCATTACTTTATGCAACATTAAATTAACAGCCTGGTGTTCCTTAATTGCATCAGCATGTTATTGGCTCTCTTGGAGCACTGGAGATGAGGAAGCTCTTCGGGGAATCGCAGCTGATTAATGAGAGTGCGTCAAAACTTGTCAGAAGCCAGCAACCCCAGTATGTTTCCCCTATGGGTGAAGATGATAATGAATGAGATATGAAGATAGGCATGGGGGAAGGGACTATAATGAAAAACTGCTCACACCCTTAGCTAATGCATGCCTATTGGGAAGTAATTTCCTCTGAGTTCAATGGGATTTGCTCCCATCCAAGTGTGTATATAGTACCCCGGCTCAACCAGTTGAGGGACCATACTGGTAATGGTTACTAGGAAAAGATGGTTCAGATGCTGGAAGTGTGAGGTTTGCAGCCAAATCACAAGTGCATGTTTTGCTAGGCAAGCACAGGGCTAGTAGACAGAGAGATCTTTTGTTGTTGTTGAAATTTAATCTTTTTTGATTTTAAATATTGAGTCCCTTCACCACAAAAAGAACAACAAAAACAGATCCCATCAAACACAAAGAAATGTTACACATAAAATAAAATTCTTCCATATGTTGAGACTTCCGTCGTCCTCAGTATGGGTCCTCCGTTTCCTTGTTGACTGCATATTTGTATATTCTTTAACTTAACATGGGACGTGAGTAGTGCTGTGGGTTAAACCACAGAGCCTAGGACTTGCCGATTAGAAGGTCGGCGGTTCGAATCCCCATGAAGGGGTGAGCTCCTGTTGCTCGGTCCCTGCTCCTGCCAACCTAGCAGTTCGAAAGCCTGTCAAAGTGCAAGTAGATAAATAGGTACTGCTCTGGCGGAAAGGTAAACGGCGTTTCCGTGCGCTGCTCTGGTTCGCCAGAAGTGGCTTAGTCATGCTGGCCACATGACCCAGAAGCTGTACGCTGGCTCCCTCGTCCAATAAAGCGAGATGAACGCCGCAACCCCAGAGTCGGTCATGACTGGACCTAATGGTCAGGGATCCCTTTACCTTTACCTAACTTAACATAAATTATCCATTGTACACAGAGAGTTCTTAAACTTCCTAGATAGGATCCTTTGTGTGGCCTACTTCCCCTGCCTCCTCTGGGTGAGAATTCTGTAACAGACAAGATAATCCTTTACACTTCCTTCTGTCTCTCTTTCCACCATGCTTTCAAGCTATGCAGAAATGTTTTGCTGATGCTCCTAGCTTCAGCCAGTGTTTCTGAGACTACCAACATTTATTTTACTGTAACTTAGAATTATTTTTCTGCATACTACTTTTTATATTTGCTGCCTGCATTGAAATGTACCGTATTTTTCGCTCTATAACACGCACCCGACCATAACACGCACATAGTTTTTAGAGGAGGAAAACAAGAAAAAAAATATTCTAAACGAAACAGCGGGTGTATGATTTTTGTGGTTCATGCTGTGGCCACAGACATGTGATCTGACGGTGAGTTTGGGGTAGCCCAATGCAAAAATCCTGAGGATCCATGTGGATCCATGCTTTGTAACCATGTTTTTGCACCACTGCGGCCCCAGGCAACAGTGGGTGCATGATTTTTTTGGTGCAAGCCGTAGCCATGGACATGCAATGTGATCTGATGGTGAATTTGGGGTGACCCAGTGCAAAAATCCTGAGGATCCATGTGGATCCGTGCTTTGTAACCATGTTTTAAGTGGGGAGGGAAGGAAAAGCACTCAAGGGACAAGGAACACGCGTGGGGTGGGTGGAGAAGGATGCTGTTAATAATGCAGAAGAGGGGTATAAGAGGAGAAGGCTCCTCTCCTCTCCCGCTTTGCTCCTTTAAAGCAAGCAGGCTCTCTGTCCCTCTCTCCTCCCCACTCAGCCACTCTTCTCCTGCTTTGCTGTTTCAAAGCGAGCCACGGAGGAGGGAAGGAAGGGGAACCATGGATCCTCTGCTCACGACTGTAGCAGATCCCCCCGCCATCCGTAGGCATTCCCTCCATAACACGCACAGACATTTCCCCTTACTTTCTAGGAGGAAAAAAGTGAGTGTTACGGTGCAAAAAATACGGTAAGTAAACTTTTTTTGTTTATCATGCCAAAATGGCGATGAAGACGGGGAGGTCAGCAGACCACAAATAAAAGGGCATAAAAGGGTGTGATTGCCTAATTCCAAGTTTTAGTAAGGTGCAAAGCTACAAGTGTTCTACTCTAACAGACTTCAAAACCCACTTACTTTTTGTATGTCTCCCACACACCTAAGAAAGGAGGTTTACATTTTAATCTACAGATATAATCCATTTCCTACAGGAAGTAGATGTGGCTGAAGCTTGAAAGCAGCAAGGAGTTACAAAAAGTTACACTCCATCTTTGTACATTGCAAGGCGCAGTTACACTGGAAAATCTTTATGTCATCTGGCAGAATGTTATCTTGAACACAAATAAACCCCACTTAACAATAACAACTTATACTGCCTTCCTGTGAGATCTGGAACTCCAGAGTTAACTTTCATTTTTGAATGCAATACAGTGGTACCTCGGGTTACATACGCTTCATGTTACATATGCTTCAGGTTACAGACTCTGCTAACCCAGAAATAGTACCTCAGGTTAAGAACTTTGCTTCAGGATAAGAACAGAAATCGTGCTCCGGCGGCACGGCAGCAGCGGGAGGCCCCATTAGCTAAAGTGGTGCTTCAGGTTAAGAACAGTTTCAGGTTAAGAATGGACTTCCGGAACGAATTAAGTACTTAACCTGAGGTACCACTGTATGTGATTTGTACCATTCTTTGTCCCTCTGCTTCCTAACTGGGTTTCTCTTTCACTCTCTTTTTCTTTGGGTAATATGGCTTGCTTTGCATTAAAATTGATTAAAAATGTTTTGTTTTTTTTTAAAAAAAGGACAGTGAGCATGTGGTTGAAGATGAACAGAGTCAGGTAATCACTGAAAAAGTTAGCAAGATCAGCATCAGATTATGAAATAGAATCCTGGATCTGAAGGAAGAAAAACCAAAGAAAAGATAGTAATCTATTCTGGCACTTTGGGGACAGGGAAGTGTGAATGGAGAAAGTTGGAGAAACAGAAACTGGGCTATTGGCAAAGCAATTAATAAATATTAATAATATGTCTGTGGAAAAGACATCCCCAGGAGCTTAAGAATTGGTCTATGTGGAAAGCAGGACTGGTGGATGAACACACACACACACACACACACACACACACACACACAAACACACACACGATTGGATTGATGTACCCTTGAGGAGTAAGACAAAAAATGGGATAAATTTGATTTTTAAATGGAAATATGGTTAGATAATATTCAGCTCTGTATGCCAGCATATGAGCATGATTCCTTTATCTACTTTTTGAATTAGCTGGTGCTTCAGCTATCACATTCCCAGTTTAAAACTGGTTTGCATGGGAATTGAAGTAATGTGATTAAGCAACTCCTGTTTTAATAGACGTTTTGCAGATCTGGCTTGAAGTTCCTTGTGCTGCTTGGTGGTCAGTTTGTCACTTTTTTTAACAAAAGGAGGTAGGATCAGCTGGCTGGCTGGATTCAGATGAACAGTTTTCTTCTACGAAGATGCACTGACCTTTGAAGTCTTATTGTGTTTGAAATTAAGGAACGCAATGCATTTCAAGCACCACCCCCCCCAGAACCTGGAAACTGTAATTTACCCATCACAGGGTTACAATACCCAACATCCTTAGCAATCTACAGTTCCCATGATATTTTGGGGGAAATGTGCCTTAAATATGTAGAGTGTATGCTAAACAATTCATCTTATAAGGTTGTGCCTAAGACTGAGCAAAAATTCCCTTCCCCAAATCCGCTGCTCGGTCCAGCTATTCAGGGGTGTGAAGGATTATTGAAAGGATCTGTCAAATGGAGAATTACCGTTATGATGGCAGTGATCCTCTCCACTTCATTCCCCCCTCCCTTTCACTCTCCTTTAGTGCCTCAACCAACCAGCTTCAACACTTGGCATGCATGGATGTTTTGGGAACAGCTTAAGAGTACAGGTATTTATGGGCTGTGGCCAGCAGTCCCAATATATTTGTCTTTCCAAATCCATGCAGCCAAAATACCTTAACCCACCTCTCCCCACCCCTAGTCTATAAGTAAAGGTAAAGGGACCCCTGACCATTAGGTCCAGTCGTGGCCGACTCTGGGGTTGCGGCGCTCATCTCGCTTTATTGGCCAAGGGAACTGGCATACTGCTTCCAGGTCATGTGGCCAGCATGACTAAGCCGCTTCTGGTGAACCAGAGCAGCGCACGGAAACGCCATTTACCTTCCCGCCGGAGCGGTACCTATTTATCTACTTGCACTTTGACGTGCTTTCGAACTGCTAGGTTGGCAGGAGCTGGGACCAAGAAATGGGAGCTCACCCCGTCACAGGGATTCAAACAGCCGACCTTCTGATCAGCAAATCCTAGGCTCTGTGGTTTAACCCACAATGCCCCCGCGTCCCACCCCTATTCTATACTCTCCTTTAATTTATTGTTAGAATGGCATTTTATGTGTATTGTTAAAAAAAATTAAAGTTTTAACAGAGCAGGTATTTTACAACCTTCAGAAGAGCCTTTTAGGATTACCATTTTACAATTTTGCAGCACTGGAGATGGGACGTGGCAATTTGCTATTATACGTGAGTAGACATCTGAACCCAGGCAATTGCACATCTGAGTGCAATACTCCAATCAATGCGTCCTTTCACCATAGTGGGACTGATCATTATGCACAGTGTTGGGGGGGGGGGAGAGGAATTATTTTATCTTGTAGTGAGGATCCTGTAGCAATCATTGTAAGCTGGGAATCAGACTCACAAATCCCATATTGAGTCCACTGTTATTGTGAGCCGACCACACTGCTGAAAAATCCGCCGCTGTTGTTTTTCTGATGGGATACTATAATGGAGTTCTTTTCAGAGCTACATTTGCAAACATTGCTCTGTTCAGTAACCAGCAGATGGTAATCAAGAGCAGATTGGAAGCCTGTCCGTTGAGATTTAAGCACAATACTTCTGTGGCATACTGAGCGTTTGCCAAATGAAGTTACAGTTTACAAGTTCAGTTCTAAATGCTGGATTGCTCAGCTCTTTCTAGTTCATTGAAGTGTACGGGAGTCTGAATTGTCTGGCCTATTTGGAATTACAGACCTTTTTTTCCCTGGGATGTCAAATAAGTTTACATCTGCTGTCAAAGCATCCGCTCTGTTGCAAAGCGAACTGATTGCCTGTCCCGACTGAGGAATGGCTTGAATTTGAGAACGCATAACATATATTCCATCACGAACAACTTATAAGAGGTAAGATTTTGGGCTGGGGAGGGTATCCTTCACCACAGGATGCAATAAATGTGATAGTAGTCATGCTGGTCCAGTAAACTGGTGAGTATTAATGGATACTGCCAGATATAAAATAGTGGCATTAAATCTTAAGGTGTAAGATTCAGAATGTTGTAAAGAAATTGGACTGTTTTCTCAGAATACTCTTAATGGAGGTATGAACAGTGTTTACTTTCTAAAATAAGGGATTCTGGTTCTTGGACCTAATATGTTCACTCAGAAAATGTTATTTGAAGCCAAATGGTAAACTATCCTAATATATAGTGTTTAAAATCCGATATTCCCCTTCAATATAGCAAATTACCTTGGTTAACCATTATATGCACTGGCTGTGTGAATATTTCTCCTTGACATTTTGTGGTACTATCCATGGAGCTTGGTCCATTAGGGTAAATGGAGAACTGTCCCATTGACCTCAATCTGTCAATCTTCTTGCCTGTCAGTCTTCCTCTTCCTTGGCCTCACTGTTGTCCTTGTAAAACTCAACAGAGAAGTGGATGTGGGATGGGTGGGAATTAGAATCAATTGACTCTCCCTGTCATTGGGTCAGGCTCCACCTACTGTCTCGGTTCCCTGTATTCCACACCACCAAGCTTAATAGACACCAGCTACCACTGAATACTATTTACCAAGTATGGACATAGTTCAAACTTATAAGGGCAAAACTATATCTTCCATGGAAAACAAGGGGTCTTCAAGAGCCATATTGGGCAGGGGTTGGCAACGTTTATCTTGCCTGGGCCGGATCAGTCCCACAGAGATCTTTCTGTGGGCCGGATTGCCTGCAGTTTTCAGCGATTTTTGGCATCTGCGTGGGCAGATGCGATTTTCGGCACCGAGGAAGCCGCACAGCGCACATGCATGCAGCTTGGTTCAGGGGCGGCTCGTGGGCCGGTCAAACGACCTCCGTGGACCTTAGATTGCTGACCCCTGCTATTGGGGCATGCTGCACTTGTGTGCAAACCTCACAGGTGAGCGCGGAATGGATGAGCACGGTAAGCTCAGCCTTTTCTCTTAAACGCCATTGTTTAAAGCAAGTAGCCTCCTCGACTTACAGAGGCTTCCTGCTTCACACAGTCACCCTGCATGAGCTGGAGGGTCATGGAGATAGCAGCATGGTATGTCCATGTGTGAGCTCAACATGCTCGTCTCTGCTCATGGCTAGGGTTTACCTGCAAGCAGAGTGCCGAATCTGGATTGGAGACAAACTTGCTGGCTCAAATAGTGAAAGGTCCTTTCCAGATGAGTGGCTTATTGTGCATTCATCCCAATATGTTCGCACGAAGATTGCATGGAGGTTAGATCACCTCAGCTATTTATCAAGCATTCATTCTAATTAGCTTGTGGGGAGGCTCTAGATGGCTTTAAGCAAGCACCCCCCCACACACTTTCCTTGTCCTTGCCCAATCTTTGCAGAAAGCGGGTTTGTTGCGCCAGAGTGCCCAAATTGATTGCGCAGCCTGAGATTGTCAGAACATGATTGAATCCCAGCTGTAAGTGGCAACAGCCTGGAAGCACCTGAAGCCATCATATTTTAAGAGTTTGGCTCAGAATGGCACCTGATCTGGGGGCACAGTTTCTATTTATGGAGTGTGAGCAATAATGCGCTCCCCTTGCTAAATTTGCGTGAGAATCAAGTGCTTTGCCTTTATTGGTCCATCTTGGAGTTCACATTTCAGGTGGCACTTCCTCTAGGCAAAGGGGAGCTGGGAGCTGGGTTGAAGACTCTGGAGCCACACCAGTTCTTGCTTCTAGCTGAGGGCAAAGGCTAACTCTAGGTCTTTGTTCGCCCCACTCTTTGCTCTCACCTTCACGGTCACAGAAGGAAATGTGGCCTTTTCCCTTCACTGCCTCGCCTCTGCCTGCCAGCCCCTTTTCCACAGCCCTGCAGCAGCGTGTGAAAACTGTAGAGGGATTGTTACAGTTGCTCAGGGCAACAGGAATTTATGATACGTTTTGCATCATAATTTAGAAGCCTCAGAAGGGGAACATTGTGTGCTGAACAGCTCTCCCCAAGACTCCTCCCAAACATCCTCACTCTCTCTCTTGCTGCAGGCTATCAGAAGTCAAAATAGCCATTTAAGAAACAGCTGGGAGCAACCAGGAAGTAGACAGGACATATCCTTTAGGCCTCCTTTGTTTCATCGGATTCCTTCTGTTTCTCATTTGTTCTTGCTTCCCTGAGCACTAGCAGAAGAAATGATCCCCTGCTCTGGATACTGCCAAGCGTATTGCATTTTCTTTCAAACAAGCCAAACAAAATATCAGGACTAGCAGGACTTTCACAGAAATCCAAGGTGGAGACAGATATCAAGCTACCTGCCGCTGAGGATAAGTCTAGATTTGCACAGAGGCTGTATCTGACATGACTGCCAGCAGTGTTGAGAGGTACCATTGGAGCAAGACTTGGGGGGCAGAGGTCCAGGGCCCCACTCAGCAGAATGAGCAGAAGGGACCCAAAACACAGCAAGGCTGCATTTATGGATGGGGGAAGAAATCTGAGTCAGTGCACATTTATAGGCAAAAAATCAACCGGATTTGCACTTTCTGAAATGATATGTGAGCAGAAACACAGCAATCCTTCAACGTCCACACTTCTCCAAGCTTGCCATGGAGTTTTCTTACCAAATAATGTGTGCAAAAATGCTTATACTCAGGGAATGTGTTCATAAAGGCGTATGCTAGGGGAAATATTAGGCGTATGCTAGGGGAAATATTAGGGGGAATTGATTGCAAAATATGCATCTTAGGAAAAACTGAATGCAAAAAAGCGTGTGTTTTTAACCCTCCCTCCCCAAATTGATGCTGGAATGTGGAGAACTCAGTTTAAGAATGGGGAGGAAAACTGAGAGAAACTTGAAACGGATTCCTCCCCAGCTAAAGTCAGTGAAGGCACATTATCATCTAAAGAGCCCCTCTCATAATTCTTTGAAGACCAGAGTCCAAAACTACCCACCTGAAGTCCTAGTAAAATCTCCAGGGCGACTTTACACAATCCATTTCCCATGGAATAGAAAGAAGGCACAAAAATGACATGTTGTGTAATAATCCTTCAGTTTGAAAGACAGAGACTGAGCAGACAGCAGCCAAGCAGCCAATCCTAGTCCGAATCTGCATCTGGCCCATAAACAACAGTACCGTCCATTGGAGTCCAAGGCTTTGAAAGTTTAGAAAAGCTTTCAGGTTTTTTTTTTTATCTTGACAAACCTCTACTCCTTCCACTTTCCCTGACCAGGCTAGTTTTTTTAGCTTCCTCCCTGGTGAGGGGATGGGCTTTAGGATGGCACAACTGGTTGGATTGCCAATCGGGACTCTGAGGCTCATTTCTTTTTCAGGCTCTGCCTAAACTGTTGAGGCATTTCAGTTCCCAGGAGAATATTCCGGAAGGTGGCAAATTCTTTGCCTCAAAACCGAGTGAAGAATTTCAGGTGCATCCACAAATCTAGTTTTGATACTATCTAATATTAGTTTAACATTGTTGAAGGAAGCAATTGGCTTGCCCTGTTGGATCAATCCATCAACCTCTGATGGATGATCTAGAAGGATTGGTTCTGGCATCACTTTCGCTGCCCACCCCTTCCAGCCCTTAGTACATATCACTTCCTTCATCCGCCAGTATGAACTAGAAATATAGTTCCCTTCAGTATGAACTGAGCTGAAGTGTTTACGATAGAGGAGTTCTCTCTCTCTTTCTCCACCCCCAACGAAAAACGTTCAGAGACGGTTTCCCTCTCAAACTGTAGAATTCTACTACTCTCCTCAAGTATACTCAGCAAACCTCCATGCTTCACTAACCACAAATATGGCGGACAATTTGGGGAGGCTATTATCATTCAGCCTTGTCCTGATGGACTTCCATACATGGGTGGTGTGATAGTGTTGCCTGCCACCCCAATCTCTGAGCGATGCAAGATTCCAGAGGTTCCAGGCTCTCACCAAAGGTTCAGTTTCATCAGAATGAGGGACAGCAGAGACTGCGGTATCATTATGATATATGGTTTATTTACACACATATGCAACCTGAGCCTACAACGGAGAGGCTCAGAGCATCAACACCCCAAGAAGGTCTTGCTTCTCCCATAGTCACGGCCTTGGCTCCCAGCAGAATTCAGGCATGTCTCTGTCTCTCAAGTGCCCAGCCTGCTTCTAGCCTCTAGCTCACACAATTCAACCCTGGCTTTTGTCCTTCTAACTAGCAGCTAGTTGAAGGAGGGGCCCCCATCCATTTTTCCTGACACGGAACCACTTCCTTTCTTACCTTAATGACCTATATTTAGAGGGCATTGCCAAGAAATGTGCCTTGTTGAATTCAGGAATTAGAAGGCACTCAGGTATACAGTCTCTCCCAACACCCCAAAACTCACAACACTATGTTCAGTCAGCAGGATCATGAGGTGTACAGTGCAGTCATGATCTGAAACAAGGTTTTAACCCCACACATTTACCACAACCCTCAGCCCAGCATGTATTCTGAGTGCACTGCAGACATATAAACTAGGAAGAGTGGGAGTTATAAGCAAAGGATAACATGCAGAGATATGCATAGATGACAGCACCTTCTATGGATGCCATAATCACCTCTACTCTCTCCTGTCCATCATCAGCAAAATAGTTTTGCCAAATATGTTTTCAGTACATTAAAATACACGGGTGTAGCTGAAGAACAGAAAATATGAACCCTATGATTGACTTAGAATTATAGTGACTTGGAGACTGAAAGGTGGAGCAAACAGAGAGCACACGGCCTTTGGAGAAAGCATGAGCCTGAAAGCAAACTGATGTATGTAACCTGAAATGGAAGAAAGGGGAAATCACAAAGGAGGAGTATATACGAGTAGCCAACAGTTGCAGGGTGAATGTCAGGTAGGCTAAAGCTCAGAAAGAGCTCAGGCTTGCAAGAGAGATTAAAAATAATTTTAAAAGGTTTCTTCGGCTATGGTCAAAGCAAGAGGAAGAAGAAGCAAGCGATAGGTCCTCTGGATGGAGAAGATGGAAAATTGCTATTGGGTGACAGAAAGTGGAACTGCTCATCACCTACTTTGCCTTGATCTTCACCCAAAAGGAAAGTGATGCCCAACCTGGTGATAAGAGAATAAACAGTGTAAGGAAGGAACTGCAGCCCAAGATAGGAAAAGAGGTGGTAAGGGAACACCTAGCTATTTTAAACGAATTTAAATCTCCAGGGCCTGGAGCATGCGGATGTAATCTCAGAGCCACTGTCTATAATCTTTTATGATTCTTGGGGAACAGGGGAGGTCCCTGCAGACTGGGCAAATGTTATCCCTATCTTCAAAAAGGGGGGGGGGGAGGGAGAAGACCCAGGTAACTACCAACTGGTGTGCTTGACAATGACACCAAGGAAGGTCCTAGAACAGATCATTCAACAGGCTGTGAGCACTTAGAATCATAGATTCAGAGTTGGAAAGTATCCCCAAGGTTCATCTAGTCCAACCGCCTGCAATGCAGGAATCTCAGCTAAAGCATCCATGACAGATGACCATCCAACCTCTGCTTAAAAACCTCAAATGAAGTAGAGTCCACAACCTGCCAAGGGAGTCCGTTCCAATGCTGAACAGCTCTTACTGTCAGAAAGTTCCTCCTGATGTTTAGTCAGACTCCCCCTTCTTGTAATTTGAAGCTATTGGTTTGCCTTCTAGCTTCCAGAGCAGCCCTGTGACAGCCCTTCAGATATTTGCAGATGGCTTTCATATCTTCTCACAGTCTTTTTCAGGCATAGCAACCACAAGGCCGGTAGCAAGTTCTTCTAACATCATCAGTCAGGACACCTCCATACAATATTTAGTGCTGAATTAATCTAGCACCACTTTAAGGAGAGCTGACGGCTTCCTCCCATTATACAGTCTATGGGTGGCTTTGTGCATTTCAAAGGCATTAGGAGCAGGACATTCACTGTTGCAGCACTTGCCTTACGGAAATCCCTTCTTACTGACCTTAGATAAGCACCAACTGTCTTAAACTTCCTTCAGAGTTTTCTGTTTCCATGGCCTTTCTCTAAAGTGTGACCCCAGCAACATGCAACATTGATCAATGTGATTTTATTCTATTCTGAATTTCATGTGGTATATTGCATTCTTCCATTGTATGCTGCTCTGGTTTTTTTTTAATGTGTGTAATTAATTAACTAAAATAAGGTTTTTTTTAATTTTATTGCACCTTGTGAAGTGCACATGTGTTTGATGAATTTACTGTCGCATTTTTCTCTATATGGCAGAATCCAGTATAACAATTTTATATGCCATTTGGTGGTATTTGAGTTTATTTCCAGTGGATCTTGGCACATGATTTATTTTTATTTTTTGTATTTATGGGGAAATCTTTGGCTATGATATCTATCACTGGAAAACAGTCATACCGGTTCATTGTTTTGGGTACAGAAAGGATGCTAGAAGAAGAAGAAGTCAAAATTAGACATTCTTTGAACAGGTGGAGCCTTCCTGTTAGCTGTAGGTGCAGTATGCAGGTGTCAATATCTGAAACAGATACACAAGAATGTAGGCCACTGTTTTCTCTAATTCCTGAATGGTGTGTGTGTGCATGAGAGAGAGCGAGAGCATCAGGGTAAATTGTAGGCAAGAGAACAGAACCGAGTCATCTTGACTTCAGCAGAGTAGAGCACTCACTTTGCTTTTGTGATGAGAGAAGGATTGCGGTTCGTTGAGAAGGTCTCTCTCCCAGCTCATCCAACCAAATGACCAAATAACTCGCAGCATTTCCAGACTGCCGCTCTTTCCTTATTCAATCACATACTGGCAGGTTGCACAAGAAAGTTGATTTGGAACTCTTGCGTAACAAAACCCACCCGCCATTTTTTTGCAATAAGGGAAGTGGTGGCAAAATGCACTGGGGAGCATGAGATGATAACATTTGCTCGAGGCAACATTGTCTAACCTCCCTGCAGACAAATCAGAATGAATGATTGATTTAAGAGCCATTGCTGTTACACTTGATGCAAGCATAGCAGGATGACTGCTCAATAAAAGGTTGCTTCCTTTGCCTGTCTTAAAACTTACAACATTCAGTTGTAAGGTTCTAGTATTATGAGAGAAGCAAAAAACCCCTCTCCTTATCAACTTCTCCATATCATCCATGCGTAAATTTATAGACTGTTATTCATTCCCTTCCCTAAACTAATGAGCCCCAAATATTGTAGCTTCAGACTTTTCCACACAGGGACGTTTTCCCAGCCCTTTGGTCATTTTAGTTGCCCATTTTCTGAACTTTTCCAAGATCTACCATAACATTTTGATGTGCAGCAGTGGCCCCAGAGTGAACTGCTAATCATTCCTGTTGCCAGTCACTGCTCTCTCCACATCCCTCTTCATTGGAGCAGGAACAGGGAGGCCAGAATTGGCCATAGGTCCTCCAGTTGCTGATCCCCAAACTAATGTGCATCCAGGACTATAAGACTGTAAATCTCATTTTCCTGTTTTGAATAATACTGATACACTTCCATATAGCAGCAATAGAGTTCATGCAGAATACTGTATGCAAAGAGACCAAATCTAGATGGGACCTAGCTGAATTTCCGAAGAAGAAGAAGAAGAAAGAAATGCAGCCAGAGCAAATAAACCTGCAGTCTTCTCAAACTCAGGCAGGCCTTTGTTTTAAAGAGTTGCTTATCTAGATGGAAGCCCTCTGAATGAACAATAAAGTGAAGTAAATTTTAAGTACAGCATCACAGAGTCTCTCTCTGTGTTCTTTCTCCAAAGGACTCAGGAGGGCACCATTAGAGGAACAAGATCTGAAGTGCAATCTGGAAGAATTCAAGGGTACAACAGTATTGAAGATAATCAGATTCCGTTTCAAAGGCAAAAAAGAAAAGAAAAAAGTAATGAGACGCTCATGTGTGCTGGTTGGTGATGCAGGGATAAATGAATCATTTAAGCCGCAGTTCTCTACAGACCTACCTGGAAGGTTAGCCTTAGTCGGCTCGGTGGAGCTTACTTCTGAGTAGACGTGCACAGGATTGTACCATTCAAGTTCTACCTCCACACCTGTATTTAAATAACATTTAAATACAGGATGGCCTTTGGATCCAAGAATCCCTGCTGTGGGTCTGGCTGGCTCAAACTGTTTGCATGAAGCACATTTCCCAGAAGAAATCCAGCAAGCTCTGAAATCTTTCTAAAATGGATCTGGAGAAGTGTCACCTAATCCCTTGGCGCTGGTGTGATGGAAATTATTTGGGTCACCAAACCCTGGACTTGATCATGCCATTCTAAAGGCACTTATCTGTCTACCACCCTCTCTGAAGCTGACATCTCTCTGTTGAGTGGCCAGGGATAATTAGCCGGATTATATGCATTTGGTAGGGAGAGCACTGTTTTTAGCATCGCAGTGCACTGGGAGGGCTCCTCTTTCTCTAGCCCCCTCCTCTTTAATTTTATGCCAGGATCTCTGTAGGAAGAAATCGCCTTGTCACCCAGCCTCTCCTATCAAAGGAGCGCACATGTGTTCCACCCAGCTCTTTATTCTCCCCTGGTTTCATTGTCTTTTTGTGTGTGCCTCCCTCTCCCCCTCCCTCCAAAAGACAATCAAGACAAATGAAGACTTCATCACCATGATCACGGCCAGGACATCTGGGAAGGAATGGGAGAGAGACAGAGGCATGCACAGCAGAATAGCTAGAGAGGAACTGTGACAGCAAGTCTGCGTCATTCTGGGATGTGGGGTTTCGAAGCAGAAGTGAAAGTGGTAGCCTTGCCCGTAGGCAATGAGGCTGGATAATGACAGGAAGAGGGGGGTGAAGGTCCCTGAGGGACATTGTGATGGAGGAAAGGGACGGCAAAAAGAGGCGTCTGCACAGGCAGTTGATAGGTGTGTGTGTGTGTGTGTGTGTGTGTGTGTGTGTGTGTTTGAGAATGAGGGTCCTTGCTGGAATTTGCAAAATGACTTTTCTTGCCAATTGCTATGTGTGTGCTCTCTTCTCTCCCATAGGAAAAAAAATTGCTCTTGAGAGATACTACTAGCAGTTTTTAATCCACCTTAAGGAAGGGAAGATTAGTACAAGTAGTGGCTGTTGCTGATCAGGTTGCGTTTTCTAAGGAGTCTGAAGCCTGTCCAAAGCGTGGGGCTTGGAAGTCTTTCCTACTGATCCCAGGTGTATAAAAGTTGGTCATTTCGTATCCATGGCTTGTGAAGGGAAGATGCTAAGCATATGCTGAAAGCCACTCTTTTCTGAGTGTTTCTTATGTTTCAGGACATATAACTTGGGCACGGGAACAGGCTTAATAAGGAGACTCATGTTTAAGCCTAAATGGGATCTCTGGAAAGTCTTCAGTTGCAAAGAAGAGGCGCTTTAATTAAACCGGTTTGCAAAGGGAGTCCTTCGGGTGGTGGCGTAGCTCAGAGGCAGAGCACAATACGAAAGGCCCCTGGTTTAATCCCTGGTTCATCTCCAGTCAGGGTTGAGAGAGACTCATTGTCTCCAGTTGACAATACTGAGGCAGAAGAACGAATAGCCTCCTCGCTATAAACCATCTCCTTATGTTCCCAAGTGGGAGGGCGTAGCACTTGGAAGAAAAGGCGCTCTGCACACGCTCAGAGGTGCGGGATCAATAATATGTCATTGCCATCGCTTAAGATTTCCAGAGAATACGAGCCCCGAGGTTCTGGCGCGGGCCTCTGGACGGAGGACTCGCCGCCGCCCCAACTCTCGCTAGAGAGAGAAAAGGACAACATACACCCACAAGAGGGGCCCTGAAACCATGTTGCAGAATAAAATAAAAAATAAGAAATCCTCCTGGGGCGGAGTAGCGGGGCGGAGTCAGCCAGGAGAAAGAAGAAGAAGAAGAAGAAGAGGTGGGGTTTGGAAGCCTGTTGCCCCCTGGAGTGGAGGGAAAGGGACTTGGGAGCGGAGGCAACTTGCGCGCGCGTCCTGCGTCTGAGCGCGCCACGCGTTTGGCAACGGGAGAAACCGACGCGATGTAGGATCGGGGCGGCGGGGGTTTGGCTCAGGGGATCGGGGCCCCAGCCCAGCCCAGGCTCGCCCCCTCACCTCCTCCTCTGCTTTGGTCGATTGGCGTCTGCCAGGCTCCCTCGCTGGCTCTCCAAGGCAAGCAGCAGGCACATCGAGCGGGTGGCTGGGAAGAGCGGGTGCGCCGGTGGCAGTGGTGGTGGGTTCGCTTCCCTCCCTCTCCTCCTCTCCACTCCACCCCGCTCCTCTTCTTCTCCGTCTCTCTCTCTCTCTCTCTCCACCCCCCACCCCGCCTCTCCTCCTTTTCGCGGCTGTGTGATCTCTGGACAAGGCGTTTAGTGACGGGGGAACGTGCTACCAGGCTTAAAGTATGGCAAGCAAAGATGGTTTCTGCCAAGGAGCCAGCGATCGCGATGCCTTGGGGTCTGTCTGTCACCTTCCTACACTTCCTGTGCCTGACGACCTGGTGAGTAGCAGGGCAGCATCCCCACCCCCCACCCCTCCGTCCAATTCCCTGGCACCCCTTACTTGATGCCCCGGATTTGGGAAGGGGAGAGAGAGAGGAAGAAGGTGAGTTGGCGAGGGCTAAATCAAAGCTGCCACCTCTCTCTCCCCGCCTCTCCTTTCTTCTTGCCTCTTTCCCACTAAAATGCTTTTGTGCTTCCACCCCCCCACTCCCTTGTAGCCTCACCGTGCTCCCGGGACAGCTCAAAAAGGAGGAGAAATTATGGCCGGAGAATTTCACGCGCATCCTGGACCGTCTCCTGGATGGTTATGACAACAGGCTGCGTCCTGGATTTGGGGGTATGGTTACTGTGCACGGTCCCTGCTGTCTGTGCTGAGTCTGCCTGTGTGTCTTGTCTGTGGGGGAAATTCGCCTAGGTATGCTTCTGTGCCTTTCCAAACCAAAACAAAAACAAAGTAATGATGATGGTTGATTTTCTCTTGTTGTGTGCCTTCCTCAAACCGCGTTGAACCCATTTCCCTCCTCCAGCTCTTCTATATCTGATCACTTGGATGGGGAAGGTGGGGGGGGAGAGAAAAGGGAGGGAGAGCCTTCTGATTCTTTACATCCCCCCTCCTACAAAAAAAAAAAAAAAAAAGAGAACCACATTCCAGATTGTGGCACCCAAAGCTGCTCCTTCGATGCTTAGAAACGCCACAGCCACCCACTGGTTCTAGCACAGCTGCTCAGACCAGTTTCCTGGGTCCTGTTTTGGATTTCGGCGGCAGCTTGTCAATCAAAATTCCGCTACATGCTTAACATGAGCAGGGAGGAAGTTTGGTCTCCTCCTCCGAGTTCACATCCTTGGCAATCCAGCAGTGGCAAGGCGGCGCCGGGGAACCTTCCTCCCTGCCAGTTTCGGCTACCTCCTCTCCCCTGCCCCTCTCTGATTCCGCCACATTAAGCAGAGAAAACAGGGATTTAGCAGCTGGGCCCCCATCCCTCCCCACCCCCCGCCCAACCGCATCTGCAGATTGTGTACATGGTGGTAGGAGAGAAGTTGAGAGTTGGTTGCCTGGATCCTGCCACTTTGGGGGCAGCAATCGCTTGGCATTCTGTCAAAGGAGAGCAAATGCAGCTGCTGCTTCTGATTAAAAACACACCCGCACACTCCGGCAGTGAGGCTATGGGAGGTTTTGTGTTTTTTTAAAGAAATCTTGCACCTGCATCTGATGATCTTGGCAACAACGTTCACATCGAAAGCCCCATCCTTTGCATGCGGTAGCACCAGAAAGTGGAACGCCCCCTTCTTTAGCTCGCATTTATGCCCCCTCAATTTTTTTAGCTCCAGTCCAATACATGGGGACCTCCAGATTTTGTAGCAGCCGCTCATCCTGGCTTTGCTTAATTGCTGCCCTCGCCGCCGCGTTAATTATACTTGTTCGTTTTTCTGATTTAGCAGGTTGGGTGGCTGAACTTTGAGTCAACCCATGGCCAGATTTGTGGGTTGGATTTGTGACCTAGGAGGTGCAAAAAGTCCCACAGGATCAAGCAACACTCCGCCTCCCCTTTGCTTCCATGACAAAGTGTTGAGGGCTGGCTGCAGCTCTTCCTTCTTGCTGGAAACGGGCATGTGTCAAAATGTAGGATGAGGCGATGGAGTTATTTCGGAGGCTACTATGCAACCAGCACTGAGCAAAGACTTTGCTGAGGCTTGTTCTGTGAAAACATTGTGCTTCTTTCTTTAAGTGCTTAGTTTAGACATGTGATACACCTACGCTGGCATCTATGCCGGTAATTTCCAGATATGCTGTTACCCAGTGCAGTCATAATGGGAAGCAACTTGGCACTATCAGTTCCTGCTTATTTTAGACATCTTTTCAGTAGAGCTGGGCTGCTCTGAGGTCTGTTGAAGAACACAAAGCATAGATGAAGTTAACCTTATGAAAACATGACACTCAACCAGCAACCCGATGGTTTTCTTGTCTCTTTTATACATTTCTCTCCAGCGTGCATGCACAGATATTGTCTGATCAGAAATCACATAGATGTTTTGCATGTGTTTTTGTGAGATGATAGCTTTTACTTGATCCACTTTGGTTGGCCTAAGGTTCTGGAAACTTTTGAGTTACAATAGAAAACTTTACCAAGAAGATTAAAGGTAGCTAATTTTTTCTAGCTCAGCTCCAAAGAACCGTGGCCCAAGTTAGACATAAAGAGAGCTTTTGGATTTGTGGTTCTTGAACAGCAGCTCTCCATGTCACATGGCAAAGTCCTTTTGAGGGAGATTATGAAAGTGGTTTGTGATACTGGATGCAGGACTAGTCTGAGATATTTTGCTGCCTGAATCCAAGGACAATAAGATGACCAGACTGGTAGCTGGATCTTATTTCCAACACTGGCGATGGGGCATTATGCTTCCATAGAGAGCAACAGACTAGCTTAGGGAGTGCAGGCCAGGTCAGGCCGCAAACACATCTCTGCCCCCCAGCAACTTGCTGTCACTCCCTGGCTCTCATGATTGAATACCCGAGGAAGCTGCCCCACACTGTCCAATGGTAGGGCCAGTCCTGATGGCATAGGAGACTACAATTCAAAGGGATGGGGAGGAATCAAAAAGTATACTGGACCCAACTGCTTAGGCACAGTATGAACTTATGCATGTTGTTCAAAACTAAGTCTCACTATAATCAGTGGGGGTTGCTGTCAAGTAAGTGAGTTTAAGACCGCAACCCTAAAACAGTTCTTTTGCCTATATGTGGAACAAAATCAGACAACTACATGTAATGTTTAGAATATTTTCTCTCATCCCAACTATTTAATCGCTTCAAACATGCATGTTTGCTTATTGAATAGCACACATGGGGCTTAAAGAGTTTAAGGTCTTTGAGTTATATGATGTTCTACTGACCCAAGAACTCAAAGGAATTGCTTCCTGCTAGTCTGTCCCCCGGCCACGTATCTTAAAAATGTTTAGAAGGCTAAAAATGGTGTACACACACAGTTAAGTCCAGTCGCACCAGAAGCGGTTTAGTCATGCTGGCCACATGACCCGGAAAGCTGTCTGAGGACAAACGCCAGCTCCCTTGGCCTGAAAGCAGAGATGAACGCTGCAGCCCAAAGTCAAATTCAACTAGACTTAACCATCCAGAGGTCCTTTACACACACACACACACACACACACACACACACACACACACACACTCAAAATGATAACTTTTTTGTCTCTAAAGTGAAGCAAACATTTGCATTAATAAGCAACTAGAGTCCCTACATGACTGAGATCAGCTCCAGAAGTGTTGAATGAACAGATGTATCAGCTTCTGGCTCCACAATGATGTGTCCCACAAACCATAGCTGGCCTGCTAAAATACATGATCTCATCTATTTTACATCTTGTGCAGATTTCATAGTCACCTGAGAAAGAGGCTGTTAATCTTTCTGGAATAAATGCCAATTTTAGGGTCCCATAAATGATTATATGTCACATTATCTATCTGAGGCACATAAAGTCATATAATTGAGAGGTACCCTCAGGGGCCATTTGATGGTTGGAGAGTCACTGGTTCAGATAAATAGGAGTATTGCTACACAGGATTCACACTGAGATGACTCTAGATTGGGGTGGGATTCCTGTGACAAAAAGATTGCACACATGACGGTCTGCCTAATTTCAAAGTAGGGCAGCCATCACCAACAACATAAAGAAAAAGAGTAAATGGATAACATAAAAATAGTTATAAAGGGCAGAGATTCGCATATAATTTTCATGGGCTGATAGAGTCCATTTTAGAAATAATTGCTATAATTTAAATACATCTCACCAGAGTGGAGAAGACTGTGACCAGGTGACTTGTCTACTTGCTCATCTTCTCTCCTAATGATAACTGCTGATGGACAAGTTCTGCCTTCACTTAAGTATATATTTAAATTGGGTCACACTGGGCAGCAGGGGTGCCATCTTGAATAAAATATTGGAGTGGCAGGTAAGGCCCACCCCACATAATCAATCACAGGATGCGATGCACGCACACCAATTGAATGGCAATGTCCATCAACTTTGGGGGCCGCCCCGCCCCCCTCAAAAATTTTATTGGGTGGTGGGCAAAGGGACCTTAGCTCCTAGGAGTTGTCTCCTATGCAGAGGAAGGTGCTTCCATATAGAGGAATGCTCTCTGTAAAGTATGGCGCATGGGTGTTCTCTGTCAAAATCCCCCTGCAAGCAATTTGTTCAAACCTGTGGGAAGAGTTACCTGTTCCTCACCAGTAACCTGCATGGGGTGGAGGAGGGCTGGCAGAAAGAGAGAAAAGCAGGTGGCAGAGAGAGAGGGGGAAAGGGGTGGTTTGATCCATTTTCAGTTCCTAACCCTACCCACTGCTGGCTTTGACCCCACCCACAGCTGGCTTGCAGCCCCTGAAAGATAAAAAGGTAAAGGTAAAAGACCCCTGACAGTTAAGTCCAGTCGCAGACGACTCTGGGGTTGCGGTGCTCATCTCGCTTTACAGGCCGAGGGAGCCGGCGTTTGTCCACAGACAGTTTTTCCTGGTCATGTGACCAGCATGACTAAGCCGCTTCTGGCGCAATGGAACACCGAAACCAGAGCAGCAAATGGAAACACCGTTTACCTTCCCACCACAGTGGTACCAATTTATCTACTCGCACTGGCATGCTTTCGAACTGCTACATAGGTTGGCAGGAGCTGGACCAAGCAATGGGAGCTCACCCCATCGCAAGGATTCAAACCACCAATCTTCTGATCAGCAAGCCCAAGAGGCACAGTGGTTTAGACCACAGCACCACCCGCATCCCCCCTGGAAAGATGGTGACCCTTAAAAGGAGAAAAGGTTGCCCACCCCGGTCCAACATGGGGCAGATAGTGGATATTTGGGCTGCTTCAACAATTACAGTTATAGGCTTATACTTTAAGGAGAAATGTGTGTAAATGATACAAGCATGTGTTTGGAAACACTTTGTCTCATACAGGTATGTCTGCTTGAGAGGTGAAGGTGTATGTTTGATGGCAAGCCTGGGTTATAACACTACCCTTGTACTCTGTAGGCTTGGTAGGACCTACTCCAAGGGGCTAACAACCTCAAAAGAGACCCAATCAGAACAGCAGAGTCAGGACATTTAGGTAGGGTAAACAGGAGAAGGATGTGCAATTATTTCAGGTGCATGTACTTATTTTAGGTACGTGTGACTGACAATGCAATCCTAGGCATGTCTCCTTGAAAGTCTGTCCCACTAAGCCTTATTGCCGGCCGGGTGTGCACAGGACGGCAGTCTTAGATGCAGTAGTAGGGTATTGTGAATAAGGGTTAGTTCCAAAGGCTTTGCAGAAAAAGAAGAGTTTTGAGGAGGGATCTGGAGGAAGTTAAGGTAGTTGGCTTCCTAGGTGTATTCTAGGAGTGGATTCTAGGCAGCCAGGGAGAAAAGATGGAGGAGTTTCAGGGAGCATTTGGACAGCTAAGGGTGGTGAAGCTGGATAAGTGAAGGTTTGTTGGGATACAAGCGCAGAGAGATGAGGACTCTAAAGTTAAGAACAAGACACATGTGCAAAATCTCGTTACAAACAGGAAGCCATGTAGGAATTTAAGGATGGGCTTTATATGGTCTTGAGTGATGAGGAAGGTGGAAAGTTTTGATAGTGGAATGATGGATGGACATAATGGACCAAGATGAAACAGTGGCAGACCACTTCAGGTGTGGAATGGGGCAGCTGTTTCTTGTTGAATGAAGATCCAGCAGCAGACTTGGGGTTGCTGCCATGTAAATGAATGAAGCAACCCTGTAAACTAGGAATGTTGGAGAACTACCATGCATAAGATAGGGTTTACTTTATGTTCACATTTGGAATGGAAGGAAAATTCAATGAAAGCCCTAGAAAGAAAACCTTTGAAATCCAAGTTGGGTGTTGGGCCATTTTTGTTGCTTCTTTGTCCAAACTCAAAAAGGTGAACAGTTTTTTTTAAGTTCCTAAGAAGCAGATTGAATAGAAGACTCTGATTTGGGGAGATAGTATCTAGCCCTGTATTGTCCATTTTTGTAGTAAAGGTACCTTTCTGCTAGAAATAACTCATATTATGATTTAATCGTGATTGTATGGCAGTGTGCAGAGGTTTGTTTCTTTGACATAACTCAGAATAGCAGCAGCTGATTAATCATTAAAATATTCTTTTTCTTCTTCGTTTTTTTCCCTTTTTTGCTGACAAACTTTTATGCCAAAAGTGTTTCACTTTTTTTTTCTTTTTTTTTTTTGGAAATCATGTAATTCACCAATGAACACATAAGTAAACAAATGTCAGAGAGCATGGCAAGATTCAACGAGAAGAGAACATTTAATGTTAAAGTTGTGTTCCAGGTTGACAAGCAATGGAATATTTAATGCGCTTGCTGAATCATGTTCTCCAGCACATTTAGCTCTGGTTAAATTCTGTACAGATTTCACAGAAGCTGGGTTGACATGTCACAGATTCTGTGAAAGTACCTGTGTGGCAGTTGTTAATATTCATAAAATCACAGAATCATAGACTTGTAGACCTGGAAGGGTCCACAAGGGTCATCTAGTCCAACTGCCTGCAATGCAGAAATCTCAGCTAAAGCATCCGTGACAGATGGCCATCCAACCTCAGTTTAGAAGCCTCTGCTTAAACCTTCTTTTTAGTTTCATTTCATTTCATTTCATTTCAACCTTTTATTTAGTGTTAGGGGAGGGGTAGTATCTCTTGTTGGGGACACATTGTGCTCCTTGTGGGGGAGTTTGTCCACCTTTGGTCCACACCCTACACTCAGCTTTCATCTGTGACTCCTAGGAGCTGTCAGCATGTGACCATGGCCACACCCAACATCAAAGAGACACTTATCTGCAAGGGCTTAAGACCTGTATCTGTGTTTTTTTTAAAAAGAAAAGAAAAGGTGAAAGCACTTTCTTAAGGGGGCTGGGAGAGACTACCAGTGAGGCAACGTTTCCACTCCCCATATCTCTCTCTCTCTCTCTCTCTCTCTCTCTCTCTCTCTCTCTCTCTCCATTGGACTCCAACATTTTACCTCTATCATACTTCTACCTATGTCCATTTAGCTTAGTTTCAATCTCCATCCTAAAGGTAAAGGGACCCCTGACCATTAGGTCCAGTCACGGACGACTCTGGGGTTGCGACACTCATCTCGCTTTACTGGCCGAGGGAGCCGGCGTACAGCTTCCAGGTCATGTGGCCAGCATGACTAAGCCGCTTCTGGCGAACAAGAGCAGTGCGTGGAAATGCCATTTACCTTCCCGCTGGAGCGGTACCTATTTATCTACTTGCACTTTGATGTGCTTTCGAACTGATAGGTTGGCAGGAGCAGGGACTGAGCAACGGGAGCTCACCCCGTAGCGGGGATTCGAACTGCCGACCTTCTGATTGGCAAGTCCTAGGCTCTGCCCACAGCACCACCCGCATCCTAACCCCTATTAAAATTGCACTGGCATGAAAAATGTAGAGGCTGAAACAGAATGGGCTGACTTCTGCTGATAAACACCTTGGGTAGGATCTGGCCAAATTTTAAGTCACATGGATTTCCTGCTGAAATTAATGGGCCTTAAATGTGTCAGCTTGGCTGGGCTGTGCCCTTTGTGAATTATAAATAAAATCCGACCGGTTTATTACAACAAATCATCATGTAACATTCTGCTTTCTAGGTTAGAGCAGAATGACGTGGAAGTGTCTGCTGAAGCCTGGATGTTTTCCAAACTCCCCACCCCCCAACCCAATAAATATTTCCTTATCAGTAATTTTGTCATAGAGTTTTCCTGGAATGTGGAGATACTGTTGGCTTTCTGTTGATTTCCTAAAGATGGCATGTGCCCAGATTCAAAGAAATCTGAAACCATCTTGGCTTCAGTAGAGATTTCATCAATTGCAACATTGCCTTCGACTCTTAAAATTAGTCTCCGTCAGTACACTTCTTAGCATTTGTAGGGTAAAAGGCTGAAAAATGAGTAGGAAGTGCTATCAGCTTGCTCATCTAGAGAAGGGGATTTGTACCACCCTGCTTTTTAAAAGTGGGCGTATGAATGGTTCTAACAGCCATCAGCCCAGCCCCCAGGCACTGTGAATTCCAGCCCCCCCTGGTTATCCACCCTCTGCTTCTTCTAGGAGTTTATACCCAAAAGAGGTATTTTAACTGGGAAACATAGAGAGACAGAGGCATTAAAAGACAGTCAATACAGAAAAGAAACCAGATGATACCCCCCCCCAACTTCTCTTTCGATTCTTCATTGATAATAATTTGCTGGGCTGGAACTTATAATTTTGGAAGTCCATTCAATTACAACAGGATTGGAACCATGATAGGTATTCTCCTCTCCAATCCTCTCTCCATCCCCCCTCTCTTCCTCCATCATTTAGAGGTGAATTTTACTTCAAATTTCTTGATCAGACAGACTAATGGGTTGTGTGCCCAGCCACAGACCCCTCACCCCTGGGAGCCAGGGCCAGGAAAAACAAGACACAACGCAGTAGGATTAATATTAGGCCACAACTTTATTAAATTTCAGATGTAGGAAACCTTGGCTTAGGCATTGGGCGGGTATCCCTCTCAGCTCCCAATTGGGGACTGGGGCTGGACAGGGGCAAGGCAGGAAATATGGGGGAGACTGCAAAATGGACGTTTATGCAGCTACCCCCCTCCAGTTCTGGGAGTCAGACCACACACCGAGCACTCGTGGCCAGTGACTCTCTGTGAAAACCCCTCTAATGGGGCCCTGCTAACACCACTGCGCGAGGGGTGCGTAACCACGCTACCCCTCCATTCCGTTGATGGACTAAAGAATACCGCCCAAGGCCTAAAACCACCAAAGTTGTGACAATTGCTATGGGGAAGGCAAAGCCTGCAGAATCTGGGAAACAGCAACCATCGTGCGACTGCAGCAATGCCCACGGACCTGAAAAGGAAAAGGTTAACCTGCAACAACCTTAAAACAGTTAGAGGGAGGGTAGGGTGGGTGATAAGGGATGCGGGTGGTGCTGTGGGTTAAACCACAGAGCCTAGGACTTGCCGATCAGAAGGTTGGTGATTCGAATCCCTGTGACGGGGTGAGCTCCCATTGCTCGGTCCCTGCTCCTGCCAACCTAGCAGTTCGAAAGCACATCAAAGTGCAAGTAGAGAAATAGGTACCACTCCGGCGGGAAGGTAAACGGCATTTCCGTGCACTGCTCTGGTTCACCAGAAGCGACTTAGTTATGCTGGCCACATTACCCGGAAGCTGTACTCCGGCTCCCTCGGCCAATAAAGCGAGATGAGCGCCGCAACCCCAGAGTCGGCCACGACTGGACGTAATGGTCAGGGGTCCCTTTACCTTTACCTTTACGGTAGGTGATGCTCTGCGTCGGCAGGAGCCTCCTTACCTGGCCCCCGGCTCCGCCCCCTGGTCACCGCCTATTGGCTAATTCAAACCAGGGTCAGGCAGGAACCCTGCAGCCTCAGTGGCCATCCCAGGTGATGGAGCAACAGCCAGCCAGCCAAGGTGTGTCTCCAGGAGCCCGGGGAGCGCGCAGCGGGTCGCAAACGCTGCCCCCCTCAACGGGCAAGGCGAGCAGTCATTACTGGTTACTTGCAGTGACCAGCCGGTGTGGAAGTTAACTTTGAAGCTGCACCTTCCTTCTCTATTGTTAAAAAGGAAATGAAGCAGGAAAAGAGTCGTTGTCTCTCAGGACATAGATATTCCTTAAGATCACCGGTTATTCATCTGACAGGAAGTGTATTGTGATGGAACAGGCATTGAGTGTAAGACAGCTCTCGAACCACTCTTTGTTTGCTTTTTTGGCGTAGGTTACTCACCCATGTGCTCCTAACCAGCACTTTGGGCCAGCTTTTAATTTATAACTAGATAGGATCTCAAAATGTAACTACGTTGTGTTTTCTCTGCGCTGTTACCTGAAATATTTTTGTAATGTTGATGGATAGTAAATGATTGGGATTTTCATGCTGTTGTGCAATTACAGTTCTACTATAGTTGGATACCTGTTTGGACATCTGGAGGGCTTTTATTGACTTATAAGTTCAATCTTGGATGGAAGTACTGCTTGATATTGTCTTATCAGTGTGAGCTGACAGTGTTTATTGGCACTGTGTATTTTTCTTTCCTTTTTTAATATTATGTTTTCTTGGTCTTTTTTCCTCAAGAGTTTCCGCCTCCCCAAGAGTTCTGAATCTGTGATTTTCAGGATACCAAGGAAGGATTTAGGCTTGTGTTTAAAGCTATGCTTAAGGAAAAAAACTGTTGGATAACTAGCCAGAATATAAGCTGATGCAGGCCATATGATAAAGATAAATTCATGTGACTCCTGTAAAATGTTGTCAATCATAACTTCTGATCTCAGTAAGAAAGGAATTCAATTTGCTGTAGGTTTCTTTCAGAAACATATATAATTTCTAGCTTCTCCTTCAACTGTATATGTTATAAATGACTTATATAATAACGTGAAACAAATGCCAGTCACGAAGCATGACTAGTTTGGTAATTTAAAGGGGGGAAGAATAAGAATTTGAGACTTGATGTGAGATAATAAAAAACTATGTTTCATATTTCATAGCCTATATTTTGTAATCACATACCACTTGCTATTTTATGTTTGTAATCTGCTAGCTGCTGTTCCTTAATAGTCGTCAATTTATCACTCAGTAGTAATTGTTTAAAATCAGCATTGGTTTGTGCTAAAAAGAGTCACAACATCTGGAACAAACTCATTTATATCAGTCCTTCATTGCAACACTTTACTGAAATACAGAAACATGGTCCTGGTTTGTACATCACAGTAAGCCATGCCAATCCCTGCATGCTCTGATCCTTCCCACTGGTGTGTGGGAGAAACAACCCGTGATCCCTGGCTTAGCATCATAATTTGTTTCATTCCAATCAGACCTAAATCTGTAGCCAGAGTTTGCTCTTGATTTATTCTTCAGGGTTTGTTTGGAGTGAAACAAATTATGATACCCAGTTTGAAGGTAACATTAAGCCAGGGATTTGGGTTTGTTGCTTCTGCACACAAGTGGGGAGAGGCAAGGCACGTGAGATCTGTACACTCACAGCAAATCATTAACGCTGGTTAACCGTGGGAAACAATATTTATTGGCCACCAGCTATATTTCACTATTTCACCCAGTATTAAGGAAATGGTTGTATTTAGAAAAAAGAGAGAAGATGAGATAAAAGGAAAGACTTCTTGTCATCAAAATCTTTGGCTTAACAACGTTGCTTTGGAAGAAGTTGTTATCTTGGTTTGCCTCAAATATATATATATATATATATATATATATATATATATATATATATGTCATATTTCATTGAGACAATTTAGGATGATGCACAGCACTTGTTCATTAGCAGAACACTACATTATTCCAGAGTGCAAAAGCAAGTCAGACTCTCACCAACTACATTCTATAATCATGAAGTATAGCTGTAAGTTCGAAAGCGTGAGTCTCACTCAAATAACTTAAGTGGAATAGTTTGCTGATAGATTCCTGCCAATGGGTTAATCTTTCCTTGCGTGGAAGACGATACTGTGTCCTCACGTGGTTGATTCTGTGCCTGGTGCCGGGACCTGCAGAAATAGCTCCGTTTATGGAGCCTTCCCCTGCCAGCTCCTCCTAGTTAAGAATTGGGGGAAATGGAGCTGTCCATCTCCTGCTGATCTTCTGTACAGCAAGGCTCTGGAAAAACCTTTCAGAACCTTGGACAAGGCACCTATACAGACTGTCCGAAAGAGCTTTATCTCTATAAAAAGAATAGGTACATACTCTTTGATTTAGGAAGGCTTTTATGAATAATGAACATGCATTGTGAACTTGAAAATTTCCTTTTCTACTGACTGCAGGATTTACAGCCTCTATGTATTTTTTTAAAATAAAAAAAACATTTTATTGTATTTTGGCTATCATGCTAGCAGCCGTTTGATACATCAGCGATGCTTTATTATCTTTAATTCTAAAACACTCTGAGTTTTTCATCACGAATGTACAGGGGGAATATGAATCTGGGAAACAAGCAAAATGCCCCAAAGTCTTCAGGATTTGCCATATATTTGGAGTTGGGAGAGCCAAGACAGATGAGGCAATAACAAAGTTCTTCATGAATTAACATGCTAAAGTGTCTATTTTAATATATTAGCTCATTTTCAGATTACTTGCAAACTGAGCAAAAGTTCTTTAATTGTTTCTCATGCCCTGTGTTTGCTTTGTATTAAGAGTGGCCATTAAAGTCAGTGGGAGTTGAACCCACCAATTTTTGCTGGGGACGATGACTCATATTTATAGGTGCCATGTGCACAGATGTATTGATTGGTCCTTGAAAGCCTGGCGTCTCAGCAGTAATTCACTGATCAGCCATATCTCTACCTTAGAAGCAGGGGAGGGCTATAGTTCAGTGGCAAAGCAACTGCGTTACATGCAGAACAACTGGGATAGACCCCTACCTGAAACATCGGAGAACTACAGCTATTCAGTCTAGAGTAGATGATATTGAGTTAGATAGACCATTGGGTTGACTTGGTATAGGGCAGCTTCCTATTTTCTTAAGGGCCTTTAACTACAGCTGTTCTAATTTACAATGCCACTGTTAACTTTCAGAATGTAATTCTATGGTTCCTGGATGGGCATCCCAGGGGTCATAGCATTCTGCTGATCTTCCTCTCCATAAACAGAGAGAGGGGTTTGCTGGTGGGGCATGAGTCTGCTCGTGGTTTCCCCAATGCATTCCTGAATGAAAGGGAGGGCTATAAAAAGCCCAGCAAGACTTGGTGGTTCTACCGTCTTCAATTTTCTCTCTCTCACCCCCTTCGGATTATGCTTGTGTGCGGTGCACACACGCACGTCCATCAATTCCTTCCCCATAGCTGAGATATGCCACCATCTCAAAATTGATGTCTAACAATATCAATGAGCTCTCAGTAAGGAAAAGAATTGTCAGCCAATCATCTTGGGCCAATTTCCGTAACAGAAGGAAGGCCAGTCCGTAGTAATGGCAGAAAGAAGCAGAAAGGTCAGGGTTATTAATTTAATAAAAAATGCATTGAGCAATTCAGAAAAATGACCCAACACTTCAGCAATGGATTTGTGAGGAGCAAATGGGGTAGCCATTTTGTGGCCGCGGGTTATATCAATTTAGGCCTCTGGCCTTGTTTCTCAAACACTCACTATTTATTGATTGTTCAAGCTCATAGTAAACCAGTGTTATAATTGCACCTGCTTATTTGGCTCCATACATTCCCCATTGCTCAGTTCTAGAAAGGTTACCAAATCACCGCATATTACAACTTCTTGTGTTGTATCCATACTTCCCAATGTTTCCCCAAAGGATGGAAAACTTGTGGCTTTTCAGGCGATATCGGACCCCAGTTCCCCTCAGACTCCTACACATGAGTATGAGTCTGGCACAGACACATGCCTGACTGGTATGTTCTCTCCCTTCTGGTCGTTCGTTCGTTCAGGAGATTTAAAATCTTTGTCAAGCCCGAACATTACAGCGACTGATGCCTTAGAAGCATCAGCACACTTCAGGATCAGCAGAGTATAGGCAGCCAGCGTACACACTCAATAGCCCAACATTTTGGCTAAACTACATTTCTTTACATATACACACTCGGAGCATCGTAACTCATCTCCTTCCTCTTCAGCATCAGACAGCAAAGAGAAAGAACAAAGGACAAATGTCCTACATCACAGAAACACAGTAATACAAACATCCTGTCTCTGCCACTTCCCACAATGTGGAATGAAAACATAGACCGTTATGTGATATAACCAATCCCATGACTGCGACACGGGGAAAGAATCCTAACAGGTCAGTGCTAGGGAAGATGGGAATTGGAGTTCATCAACTTTTGGAGGGACACAGGTTCCATATCCCTGTCCTACTGTCATACCAAAAGTTTCACCTGAGCTGTCAATTTACTAGACAAGCTACTATTTTTGTTGTAAGAACTACGAAGACGTTGCATGCAATGCACTTTGCCCACTTGAAGTTTGATATATACATGCCAAGAGTGATTATGGATTGGTTATTCTATAACTATAATTAGGTTTTTTATGGTTTATTTAAGTGTTAAGTGTTCTCAGGTTGGATTTGGTGGCTGTTCCTCACAGATACTGATTAAAGGATGTAGCCCTGACACGACTTACAAGTTTGCCTTCTCTTCAATGGGATTTGCAAGCTTGTAAGTATTACCCAGATGGTCGCCTTAATCTTTAACATGCCATTTTAATTGTTACTAATTTAATGCAACAGCATAGCTTATCCACTCCCACTTATCACTAGAGTTTGCTGTTCTTTCAGAAGGAAATAATCAGGGGGACTGCAGTGATGCTTATAGCCACACACACAAAGCGCTCAGTAATTTCTAAGTGAAGGATTTGGGACAAAAAAAGGGATGGGGGACTGGTACAGGAAAGCAACCTTAACAAGAAAAGCTGAATGTGTACTTTAAAGCACACTCAGTGCACATTTAAAGCACATGGCTCCCCCACCCCAAATCCTGGGAAATGTAGTTTGTTAAGGGTGCTGGGAATTGCAATTCTGTAAGGGGGTAGACTGAAGGGACGCGGGTGGCACTGTGGGTTAAACCACAGAGCCTAGGACTTGCTGATCAGAAGGTCGGCGGTTCAAATCCCCGTGGCGGGGTGAGCTCCCGTTGCTCGGTCCCTGCTCCTGCCAACCTAGCAGTTCGAAAGCACGTCAAAGTGCAAGTAGATAAATAGGTACCACTCCAGTGGGAAGGTAAACAGCGTTTCCATGCTGCTCTGGTTTGCCAGAAGCGGCTTAGTCATGCTGCCACATGACCTGGAAGGTGTACGCCGGCTCCCTCGTCCAATAAAGCAGGATGAGCGCCACAACCCCAGAGTGGGCCACAACTGGACCTAATGGTCAGGGGTCCCTTTACCTTTACCTAAGGGGGTAGACTACAGTTCCCAGCATTCTTTGGGGGAAGTAATGCATGTTGGATGTACTTTAAGCATATGGTGTAGAGAAGGCAAAAAAAAAAAAAAAAAAAAAGGATGTGGATTTAGCCCTGCTTTACTAGAGAAACCTACCTAGCCAATGAGCACACATTTCACCTGTCAGGGAATGATCCCTTCCCTGGCTACATTTCACACCCACACGATCCCTTGTGATAAGTGGGAAAGAGGAAAATGATACACAGTGAAATTCTGTTTGTGTTTACTCAGAAGCAGAAATGTTTTCTCTAGAGAAAACTCTGTCATTTTTAGCGGAACTCACATTGTGGTATGCCTAGGGTTGCTAAGCCCCATTGAACACAACAGAGCTTCCTTCTGAGTATGCATGCATAGGATTGCACTGAACACAGGACAAATGCCAAAATACAGCTGTCCTTTGTCAACAACAAACAGTCACTGTTTTTTGTGTTGAATATATGCTATATGGTAATTTATGGACCTAATAGGTATCTAAAGCCATTTGCACATGTTGCCATGCAACCAGTCCACGCAGAATGTAGGCACCCTATATATAGAAATGAGCAAACCAGTGATATTTTAGGGAGCAGGCTAGCAGGTGGGGCCCATTACTTACATCACAGGAGCCTACACAACACAAAACACTGTTGCTATATGTAGGTTTTGTTTTTTTTCGTTTTTTTATCTTATATTTTGGAAATGTACATCCAGGTTTTTTCCCTTTAATTTTTTTGTGGGTCCCCAAGAGAGTGGGGCCCTAAGCTACAGCTTGTTTAGCTTATATGTAAATCTGGCACTGAAACCCGTATCTCATAAGAGCAATCTATGTGTTAGGCCCAAATGAGCCTAACCAAGCCTCTGTGTTCTTTTATTTGAAAATGAAAAACATTTTTTGGAAAGGGCCAAGTCTGAGTGGAGGGGTGCTTATCCTATTTTCTGCTGACTGGTATTCTGCTCCACTTAACTCCCTGCTCCCTGCTTTTTCCCATCGTGGCTTTGCAAGCTTTGTGGGCTCCTGTAACAGTGGGTGGAGCTTGGGACCATAGCTGTCAACTTACAGATTCGAAAATAAGGGACCAGCAGCCTCGAAAATAAGGGATCAGCAGGGAGGGAAGGAGAGGAGCTGCTTCCTTTGAAACCAGGGAAATTTAAGGGACATTATCAATAAGGGACAGCAGCAGGACACAGCGCTGGGATAAGGCAGTTTCCCGCCAAATAAGGGACGGTTGACAGCTATGCTAGGGACATTAACAAATGGGTTAAGCACCTCTTCCATCTCTGCTGCTTATGCACTCAAAATGGCCCAATCCTGGATTTCCTTCTTACCTATTTATTATTTTGGAGATCATTTGCGAGTTATTACTGTGTGTACTGGGAGTTTTGCCCCCAGTCCTGATCTGTAATATGGGTTTAAATATACTGACCTACCTTGAAGGCTTCTTTTAACCATTACTGTGATGATTATACACGGAGTGCTCTGACAGCTCAGAGAAAATGTAATAATTATAATACTCCAAAGAACTTCACCCTTTGGAAAACGTGAGTGCATTTACCCTGGATCAAAAGGCATTTCTCTGCAGGAGTTCTAACCCTTTTATTTATTTATTAAAAAATATATGATTTGATCTTAAGTTCCTTCACCAGTAACCAGGCAGATAATTGCAGCAGGGGTGCGTACGTGGGTGCAGTTAATGATAAATATAATGAGGTCTGGTTCAGGAGCTTGTGAACTGGGAAGCGACTATATCATTTGATGCTGATTGTTTTAAACTTTTTAAAATGTTGTATTTTGAATTGCTGTCACTCACTCTGGGATGTCAGAATGAAGAATGGGTAATAATAATAATATTTGTTTAAAAGGTAAAGGGACTCCTGACCATTAGGTCCAGTCGTCGCCGACTCGGGTTGTGGCACTCATCTCACTTTTATTGGCTGGTGCACAGCTTCCGGGTCATGTGGCCAGCATGACTAAGCTGCTTCTGGCGAACCAGAGCAGCACACAGAAACGCCATTTACCTTCCCGCCGGAGTGGTACCTATTTATCTACTTGCACTTTGTGCTTTCGAACTGCTAGGTTGGCAGGAGCAGGGACCGAGCAACGGGCGCTCACCCTGTCGCGGGGATTCGAACCTCCAACCTTCTGATCGGCAAGTCCTAGGCTCTATGGTTTAACCCACAGCGCCACCCATGTCCCTTAATAATACTTGCTAGTGCTTGCAAAATGTTTTGTGTGTGCTATTCATCACCTGATGAAGCCTCTAGCCTGCTTTTGACCCAGTCATATTTTTACCTGCCCTATAGCTAAAGTCATATATGACATGCAGTCACCAACACAGGGGTCCTTTTGGACCCAGAAGAGGGTGGAACTGTAGAAGGAATGGAGGTGGAGCAGAAGGGGTATAATGGGGCACACTTATATGCACTCCGTCGATGTGGGGGGGGGGGGCTGGGAATGGAACCCCCATGCGAAATGCTCCCCACCTGTATTCAGTGCAAGCTTTGACTTAAGCCTTGGTAGCCAGTCTGTCAGAAAACAAGAGAAAAACTGGAAATTCAAAGAATGTGGTTTTCTACGATTCTTCGGAGATAATTTTCATACAACAAGTGTTCCAAAAAGCCCTTTATACAATTGGCTTCATCCTTTTGTTACAAACTTATTCTGCTTACCTGAAAAACAAAATTGTCAGTGTCATTTAAGCCATGAAGTGAGGCTGATCGGTTTTCCAGGCAGCTGTCCAAATGGCAAAACTGGATGACTCAGATGACTGCTAAAAAGATATGGGCCTAGTATTTACCTATACATTGTCTTTCTTGATTTCTTTCCCAGGTTGGTAGTGACTGAAGTTATTACCATCTGTCTACTGCTCAGTGACCTTGGCAAAATTAGATGGTATTCTTAGCACTGTCCCCAGTGGACAGGTGTCCTGCTCACGAAATTGGCCCCTGTTGATACCTTGTTGGCATCTTTAGCTGATAGGCTGAGTGTTGAATAACAGTGAAAAGCAAATTACCTCATAATTTCTTCAAATGACCTTCTTTGAATCAGGAAGATGTCATAGATGTGGTTGCGATCTTCAGTTTATCTCCTCTACAGCAATGTTTTCAAACTTCTTTTCCTTAGGGGATGCTTTCTATGTAGACATCATTATTTTTTGTTTATTGAGGTGTCCCTGCACATATCTGCATGTGGTGGCCAATGAGGTGCTTTATAGATGAACTCCCATCAGGCCAATGGTCAGCTTGCGAGGGAAACTTGGTGGAGATAATAATAATAATAATAATAATAATAATAATAATAATAATAATAATAATAATAATAATAATAATAATTTATTATTTATACCCCGCCCATCTGGCTGGGTTTCCCCAGCCACTCTGGGCGGCTTCCAAACGAATATTAAAATACTGTGATACATCAAACATTAAAAGCTTCCCTAAACAGGGCTGCCTTCAGATGTCTTCTAAAAGTCTGGTAGTTGTTGTTCTCTTTGACATCTGGTGGGAGGGCGTTCCACAGGGAGGGCACCACTACCGAGAAGGCCCTCTGCCTGGTTCCCTGTAACTTGGCTTCTCGCAGTGAGGGAACCGCCAGAAGGCCCTCGGTGCTGGACCTCAGTGTCCGGGTAGAACGATGGCGGTGGAGACGCTCCTTCAGGTATACTGGACCGAGGCCATTTAGGGCTTTAAAGGTCAGCACCAACACTTTGAATTGTGCTCGGAAACGTACTGGGAGCCAATGTAGGTCTTTCAAGACCGGTGTTATATGGTCTCGGCGGCCGCTCCCAGTCACCAGTCTGGCTGCTGCATTCTGGATTAGTTGTAGTTTCCGGGTCACCTTCAAAGGTAGCCCCACATAGAGCGCATTGCAGTAGTCCAAGCGGGAGATGACCAGAGCATGCACCACTCTGGCGAGGCAGTCCGCAGGCAGATAGGGTCTCAGCCTACGTACCAGATGGAGCTGGTACACAGCTGCCCTGGACACGGATTTAACCTGTGCCTCCATGGACAGCTGTGAGTCCAAAATGACTCCCAGGCTGCACACCTGGTCCTTCAGGGGCACAGTTACCCCATTCAGGACCAGGGAATCCTCCACACCTGCCCGCCTCCTCTTCCCCAGAAACAGTACTTCTGTCTTGTCAGGATTCAATCAGGTTGATATCTGCCTTTCCATCATATTGGACACCACACACTTGTCTGAGACTACTCACCACAGAAAAGAAAAACCAATAATGGCATACAAACTTTAAGAGGAGGTTTCTTATGACCTGCCTCCTTAAGGAATATGCAGGGCCACAGCTTCAAAACCATACCAACAAAGTAGATCTTTTTGGTACTGCATAGATTACTCAGCAGCAGGGCTACAGAGCTTCTGTGATTCTGAAGAACTGTCATACAAGCATACAGTTTGACTACAACCTCCTGAGAACTGCAGTTGTCTTTTTAAAAAACACACAACCAAATTTCTAGGCCGTGTGGCTACAGATATATAGGCTTGGATGTTTATGGAGAAACCATTTCAAGTCTATTTTTGCAGCTATGCAGACCAAAACATCATTTTTTCTGTGAGTAGGGTGTACAGTTATACAAAACAAGTGGCAAATATACGCTGACTTCATAGTTTTGTGGCTGTGGCGAACATTTACTCTTCTAGTTGCATGTTTGTGTAGGTTAGTTCATTTTGTATACAGTGGTACCTCAGGTTACATACACTTCAGGTTACAGACGCTTCAGGTTACAGACTCCGCTAACCCAGAAATAGTGCTTCAGGTTAAGAACTTTGCTTCAGGATGAGAACAGAAATCATGCTCCGGCGGTGCGGCAGCAGCAGGAGGCCCCATTAGCTAAAGTGGTGCTTCAGGTTAAGAACAGTTTCAGGTTAAGTACGGACCTCTGGAACGAATTAAGTACTTAACCCGAGGTACCACTGTATAAGCCATGCTCAAATCGATGCACAGGTTCAAAATCGCATAGAAACACTAACAGCGAACTGAAAGATAAAAAACTTAAATAAAAAAGGGGAGATTGGAGAGCACCATACTTACACCCTAAATAGTTGGCACCAAAATACTTCCAGGAATAGAAGGGGTTTCATTAGGGCAAACGAGGTATTAACCCACCAATTTCAGTGTGCCCTCAGTAATCCCCAGGCTGCCTCGTTTCTTACTTGCAACCAGTCAGAGGGTGGCATTGCCTGTCATTGGCTGTGGTGCCACCCACTGCTGACCTCCCTGTCTCCCATCCTGCCAGCCCAAATGGGCACCAGCCATTACTAGCTCTAACTCTATGAGCCTGTCTGCCCACACAGGACTTTTGAGGAGCTCTGCTTGATTCTCCAGTGTGGTGTAGTGGTTAAGAGCGGTGGACTTGTAATCTGGTGAACTGGGTTTGCGTCTCCGCTCCTCCACATGCAGCTGCTGGGTGACCTTGGGCTAGTCACAATTCTCTGAAGTCTCTCAGCCTCACTCACCTCACAGAGTGTTTGTTGTGGGGGAGGAAGGGAAAGGAGAATGTGAGCTGCTTTGAGACTCCTTCGGGTAGTGATAAAGCGGGATATCAAATCCAAACTCTTCTTCTTCTTCCCCCCATTTGTCTGCCATACATGTTGTTGGAGGGGATTCAGGAAAAGGCCGTCTCTGTGGCAGCACCCAATTGACAGCACTCTCTTTTCCAAGAGAGCTGTCTGTGTTGGTATTTTGCACAAAGTGAATTTTGTATGTGTGTGCGTGCTGGCAGGCCTTTCTGGTTACTGAATGCTAAAAAATTATCTTTTTAAAATAAAAAAACTTGCTCTTTCTGTAAGCTTGCATCTCTGTATGTGTGTGCTATAAATAAAAATTATTATTATTATTATTATTATTATTATTATTATTATTATTATTATTAAATTCTGATGGTGTTCACCACCCTGGGCATCCTGGAGACGAACTGGGGAAGCAGGATATAAATATTTTTGTGTGCATTAAATGCATTATGAAAAAAGTATAAGTACTATACCATCTTAGAGAAGTCCCGACTCTGTGCCTAGCGCCAGCAATGGGACATGGTCCAAGGTCACATTCAAAGAATTATAAATGCTAAGTGTTACTTAGTGCTTTCAAGTGTTCAAAGAGATTCAGATAGGTTATATAATCCTTACGCATCACTAGGCGACACCAGTTCTTAAAGAACAGGAAGCAGCATATTAGAGATGCTCCGTAAGGTGCGCAGGACAAAGGCTCTTGTGGGCTTTCAAGGCAGCCCCTTGAATTGGGCTGAGAAACTAACGAGGAGCCAGTGCAGGCAAAGAAGACTTGGAATACTAATGAATTGGAAGTCTGTTGCTGCTCTTGAGCAACCAGCCTAGATATCTGAGTAGGAGAGAGTGAAGTGCAACTGCCCTCCCCCAGCCCACCAATAAAAGCATTTTATATTCATAAATATTTATTATCAATTTAAAGGCGTAATTTGCTGGGAAGTTACAGATCTGCCTGCTCCAAATGTGCTTTTCCACACCGAAGCAGTCCCTCTTCTGTTCTTCTGTTCCCAGTTTGCCTATTATCATCTCAGCCGAAAGTGAGTGGCAGAGAGTGAGGCTCGGCAGCCGACGTGAGATTGGGGTGGGGCAGCCACTGGACACTCTCCCTGTCTGATGTGAAACTGAGTAATAAAGACTCTCCTCCTGCAAGAGAGGGGAGTGGTTGTGGTCGGGAGCCGGACTCCGCCTCAAGCAGGGGGCGTTAGCCCCCTGCCTCCCACTCACCTGGCTGGCCTACGCCCACGGGCAGGCACCCAACCAGGTGCCTGCGAGGGGGTGTGTTTAGCAGCCCAAATTGCTGCGGCACCAGCCTTCCGGCCTCACTTTTCATCGTCCCGTCGCGAGTCAACCACCCTCCACTCCCTTAGAGCTCAGGGTCTCAGTTTTCTTTTGGCCTTGCTATGGACCTTAGGTTGGTTGCCCTGGTTGTCCGGGGGGCCTGGTAGGAATTTTTCCATTTGGCATTAGGCTTTTTGGTTTTTTCGCCTACCTCGTAGCAATTGTCATGACTTTCGTGGTATTGGTGGGTAGGTTAGGCATTGGAATAATGTGTTGTGGTGTGTCGAAGGGCTAGGTGTGGCCATCGCCTATGCCTTCAATTTTTGGGTATTCCGTTAAAGGAATCTGGCGGTCGTGTATTCTGTCCGATGCCTGCTTGGTGGGAGGCCTTGGCACGACCCTCGGTGACATCAGGGGAGAGCTTATAGTTGGATTAGCATCAACAGGCTCCACCTACTGGTGAATAAACCCCCCTGTTTTAGACTCACCCCTCTCTGAGGGGGTGGAGTCAGCTGACGTAATCCAATGCCTAAGCCAATACCTTTTCACTTGCTGTAATCAATAAAGTTGTGGCCTTTTCTTGCCCATTAACCTTATATCACGTGTCCTCGTGTTTTCATTCCACTACGCGGAGATCAGGTCCTCGAACCACAATTGGATTTTGCACTCAGTTGCTTTCCATTCTTTGGAATGTTTGTTCCTCTGAGCGGTGATTCATACTTGACAGTGCCCATTGCAGTGTGTGTAAAGCTCCCCTACTATTTAGCTGACATTAAAAATGCTCGCCACTGAATCTATAAATAGTTCCTGGAAGGCAAGAATGCAAACGGGGATTTTTTTAGAAGGTCCACCAAGAAGCAGTTTTTAATTTTCTCCAACCCAGCATTAGCTTGCTCTTGTGTAATAACTGTATACCTTAGCATCAGAATGTTCACCTGTACTGTGAGCAGATGTTTTCTTTTTCTTTTCAATGTGGTAATAAAACAATTTCCCTCAGTAGCACCTTGTTGTGCCACTTTGCCTGGGTATGTTAAGTTCTAAACCAAAATAAATTTAGGTATTAAGGATAAGCAGGTCCTGGCTGGCATTTCATGTTTGTGTCTTACACTTCAGCACGCAAGCTGGCACCCAGGGTGTTCTGTACTGTCTGAAATGGTGTTAAATTAGTCTTTGAATTCCTAAACATTTCCCTCACTACTTTTGGTCTCACGCTTCAGAGTATGTGTACTCCCTTAGGATTAGCTTGAGGTTCAGTTAGTAGATCTTACTATGGATGTTTCCCATTGCTGGTTGTTTACGTGTTGCATGCACTGGGTGGTTCAAAGTATATTATTATTTAATTTTCATAGTGCTTTTATGACACATGAAATTCCAGAGAACAACACATTAAAAAAGAGAGAGCAGGTCTCTGCCAAAAAGAACTAACAATCAGTAGTGCAGGAAGCAGAGGGAGGGAAGCAATAGAAGGAATGTGGGCTTTAAAAAAATGTATCTATAAAGGCTTTAATCAGTGTTTTTTCAGTTGATGTGCACTGGAGCGCAGTTCTGGCACCTCTCTGGCAGGCGCCATTGTGGGCCAGTGCTCCCCACCCACGTCTTGCCTTTACATACTTCTGAGAAGCTCAAAACGGACATTTCAAGTCAAAATGCAAGTCTACACTTTGTTAAGATCTATGACTCCACCTTGAGGGATGCAGGTGGCGCTGTGGGTTAAACCACAGAGCCTAGGGCTTACCGATCAGAAGGTTGCGGTTCAAATCCCCGTGACGGGGTGAGCTCCCGTTGCTTGGTCCCAGCTCCTGCCAACCTAGCAGTTCAAAAGCATGTCAAAGTGCAAGTAGATAGGTACCGCTCCGGCGGGAAGGTAAACGGTGTTTCCGTGTGCTGCTCTGGTTCGCCAGAAGCGGCTTAGTCATGCTGGCCACATGACCTGGAAGCTGTATGCTGGCTTCCTCGGCCAAGAAAGCAAGATGAGCACCACAACCCCAGAGTCGGCCACAACTGGACCTGATGGTCAGGGGTCCCTTTACCTTTACCTTATGGCTCCACCTAGCTCCTAGCCACATTTGATCAAGCTATGGGGTAGAGCAAATTCGTATTTCCTTTTCTTCATTCTATCTCCTGTGTAGCAGTGGCGAGTTTTAATCTTTCCAGCCAGGCCTCTACCATTGCACATGTCTTCTTCTTTTTTGGCGATCACTCATAGCCGAGTAAGATTGTCTTCCATAAACATGGTTTTAACAATGAGTCCATAAGTGACTGTGGAGGCCAATTCTGGATCCACACATCCTTCCACAGTGGGGCATAGGTTTCCAGGCAGGAGTTGATCAAGGTGAGGGTTTGCCAAACGTGCCTTCCTCTTAGCATGTTTCTTCCTTTTGTCCTGAGTTTGAGCATCTTCAAAGTCTACGACACATTTGGTAAAGGCTGTTCTCCAATTGGAGCACTCACAGGCCAGTGTTTCCCAGTTGTCGGTGTTTATATACATTTTTAAAGATTTGTCTTGAGAAAGTCTTTAAACCTCTTTTGTTGACCACCAGCATTACGCTTTCCATTTTTAAGTTCGGAATAGAGTAGTTGCTTTGGAAGATGATAATCAGGCATGCAAACAACACGAGCAGTCCAACGAAGTTGATGTTGAAGAATCATTGCTTCGACACTGGTGATCTTTGCTTCTTCCAGTACACTAGCATTAGTTTGCCTGTCTTCCCAAGTGATATGATTTTTTTTCCACAGACACCATTGTTGGAATCTTTCGAGGAGTTGGTGATGGCGTTTATAGGTGGTCTGTGTTTCACAAGCATACAGTAAGGCTGGTAGTACAATAGTTTTGTAAACAAGCATTTTGGTTTCCCTGAGAATGTCCTGGTGCTCAAACACTCTGTTCTTCAATTGGGAGAAAGCTGCATTTGCCGAGCTCAGGCAATGCTGAATTTCGGAATCAATGTTGGCCCTTGTGGCAAGATAACTGCCTAGGTAGGAAAAGTGATTGACACTCTCCAACATTGCACCATTGAGTTGGATTTGTGGCACTACAGAGGGGTTGTTTTGTCCTTGTTGGTGCCGCACTTTGGGTTTTTTTGGATGTTGAGTGATAGGCCAAGCTTTTTGTAGGGTTCTGTGAAGATATTTAGAATGGCTTGGAAGTCATCCTCTGAGTGTGCACACGCTACATTGTCATCAGTATATTGAAGCTCTATGATGGAAGTTATGGTAACTTACTCTTTGAGTAGGTAACCACCCTACTCAAGTTAAAGAGCTTTCCATCTGTTGATATATGATTTCTGCCCTGGTGGGGAGTTTCCCTTTGACAATGTGTAGGATCATGGCAATGAAAACAATTAATAGAGTTGGGGCAATAACGCAACCCTGCTTAACACTTGCTCCCACTGTGAATGGTTCACTTTGAGAGCCATTGTTATCTGGAATTGTTTCTGTCATATTATCATGGAGGAGCTGAAGGATATCCACAAATTTATCTGGGCAGCCGATTTTCAGAAGGACGGTCCACAGGGCACTACGATTTACAATGTCAAAGGCCTTAGTCAGGTTGATAAATGCCATATACAGGGGATGGTTTTGCTCTCTGCATTTTTCTTGAATCTGTCAAGCAGTGAAAAATCATGTCCACTGTCCCCCTAGAAAGTCAGAAACCATTTTGGGATTCAGGAAGGGCAGCCTCAGATATAGTTAGGAGACAGTTTGCTAAGATCCTTACAAGATCTTTATTAACTGCAGGCCACAGTTAATAAAGAGATGCCTCTATAGTTTCCGCAATCCATTCTATCACCTTTTTTAAAAAAAGGTTGATAATTTTGACATCCCTAAAGTCTGCTGGGATCTCCTCTCTCCCCCAGATTTTTTCAATGAGCTTGTGAAGTTGTTGTGTCAGTTCATTTCTGCCCACTTTGAAGACTTTGGCAGGTATCCCATCAGGTCCGCTGGCTTTGAATCAAACAAAAGCAATCCGATGGATTTCCAATGACAGTTGAAGCATTAGTTCTGTATGCTTTGGCATGTTAGCTTGACCACTGATACAAGATCTTCAGGTGTGTAAAAGAGAACCCAGCAATGCAAAAGCTTTACACACATGGAACCAAATGCCCTGCAATAAGCAATAAGTTTACAACAAGGACATCCAAGCCAGATGTACAGTGAGTCCAAAATGCCCTTGCAGGTGAAGTAGGGAGGCCTGGCAAGCCTAATTTTGCCCATAGGTCAGAGGTTTGTCAACCCTGAGCGAATAAAGTCATGTTCAGAAAAGCTGTCATTCCAACAGGAAGATGTGGGGACTTTTAGGAGTTGATTTCAAGCAGCTGCACAATCTTGATGACCTATGAATTAAAAATGGAAAGTCAGAAAAAAGAGATAGAAGGTGAAGACTTTTGAACTAGAAAATTGCAGGAGCTGTTTGAGGTGACTGTGATCCTAACATAGCTTGTATATTGCTGCTTTGTTGGGAAAAGCTTCTAGTGATTCCTGCATTCATCTTCTTCCGAACTGAACTCTTAGGTGTAATTTACAAACTGTGAAGTGAGGTAATTTTACACGCTTTTGTTCTGCGTTCAGTTAGCAGCTTGAAACCTCCATATCGGGCCAATGGGAAATAATAATTTCACTTTTCTCATTGCTTATGCTTCCTTTCTGCATTTTGACACTAAGTGACATTTGCGCACACAACAATGTTAGGCACAAGGCAAATGCGCTTTACCTTTCAACAAAATCTTCACAGTGTTGTCACATTGTGCCTGCTAGGCTGCAAGAGTTGTTTAAAAGAGCCCAATAAACTCAACAGCCTGGAAGTTTGAAGGCTTCGAAATATATGGAACGTCTTCTCCTTTGGTATAGCCAAAGAGAATAACAATCAGGGATGAATCAACAATGAAACTAATGAAGGTTAAACTTCAGGGCTCCTAATCCTGGTGGCGCCCCAGAAGTGACTTTCGTCCACACTGCGACCCAATTAGAGTCACATGACTCCATCTGAGTTGTATATATTTGTTGCATATATTTCAACCATCCCAAAGTTTTAGAGTCAGTAGCACAGATGTTGTAAAGGTGTGCTGATCTGTCATGGAACAAGCCCATTGCAGAAGATAATAGTGGCTACCCAGACCCAAAGCTGTCAACTTACAGATTTGAAAATAAGGGACCAGCAGCCTTGAAAATAAGGGATCAGCAGCCAAAATAAGGGATTTTCCAAACACAGGTATGTTCGACTTCTGAGCCCCTCCAAGCCAAAGGCAGAAAGCCCAGCCAACAGCCAAACGAAGCCTCAAGCGGTGGTTCCCACAGCGCAGCAACCCGGCAAAGGGGATGCAGCAAGGAAAACCACTATCACCTCTCTGCTGGGAAGCGCTGAGCAAAGGCGAGTCCCCAGGCAACACGGCCGATTTGATCGGCACAAGGCATGCAAGCTCCACCCCCCAGTCATTCTTAGACTCCTTATTGGGTGAGCAACGCAGCCAAGCAACACAGTTGGAGCCTCCCTCCTCCCTGGCCAGCAGGGAGGGAGGGAGAGGAGCTGCTTCTTTTGAAACCTGGGAAATTTAAGGGACATCATCAATAAGGGACAGCAGCGGGACACAGCGCTGGGATAAGGGGCTTTCCCGCCAAATAAGGGACGGTTGACAGCTATGCCCAGACCTCATTGCTGGTTGTGAAAGGGCTTCCATGATGGTACAAGCTTCAGGGCCCCCAAAATGTAGGTCCATCACTGATGTTGTGAATTGCCTTGAATCTATGGATGAAGGGGTGTGTGTGTATACTAACTAACTAGCTAGCTAGCTAACTAACTAACTAACTAACTAACTAACTAACTAACTAACTAACTAACTAACTAACCAACCAACCAACCAAATAAAATAAAAAATATTCTATATGCCTGAGGTCTTTTTTAAGATACACAGTTTTGCAGCAGAACCCATCTATATTATTATCCCTGTCCACCTGCTAAAGTCATAAGAACATAAGAAAAGCTCTGCTAGATTGGATCAAAGGTTGCCCCCATGATACTTTAAAGATTTTGAACCTGGAGAGAGCATGGTGGAGGTTTCCGCCTGCCTAGCTAAATAATTCCTTCCCATCACAGACTTACCTAAGTGTAAGTCTGTGTGCCTTTCAGGGGGGTTGAAGTAATAAATGTGTTTTGGATAATAGTTTAAGGAGATGGAAGGATGTGCTCAAACAAGCACCAATAGATCATGCCTTTCAAATATACCTACTTGAGACAAAATAGCTTTTGGAGGCAGCAAAGAATGCCAGCCAGTATGCTGATTTTTTTAAAAATCTAATAAGGATAAATTGTTTTGTGGAAATATTATGGACACTGTTGCTATTTTGTTTGCTATAGGCGTTTGAAAAACTAAAATGGGGCGTAGGGTATTAAGAGGCTATAATGGACAATAGATGCTGGTGACTTGTTTTCCAGCTCAGTATGTGAACATGCTGGCTATGTAACTTGGCTTAATAAACCATAACTTGGCTTATTAAGACAAAATATGTATGAGCATTTTGACGGCACGCACGGCCACTTTGCTCCTTCCTTTGCTGTGAACTGATTAGCCTGGACATTAATTGTGGTCAAGGATGTTAAACTCAAATGACTTGGAGGGCAAATCTCTCCCCCCCCCCGAAAATGCTTGGGAGCCACAGTATTCTCATAAATTAATGCAGGTCCCACCTTCTGAACACAATGCATTCCCAGGAAATAATTTGTTAAGTGAGCATTCACATAATGAGCTGATGAGCCATTATTTCTTATGGGAACGTTTCTAATCCATGAGCTATCTTCCTGCAGCCAACTAGCAAAATAGAGGCAGAGGAAAAATCTGATTTTGTCTAATGTCTCCTGCTCCCTGATTTGTCTGAATTATCCTGCTTGGTGATTTGTCCGAATCTTTCTCCCCACTCCCTCTCTCCATGGTTTTTACCTTAAAATGGCAGCCCCTGGCCAGCAAAGCACAAAAAAAGTAAGGAAGTGGGCAAACTCTGGCTGTTTGGATATCTGAATCAGCCATGTGTGCAGCAAGGTTTTGGCATAATTCTTTGTGTTTGGATAAGTGAATTTTCACATAATGAGCAGGTGGATAGTGGGACCTGTGTGTATTCTGAGCAAGGTGTGGTAGGATTGCATTGGGAATTCTAACTTCTTTATGTTTTCTATTTCTCGTGTAGTTGGATCACACTCTGGATAGGTTCACACGCAGGAATGAACTCTGTGCCCACACCTTTATCCCATCCTCCTCCCTCTACACTCCCTTATCAATTGATTACTTCCTGATTGTTGGTAAACCAGTTTGCCATTGCATCCAAACTGGCAAACTATGGCATGTACCTACGTTGCAGAATGGGACTGTAAAATAGTATTTGATCTTAGGGTGTTACACTGATTTGCAAAGCAAGCACAAACCATAGTTTACCAGCTTGGATGTAACTGAAAAATATGGTCTGCGGCAAATGGCAGGGTCTGCAACAGATGGAGCACAAAAGTGGAAGAGGGATAGGGAGTGTGAACAAGGCAGCAACTGAGTATAGGGTTTGCTCCTCTAGTGTCAAACCATGGTTTGGTGTTATATGTGAACTGAGTCTTTGCGAATGCAGCTGTATATTCCCCATTAACCCAATTTGAAGCAACGTTTGAAGGACCAGACGACTTTTCTCTCTATAAAAAAGAGCTTTTCCCAGATCTTCATGTGCATGTATTTTCTTGCCCATGTCAATCCGAGACAACGCATTACAAAAGCATTTCTGAATTATACCAGTGTACTTACGTAAGTCAAGAGATGGCATGAAAATCAACATTATGCAAGAATTTCCAAGTTCAGCAGGCTTGGTTGGAAGAACATGCTGCCTGCGCATTTTCCTCCGATTAGTCAAATGAATCGTCAAAGTGACAATTGCATAAGATGTGGCTCCCCCCCCCAGTACAATCTTTCCTGCTTTTAAACCTGAAACATTCCAATTTTCCTTGCTCACTTCCTTTTTATATATATTAGGTCCTGTAACTGAAGTCAAAACAGATATCTATGTCACCAGTTTTGGACCTGTTTCTGATGTAGAGATGGTAGGTATCACTCGCTTTCTTTGATTTTGTAGGGTTGAGGTGGCGGTGAGGAAATGAACCCCAGTAATGAGTGAACGACTAATTCAGATGCCTTTGTGCACTGCTGTCAATCATGCAAAGTAGGGAAGATTAGCAGCAGCCTAATTTTCAGGCTATTTTTAGATGTGCAAGCCCTGATTCTGGTCCTCCCATGCAGGCTGGATGTAGACCAATGTGTGTGAGTTTTTTTGGTTTTAAATCACTTTCAGCAGATTTACACCAGCTATGGAAATGATATAGCCAGTTCTTTGGAGAATAGTCACCCCAATATAGAATAATTCATAACCTTGCTGGATGCAAAGGACAACAATGGCAGGAACAGAGGTATTGGATACTGGCATCAAAGACTTAGTCTGAGCCATGGTAGTCTGAAGTCTATGAACTGTACATATTAAGCAAAAGACGTCCATTCCCCTGAGTTGCCTCATTTTGCACAATTTATACTACTCCTTTAAGTCACAGGGAGGGGCAAGAAGCTAATGCAGAGCTATAAGGCTGTGCCCTCAGTTACTAGAAATCTTATTAATCTTCTGAGGTTTCATCAGGTATTGCTTGTTCTCATTCCAACAGTGAGGACTATAAATCCTCCCAATAGATAAACAAATACAGCAGTACCGTGGTTCTCAAACTTAATCCATCCCGGAAGTCCGTTCCAAAACCAAAGCGTTCCAAAACCAGGGTGCGCTTTCCCATAGAAAGTAATGCAGAATGGATTAATCCGTTCCAGACTTTTAAAAACAACCCTAAAACAGCAATTTAACATGAAATTTGCTATCTAACGAGACCATTGATCCATAAAATGAAAGCAATAATCAATGTACTGTACTATAAAAAAATAAGACAGTATTGTAAATGATAAAAATTAAAATTAAATTTTGTTCTTACCTGCACTGATGATAGTCATTGTTTGGATAGGTGGCTTTTATCCATTTCCGCAATCACACAATCAATCAATCAATCAATCAATCAGTAGATGAACTGGGTTCCACACAGTCACAAAAACAAATTAACTGAAAAAGCCTCAAAAACAAAAAATGCAAAATAAATAGCAAAAACAAAAGCGCCAAACTTAATCCATTCCGGAAGTCCATTTGACTTCCAAAATGTTCAAAAACCAAGGCGCAGCTTCTGATTGGTGCAGGCACCCCAGAAACAACAGCCGACAGCTGCATTGGATGCTCAGCTTCCGAAAAATGTTCAAAAACTGGAATACTTACTTCCAGGTTTTCGGTGTTTGGGAACCAAGGCATTTGAGAACCAAGGTACCACTGTAAGTGCAAGCTGAGGTTCTCAGGTAGTTGAGTTTCACACCCACTTCCATCTTCCACACATTTTCTCTCCTCCTGCTTGGAAGTCGCAGCAAATGCATAGTCGTGACTCTAGTCTATGCCTTGCTCTTGCTCAATCCGTGCATTTTCCAGTGCATGTTTTTCAAGTGCCCAGTGATTTCACAATGGGTTCGCTAAGGTTTCAGACCTAGTCACATTTATTTGGGACTTGATTTCAGCTGAAAATATCAACTTCGTGTGCATATCCTTTTCCATATGGACTTGCCCTCTCTGCTGAGGTTTGTACGCCTTTGCTCTGGAGCCTCTTTGCTCTAGATGTCCATATGACCTTTGCAGTTCACATAGGGTTCTGCATCAAGCCATATGCCTGCACCTATAGATCTTTATCCACACACGCACACATTTTTTTAGTCCTGTGAACACATTTATGAAGGCCATAGGAAACATGCGTGCTCATAAGTGGTGTCCAAATAAAGGGCTGCATGATCATTTTGTGACACGCTACTTCCCATTTGGATCATCCCATCTGTGTTTTATTTGTTGAAACTAGATAATATTCCTTTGATTTTGGCTGATATAATTAATCATGTGGCCCACTGCATATTTTAATTTGTCCATCTGTTTAAAAAAAATAGCGTGGACATGAAAACCATTAACATATGTTAATGAATTAATCATTCTGTTTCCAGTTCTGTGCTAGAGTACAAGTTTAATTGCGTGCTTCTTGCCATTCTATTAGATTATAGTAATTATTTTTGATTGATTTAATATGTATAGCAATTTATTTATATGACTAATGTGGAAAATTAAAGTATTAAAGGAGTACATAGTTCTGTTTAATTGATAGAAATGTGTTTAGGGAGTTTACAGTTACCAGTGACTAATTTGTCCTTGAGGGATATTCATAGAAAGGATATGCTTATAAAACATATTAAGTTTGTGTCTCTTCCAAATTACTGTAGGAATACACGATGGATGTTTTCTTTCGTCAGACGTGGGTCGACAAAAGATTAAGATATGATGGTCCCATTGAAATTCTAAGACTTAACAACTTGATGGTTACCAAAGTGTGGACACCAGACACTTTCTTCCGGAATGGGAAAAAATCTGTCTCACATAATATGACAGCCCCAAATAAACTATTCAGAATCATGAGAAATGGTACCATCCTTTATACAATGAGGTAGTTGATTTATCTATCTTTCCGTTCTTTTATTTTACTTTGCGTGAGAGAGGGAACACATCATTCTGGGGCTAATTCCATTTTGTTCCTTATAGGCTCACCATAAGTGCTGAGTGCCCCATGAGATTGGTCGATTTCCCAATGGATGGTCACGCCTGTCCTCTGAAATTTGGGAGTTGTAAGTCACACAGACCTTCTCTACTTAACGTTTTATGTATGAAACTGGTCAGATAATATCCAGAGCTGCATGGCTTAAGTCAATTGAAATTAAGAGCAGGGGATATCACTGGACTGCTTGAGAAATGGCAGCTTAAAACAAGGGAGAAGGGAGTTGGCTTCTTGGTGTTGGCCTACTGTGTGGTACCCACCTCTGCCATTTCTCCTTGTTAAAACTTTGTGTGTGTGTTAAAAACAACCACCCCTCAGTGTTTCTCTATCCCTGCTTTACTCAAAGCTGTGCTGCTATTTAAAACCACCATGTTCCTGTCAGTGTTTCTTCATCCCTGCCTTACTCAAACTTCTGCTATTGTTTAAAATAGCCATTCCCCTCCCTTTAAGTCTCTCTCCCTTCTCACTGTACTCAAAGCTCTCCCTCATCCATTTCTCGGCAGCTCATGTGACAGAGATAAAGGTTGTGGAGCCCTCTAATATTCCATAGTACAATGTATTTCACTCCTGGTACCATGTGTTTTCTTCAACGTGAAGTTCCAGGTGCAATGTATTAATTTAGAATATATATATATTTCATTAACAAGAAGACACCCATATGTGTACAACACCCATCAACTGAACTTAACCTTCTCTAAGTGAACAAGTTCAACGACAGGCTTGCTCTTAAAATTCTATTAATCTTAAAGATACAGTAACATATATCATCATGGGGTGCATGCACAAAGATGGCTGTGGGGGCGATCTGGGTGTAAAGAAGAGCTGAGAAAAGTGAGGAAGGGGGAGGAAATGTGGGCTGCAGGTAAAAATGGGGTGTTGCAAAAAAAGAAGGGAAAGGAAGAAGTGCCATGAAAAGAAATGCAGAATAGAATGGGGTGGTGGTTTCACAACTGATTGGAAGGTGAAAATGAAGCTAATTGCTATGTGTGGCTTGAGGAAGATTCAGGAGTTTACCAATAGGGTAGTTTGCGTTCAAGAGGAAGTTGCACAGAAGGAGGGAGAGGAGAAGGAGACATGGATATGGGGGTGAAGGTGGAAATGGCTGTAAAGTGCAAAGTAAATTGAAGAGAGAAACTGCTTCAGAAATGGGGTTGGGAAGGTGAAAAATTAGCTTAGTAATTGTATGGGGTGGGAAGAGGAAGCTCTAGGGGTTAATATGGGGTGAATGGCAGTGGTGGGTCTGGCAAGCAGAGCTGAGCAGTGGTTCACTCCCTAGTAAAAAGAATAAAAATATAATTATTAAGGTGACTGGCTAATCAAAGTAAAAAAAAAAAACTGAAGCGCTCCAAAGGCCTGTTGGCATGAATAGGTTAAGACCCAACATTTTAATTGTATGTATTTTTCCAGATGCATATCCAAAGAGTGAAATGATTTACACCTGGACAAAAGGACCTAAGAATTCAGTGGAAGTTCCTGAAGAGTCTTCCAGTTTAGTTCAGTATGACCTGCTTGGGCATACAGCATCCACTGATACTGTTAAATCCATTACAGGTAAGAATCCAATTGGTGATCATCAACTTAAGGGGTGGAGTTAGCGGTGGAATTTTGTTTTAGCCAAAGATGTTTTGGAAATCTCAGTGTAGCCTAAGAGGCATAATAAGCATATGACAAATCCTTGACCATTTATCTCCAGGCTTACACTAAAGCAGATAGCCTGTTGCTGCGTGCTGTGCTGTCTCTCTTCGGAAAGCAAAGTGAAAATGGTTGAAAATGCAAGATTGTAGCTACCGACATATTTTCATAGCCGTGCTGCTGGCAAGTGTTGATCTTTGTGATTTATCATGCTACAAATTGCATGCAGATTGTCCAACTAAATCCCTATTAGAATTGCTGTTGGAGCAAACAAGTTAAACATAACAGCTATTACTGCTGGGTTGTTTTTTATTTTTTTATGTATTTTTGTGTAGTGATAAAAAATAGCATCAGGCAGCAGTGTGAGAAGTGGCAGTTTTTAAGATCTGTGGGTGTTTTTGTTTTTCATTTTTTTAAAAATGATGGCTGTTGGTTGGTTATATGATTGTATTGCTAAACGCTCTATTACTGGTGCAGTTTGAAACATGCTCTCACAGAGATCACGACAGAATTAAGCAACAGAGGGAGCAGATGTAGGCGACAGATTTCCGAGTGTCGTTATTGATAGCAAGATGAAGCAATATTTTCCTAATGTATTGGATGTTATCTGTAAGTGAGATATCACTGATCTATAATGGAATATCAGGCCAAGATTCTTAGATTGCTCTTTAAGAAGGTGTCTCCATGATCTTGGTAAAAAATCTCAGTATGTACCATATTTTTCGCTCTATAAGACGCACCAGACTACAAGACGCACCTAGTTTTTGGAGGAGGAAAACAAGAAAAAAAATATTCTGAATCTCAGAAGCCAGAACAGCAAGAGGGATCGCTGCACAGTGAAAGCAGCAATTCGCCTGCATTCACTCCATAAGACGCACACACATTTCCCCTTACTTTTTAGGAGGGAAAAAGTGAATCTTATAGAGCAAAAAATATGGTAATTATAAAACAACTAGATCCTGGAGTGTAATGGACTTCCCAGCAACATACATTTCCTTCCACTTCTTTTAAAATTGAGTTTGAATAGCAGCCCAAATCTGAAATGATGGTTTCATACCAGAATTTCCACCAGAAGGCTCAGGTTGTTTATAGCTTTCCTTTAAGTGGGTGGGTGGTACGTGGGAGGAGAAGATGGGCGGAAGTGAGGCAATTAATTGAGCATTTTGATCATGCTTTGAGTTTTGGCAGGCAATTTCTTTTCACTGTGTGGAATGAAGAACATTGGTTCGTTTCTATCCTGCACACAGTTGCACTTTGGAACAGACCTGACCCACCATGGGCTTAATAAACCTCCTGTTCTTAATGCATGCCCTAGACTGGAGAAACAGGGATGGAAAAACAGTGACAGGCAGGTGGCCAACTACAACACATCTGGTCAACTATGTTTGGCTCTGTAGACTAGGACATGAGCATGGGAGAAGGCATGCAAGCCTTCAATATGTTTGATAATCCTTAGCTCTTTACTGTCTTGGCTTTGAAACTCATTTGTTCTTGTGCAGCATTTTTTGGTAGGCCCTAAGCCTGACTCCTAGGGATGCAGGTGGCGCTGTGGGTTAAACCACAGAGCCTAGGACTTGCCGATCAGAAGGTCGGCGGTTCGAATTGCCGCGACAGGGTGAGCTCCCGTTGCTCAGTCCCTGCTCCTGCCAACCTAGCAGTTCGAAAGCACATCAAAGTGCAAGTAGATAAATAGGTACCGCTCCAGCGGGAAAGGTAAACGGCATTTCCGTGCGCTGCTCTGGTTTGCCAGAAGTGGCTTAGTCATGCTGGCCACATGACCTGGAAGCTGTACGCCGGCTTCCTTGGCCAATAAAGTGAGATGAGCGCCGCAACCCCAGAGTCGGTCATGACTGGACCTAATGGTCAGGGGTCCCTTTACCTTTAAGCCTGACTCCAAGTAGGATAGAGAGCCATTCCATTTCTATTCAGATGGACCTATAACCACCTCACTTCATTTCCCCCCTCCTGCTTTGAGCATTGGACTGGTCCCAAGGTCCCAAGCATACTTTCCATACAGTCACTATTATGGAAAATTTTCCATTGCAGGCCCTACTGAAATGAGTGGGTAGTCAATTACACAATCCCAGGGAAGTGCTTTTGTGCCATCCCCATTCATTTCAATGGGGTTTAAATGGGAGAACTTCACCTGGTGAATAACAACTATGCTTGGTATTCATTGGCTAAAACTAATAATCAATGAAAGGAAGACATTTTCTTGGTGCATCTGTTGAAAATATAATCCTGAAGTGCTAATTATATGTTTTCCAGATACTGCAGTATCAGAACAGACAGCTAATATTTTACTTATACTTATTTTCCCCTCCCTCCAGCGTATACCTACATATCTTTATGGTACGTGAGGGATGTCAAACAGTCCCTATTATTTCATGTTTTACATCCCACCTCCTGGATAGTATTTTAAGATCTACTTACTTTCCCTGGACTCAGTATGGCTTTTGTTTATTATTATATATCCTGTTCTGCCTATGTGGAGCTTGGAGTGACTCATGTGAGCTCCCACTGCTGTCTTAGCTAGGCTGAAACTTCTTTCACTTTAGTGAAACTTCATGTTTTCAGAGTCAAATGAACTGAATGCTATTTGAGTAGCTGGAGAATATGTTAAAATAAAAAAATAAATCTGGGTGTACTGAAAGTTGTTGTTGTCTTATTAAAATATCACTTTTGGCTTTCCCCCCCTTTAAGGTGAATATGTCGTTATGACAGTACACTTCCACCTCAGACGAAAAATGGGTTATTTTATGATACAAACATACATCCCATGCATCATGACTGTGATCCTCTCCCAAGTCTCATTTTGGATCAATAAGGAGTCTGTTCCTGCCAGAACTGTTTTTGGTAAGTCTCACCACTGACTTTGTATGTCTTTTTACTCTTCTTGAGGAGCCCAACTGATTTGAATGAGAGATTTGGCCAAGTAAGGAGTATGCCCTCCGGCTCTGAATCTGTAATGTCAGCTTCGCTGATACAGGCCCCTTTCTCCTCCTGCCTTGGCGAGAGTGAATTGAAAAAGCAATTAGGAAAATCGATTACGCGATATTAGAATGAAGCACATTAAAATGCAATTTGAAAGAGGATGCTCCAATTGACACTGAAAGCAAGAGGAGACAAACGGCATGGAGGCAGCGCACAGGGAGCTGAGGGGGAAATCTGGGTTTCTGACAAAGGAGAGGAGAATACAGATACGGCTGAAGCAATTTTCTAAAGAAGTTATCTTTCTAAACCTCAGCATTGCCATGCATTGGAGAAGGATTAATCAAGTGGAGACCATTGAACCAAAAGACCTATTAAGCAGTACATTTCAGAGAGAGATGAATAAAAGAGGTTAAAATTAGGCTTGGCAGGGGTGGACTTTCCATCTGAAAGAGAAATCTGAATATGTATGTATTACTTAGCCCTCCTCCATTTCATCCCAGCAAGAAATCACAAAAGAAAACTTCAGTGGCGCCTTTTCTTGTTGAGGCTGTAGAAAGGTAATAGGTTTTACAGAACTGAAAGTGCTTTGATATAGATCCATTTTTGCTTGGGGTGTGTAGATTTATCCCCACCTAATCCTATGTTGTCTCTGCACAGACAGGTTCCCATAATAAATTAAAGCCTGATAAATAGTTTTTGTCAGAGATGACGTTGATGTTTCATTGATGTTTTTATGGCTCTGCTGTTGATTTTGTCCTTATATGTTGTACTCCACCTTGCTTGATTTCTACGAAAGTGCAGATTATTAAATTCATGAATAAATAAATAATGGTGGAATGGATTCAGAAATCCATATTAGGGCAATGCCTTTATTGGGCTAACCAAAAGGTCACAAAAGTTTTTGAGTTGCCCTGAACTCCTAATATGACTCGATCAGTGTTTCCCAAACATGGGTCTCCAGCTGTTTTTGAATTACAGTTCCCATCATCCCTGACCACTGGTCCTGCTAGCTAGGGATGATGGGAATTGTAGTCCAAAAAAAGCTGGAGACACAAGTTCAGGAAACCCTGATTCAGAGGGTTGGTTGGAGACTCTCCCTCACACACAGACACCCCACACAAATGACCTGAGAGAAAGGATTCTAAATTGGAGGAATTTTGGATTCCCTCCCCACCCCCATGGCTGACATGACTATCTTTAGTGGGATAGTTTTTGTATGTGCACCTAGCAGGCAGGTGATGATGTCTATGCTGTAATGGACTGTGGTGGGTGGCTGTCAATTACGATGGGGGTTGGCTTACCCATACCAAGTGGAGTTCAGAAGGTTGCAAGTGATCCATGGTAACTTAAATAAAATTGTTGCCTTTGACTGTCCTGTATAAGTAAGGCTGATGAGCATTTAGCAATGTGTTTGCTGTACTGTGTGTGTTGCCAGAGAACTGTTTGTTGTAGGATGGGTGCTGCTCCTGCAGGCAAGCTTCTTGAGCTCCACACAATGTCATCCAAATGCCAGCCTGTATTTTTTCCCTTATTTACCTAACAAGCCTAGAAGTGTCTACTTGGAAGTGCCACCTAACCCAGTGAGGCTTACTCCCAGGAGTAAGTCGTTTAGTTGTTTAGTCATGTCCGACTCTTCGTGACCCCATGGACCAGAGCACGCCAGGCACTCCTGTCTTCCACTGCCTCCCGCAGTTTGGCCAAACTCATGTTAGTAGCTTTGAGAACACAGTTCAAACATCTCGTCCTCTGTCGTCCCCTTCTCCTTGTGCCCTCCATCTTTCCCAACATCAGGGTCTTTTCCAGGGAGTCTTCTCTTCTCATGAGGTGGCCAAAGTATTGGAGCCTCAGCTTCAGGATCTGTCTTTCCAGTGAGCACTCAGGGCTGATTTCCTTCAGAATTGATAGGTTTGATCTTCTTGCAGTCCATGGGACTCTCAAGAGTCTCCTCCAGCACCATAATTCAAAAGCATCAATTCTTTGGCGATCAGCCTTCTTTATGGTCCAACTCTCACTTCCATACATCTCTACTGGGAAAACCATAGCTTTAACTATACGGACCTTTGTCGGCAAGCTGATGTCTGCTTTTTAAGATGCTGTTTAGGTTTGTCATCGCTTTTCTCCCAAGAAGCAGGCGTCTTTTAATTTCGTGACAGCTGTCACCATCTGCAGTGATCATGGAGCCCAAGAAAGTAAAATCTCTCACTGCCTCCATTTCTTCCCCTTCTATTTGCAAGCAGGTGATGGGACCAAAAAACCTAGTTGCCAATAAACCATTGGTGGTATTAAGTCCCCATCTGAACGCACCCTGAAGTGAAACATTTGTAGCAATAAACCATCATTTGCTGATCTTTGTGATCAAAGGTGAAAATGCTTTAAAAAAATACTTTCTAGTTTCTATGGATTTTTTTTCCAGCTAGCAGTCTTTCAGCAAGTTTGGAAAATTCCATCGTTCCAAGAAGTACAGTTCAGTGTTTCCTGCTTTGTTTGTTCTCTTTCCCATCAAAGGAGCTTCAGGCTCCCAGCGGCCTGCCTTTGTCTTGTTAGATTTGATTATATGAGAAGCAGGGTCTTGCGTAGCCATTCAGATTACATTTCTCCATCTTCAAGCAGGCATGAAGAAGCTCTTTATATTTTTAATGTTTACAGAGACCCAGCAGCTTTTGTCTGGGTGAAAAGTTTTCAATAGGGAGCTCTTATAAGTACAGCTGATGCCAAGAGCCAGGGATAGCTAATGTGAGCCAGTTTCATGTAAAATAAACATGAACAATGGATCAGGGTTTCATCATCCCCCTCCCTTGCAAAAAATGCTTACGAAACAGTGAGATGTTCTAGGTGTGACACTAGAGGAAGGGCAAGGGCCAGCTAAGACATTTCTCTGTCTGAGGCGAATATTATGCCATTCTACTCACCAGAAGCAGACTAATCAAGTGTCTCTATTTTCCAGGGACAGTCCCAAATTTACAGAAGCTGTCCTGGTTTCTAATCTGATCCTGGAATGTCCCACTTTTCCTTAGACAGGGGTGCCCAAACCTTGTCCAAAAGGGCTAGATTTGATGAAGTGAACATGCATGAGGGCCGGCCAAAGTTGTTGAACTTTTTTTAGGATTGAAGTTGCTGAGCTTTTTAAAGGATTTTACCCAAGGACATATACTGCCACAGGGGCTGGATTAAATTGACCGGCAGGCTGGATTAGGCCCCTGAAATGGACTTTGGACACGCCTGCCTTAGGACATCCCTATTTTCATTGGGGAAATGTTGGAGGGTATGGTTATGTGACCCCGAGCCAAGGAGATAAGTAACTATAAACCTTCCGAAGACATCTGAAGGCAGCCCTTTATAGGGAAGTTTTTAAAAAATGTTTAATGCTTTATTGTGTTTTTATATGTGTTGGAAGCCGCCCAGAATGGCTGGGCCAACCCAGTCAGATGGGTGAGGTATAAATAATAAAATTATTATTATGGGATAGGATGCCCCTATTTTCTTTGGAGAAATGTTGGAGGGTATGCTCTCTTTCCATATTCCCGGTTGAATTTCATTCCTAGTAGTCTTCCTGCAGAAAGATTTGACAGATAAAGAGCTTCCTTAAAAAGTGCCAAGTGATAATCCTGCCATTTTCCCTCCAAGCAGCAAAGTGAATTGTTCCCATTAATATAAATGTCACCAGTTTTATTTGGATTACGCGAGGAATAAGAACAGTCACCGTTTAGGCTACAACATAAATATATTAGCATTCATATGCCAATTAGGCAATCTGATACTCTCTTTAAAAAGACTTGAGTTTTTAATGAAATACGCGATAGGATAATACTTAACAATTAAATATCCGGGGAGCACTTCTCTGCTGTGCTTCTGTGTATATACCCAGAGAGAATCAGAAGGATTAACAGTAGTCTTTTGTTATGTTTGGAATTACTATTTTAATCTGAAAGGCCCCTTCAAAATAAAACGTGTAAGTTCCCAAATAAAGGAATTGTCTTCCAGTAGGATACAATCCTTGTCTACATCATGCAACACAATTCCCCTCCCCTGTGTTTTCTGCTTGTACTGCCCAACTCTCCAGCATGAGATCTGGAAAGTGGCTGCCTCTTGGAGGCTGCCAGAAGGGAAGCAACTCTTTGGGGTGATCCCTCATGGATCTGAGGCCAAGTCTCCAAACTTTTGCCCTGCTGGACACAGCAAGGAGAGCAGCAACTTGGGCATCGTGTTACAAAGGTTGGATGCCGCCCCCAAACTCTGCTAAGCTGTGGCAAGATTCCAGGAGGTTCCAGACGCTCAGCCAGGGCCTGTGTTCCCATGAGAGTTAGGATGTGTCTTCAGAAATATGGTTTAGTTACACATATTTACACCTTTAGTCAGCATGGTCAGCTCAAGAGGGGCTTGTTCCCCACAGCCGTACAGCACTGGAGTCCAAGGTATCTCACCCGGCCTGCCTTCATCCAAGATCTCAGCTGTCCCCAAGCCTCGTGCCAAAGACCCCAACCTCTTCTTGTGACATCACACCCAGTTACCATGGCAACCTTCCAAATTCCATGTCTCTGTTCATACCTCAGGGCGGGGGCGGGGGGGGGCAGTTATTGTGCATTGCCAATGGTCCTCAGCGACCCTGAATTGTTTCTTAGTGCCCTCAGTTTGGCCAGATTGTTGATGCTGTCAACTGCTGAAATCTGATTTGCAGTATCTGATCTTTATTTAATGAGGCATCTGGCCTGCCATTGTTAGAGGCATCAATCTTGAGTAAGGAAAGCTGCTCCGAAATGACAGTTTTTTACCCAAGATCCCTTGGGCTCAGCCTCATTTCAATGGACTGTAGTTAATAATAATAATAATAATAATAATAATAATAATAATAATAATAATAATAATAATTTATTATTTATACCCCGCCCATCTGGCTGGGTTTCCCCAGCCACTCTGGGCGGCTTCCAACAAAACACTAAAATACAATAACCAATTAAACATTAAAAGCTTCCCTAAACAGGGCTGCCTTCAGATGGCTTCTAAAAATTTGGTAGTTATTTTTCTCTTTGACATCTGGTGGGAGGGCATTCCACAGGGCGGGTGCCACTACTGAGAAGGCCCTCTGCCAGGTTCCCTGTAACTTGGCTTCTTGCAGCGAGGGAACCGCCAGAAGGCCCTTGGAGCTGGACCTCAGTGTCCAGGCAGAACGATGGAAGTGGAGACGCTCCTTCAGGTATACTGGGCTGAGGCCGTTTAGGGCTTTAAAGGTCAGCACCAATTGTGCTCAGAAACGTACTGGAAGCCAGTGTAGGTCTAGCAAATGTTGAGGTCACCTCCTCTCTGCTTCTCTTAATTTCTTTATTCTCTTCTGCATTGCATGGCAGATGGGAATGTGCATATCAAACCCACACTTCAGGTGATCCTGAATCCACATTAAATATGTTTTTATATGTGCTGTCAGATGCCCAGAGTGGCTGGGGAAACCCAGCCAGATGGGTGGGGTATAAAATAATAATAATAATAATAATAATAATAATAATAATAATAATAATAATAATGTCTCCAGTGTGCAGTGTGACACAGATACAGTTTTGAAAGTGTATAGTCTAACCACAAACTTTCCATGTACAACTTTCCTTTTGCTGGAATGAGCGCATGTGTGCATGCACACACATGCACACAGCATTGCAGAACACAGAGAGCCTTTCCCCAAGGTGGTTATGCTCTGTACTAATTCAAGCTGCAGCCTCAGTCCAAGAGCTGTAAGTGGATTGTTCCATATCATTAGAGCTATATTACAGAACTGTCAGGAGGAACACTGTACTGCTGTATTTGATCACATACCGCTGTCTCCTTGGCTGCTTTATTAAAATGTATAGTCTCTCATGTTATTTTAAAGCAATATTGAGTTCATTCTTCCTCTCTGCCTTCTGGTGGAGAAAGAGAGAGAGTGAGCCATAAACAGAATTTGCAGTGGAATCACTGTCATTTAGAGCTCTGAGCTTCAGTGGAGCCTTTTAGGTTTGCAAAAAATAGGTTTTTGTCACACACACACACCCTCCTTGGATAAAACACTTTAATTGCTATTGGGGTCAGGTAGACCACAACTAAGTAGGATTTTTTTTAAAAAAGCAATAACAAGATGTATTGGACCCAGGGTTTCAATCTGTGGTGGTATGTCTTTAAAAATACACTTTAAAAATCATACAGCACATAGCACAGCAGGTTTCAATTGCTAAAACAGGCGGAAAAATAATCAGTTGACTGGTCCACCAAGACCTTGATCAATTTTCAAGTATGAAAACTTTTTTGACCACAATCAGAGTTCTACGCATTCTTTCACGGAAGTAATGACTCCATTTTAATGTAAAATTATGAATTTGTTTTCAGTGCTTATAATGAGTGCATGCAACTTTATCCAGATGATATTAGGGTGCGTGTGTAATGGCAGTCCCCATGTTAATTCCTGTGATGTCTCATGGATCCTGGCTATCTCTAGTAGCTAGGAATAAAAATACGGAATGGGTGAGGCCATAGTTTTAACTTCTGCATTAATCTAAAATAGTTATGGTGCTGTTAAAGGAGAGTTTTCACCACACTGGAGTAACTTAGACACTAACAGTCAGTGTGGCATTGTGGCTAGAAGAAGAAGAAGAAGAGTTTGGATTTGATATCCCGCTTTATCACTACCCTAAGGAGTCTCAAAGCAGCTAACAATCTCCTTTCCCTTCCTCCCCCACAACAAACACTCTGTGAGGTGAGTGGGGCTGAGAGACTTCAGAGAAGTGTGACTAGCCCAAGGTCACCCAGCAGCTGCATGTGGAGGAGCGGAGACGTGAACCCGGTTCGCCAGATTACGAGTCTATCGCTCTTAACCACTACACCACACTGGCTCTCCAGTGAGTGCTGGACTAGTACCTGGGAGACCGAGGGTTCGAATCTGCCCTTGACCATGAAGCTCGTTGGGTGACCTCTCAGCCAAACCTACCTAGAAGCTTGTTGGTTGACCTCTCATTGCCTCTCAGCCAAACCTACTTTGCAGGGCTGTTGTGGGGATTAACTGAGGAGAGGGAGAACCATGTATGCCACCTGTCATGGACTGGCTGGATGATGAAGAGTGGTAGGAGGCACCAGGTGGGAGACCCCCATGGGAAACCCCAGAGGAGGAAGGCTCAGAGCCAGGAAGTTGATGGAGGTCAGAGGGAGAAGAGTGGGAGGAGGGATTGGAGGCTGAGAGGCAGCAGGATAGAGGGAGCAAGGAGAGTTGGTGACCGGGAACTATTCTGACTCAGAGGCTAAAGCAGAAGGGGTGGGGGCAAGAGGCTGCAGAAAAATCCCAGGGGTCTGCCTCTCCTACTGCGACAAGCTCCCCTCTCTGCTAGTCTCCAAGGGCATGCAATGTGATGTGTAGAGTGGAGCAGAGATTACAGGCGCCCAGGCGAAGTCTGAGACTGCTTGGAAAACATCTGGCAGAGGAGGAGCCTTAGAGGAAGTGGAAGGCGAGGACTGTCAGTCCTGGGAACTAGCAGAGCAAGTCCTGCTGGGAGTTTTGCTAAGTTGTATGGCATATTCTTGAATAAAGAATTAACTGCACCAATAGTCTCTGCTTCCTGTGTGCTGACCGACATCTGGACCCAGCCTTGACACTACCTTGAGTTCCTTGGGCTAGGAAAAGGGATATGATTGCAATCAATCAATCAATCAATCAATCAATCAATACCTCACTCATACAGTGTTTCATCCTCCCCACTTTAATTTCAGCTGGGGTCTCATTTGTCTCAATGCTTTTTAATGAAATCCTCACATGCACTCCCCCCCCTTTGGTAAAGAGAGTGTTGAAACACTTCCAAACTATTTCAGCTTGCGCCATTTTGTATTCGGCTATGGCCCCAAATATATTGGAGTGATTTTTTTTTTAAAAAATTGATATGATTCTCAAATGCAGCAGTGTTGCTTTGCTTCTTTTCTTTTTACAGGGATAACAACGGTTTTGACCATGACAACTCTGAGCATCAGTGCGCGGCATTCTTTGCCCAAAGTCTCCTACGCCACTGCCATGGACTGGTTCATTGCCGTGTGCTTCGCCTTCGTCTTCTCTGCGCTGATTGAGTTTGCAGCTGTCAACTATTTCACTAACATTCAGATGGAGAAAGCCAAAAGGAAGGCTGCGAGATCTGCCCCTGAGGTTCCAGTGACTCCCATGCAGAAGGAAAACTGTGCAGAAGAGGCACCCACGGTACTTAGTCTATTTAATACGCATTAAAACGTGACTAGTGAAATGTTGACCAAAAGTGCATTCAAAGCTGGGTCAGGGTTGAAGTGCATGGTCAGCTTCCATTCTAGGGTGGTTTGAGCCCATCTTGCTTTCCATTGTCCTCTAGCTTCCTTTGAGACTATTACTTTTGTCCACAGCCTAGACTGCACCCTTACTTAAACTGACTTCTTTGTCATTTCCCTTCAGTCTTACATTTCAGTGTTACTAAGTGTTACTAAGTGTTACTACAGTCACATTTCAGTGTTACTACAGTAACATTTCAGTGTTACTACAGTAACATTTCAGTGTTACTACAGTATCATTTCAGTGTTACTAAGGCAGAAAGCAGTGCATCTGCAACACCAGTAGCAATTACAGTGGTACCTCGGTTTTCGAGCATAATCCGTTCCGGAAGACAGTTCGAGTTCTGAAACGTTTGAAAACCAAAAACTCAACAGCCGGCAGCTAGGCCTCAGGATCCTGCACTCAGCGGAAGCTACATGGCATGTTCGACTTCTGAGGTGTGTTCGAAAACCGAAGCATGTACTTCTGGGTTTATGGTGTTCGAAAACCGAAATGTTTGTCAGTGGAGACATTCGAAAACTGAGATACCCCTGTACACTCTTTTTCTCCCCGTAAAACCAGACCTCTTTGCTTTACTTCCTTGTTGCCATTTTCCTAGATAGGCAAGGCGGTCTGAAGGTCAAAATTATAGATTATGTTAAAGAGAAGGCAGCTCCATGTAGCATATTTAAACTCAAAAGTAAGCTTGTGGGGCCCTTATCCAGATCAGGATCACTGCATGTGGGGAAGAAAGGTTTGTTTATTATCTCCTGTACCATCATTCCCAGCCGCCTCCATGTTCTAAGTAGCAAATAGAAAAAATCTCCCATGGGCACCAATGGGAGCTTCCACTCACCTTTCACTACTTGGTGTGGGGCTGATTCTGGGGGAAATCGTAGTGGGAAAAGGAACGATTAAAATTCCCTTCTTTGCATGCTGTGGTCTCAGTCTACATTGCACCGCCATGATTACTTTAAAGATTGGATGCTGGACTTGCTGTGGGGTTGGTTTTTGGGACTGACTCCAACCTATGATCCCGGGACTCATGGTGTGACTCTTCTGTACACTTTTAACTAGGATTTTCAAAGCTAGAAAGCTTTGAAGCTGGGAAGGCTTCTCACAATTTTATCTTTCAAATTGGTGCCTACCATGTGTCAACGACATTTTGGAAAATCCTTTCCGAGACCATTCTTCAGGCTGCATTTTCTCAAAAAGTTTCCCTGGCCCAGTCCTAAGAAAGTGGATTGGACACTACAGGCAGAGATGGAATTGTATACAGTCCTTGTTTAGTGCCATGTTTTAAGGGTGCGATAAAATGAACAGGAAACGCAGAGGCTTTTATTTTCACTTGACGCATCTGAAGGAAATTACCCTCCATTAAACTGTTATCGGAAGCAGACATCCACATGAGACATTGCTGTATAAAATGAAGCCTCAGCTCATTTAGGCTGACCCTGAGATAAAGCCACATCATCAAAGTGCTATCACACCATCTGAACTGGCCGAAAAGGCTGGGCATGTACTTTACACTCAGACTCAAAATATTACAGCAATAGAACAGCTGACATATCCAGCGCATGCTCAGCTCAGGAGTGAGGAACAAGGGTTTACGATCCATCACAAGAGGAAAAGTTTCCTTTGCCAATCAGCCAAGAAGAGAGACACAACAGGGCTGATAAATCCTACATGTCATGGAGCTCTAGTCTCCTTCTTCTTCACTCCCAGCCCCCACACTCAGTGTTCAAAGTCTCCCCTTGGGATCAGCCACCTCCCCCCCCCCGAAGAATACTCCTGGGAATGATAACATAGCATCATTCTCAAGGGTATTTTATTCCCAGGAAAGCCACAAGATTGCTGCAGCCAGGCAAGATGATGCTTGATGTGGTGGCAAGCTTTTAAAAAAGGAAGTGGGGAGCAGAAAAGGAAAAGCACTTTGACTGCCCCATATTAAATCATCAGAAAAGAAGAAGTACATAAGTAAATAGGAAGCGAAAAGGACATGGATTTGCATATAATATGAAAATGTATATGTATAGATGTCAATCCAGATATAATTAAAGGTAAAGGGACCCCTGACCATTAGGTCCAGTCGTGGCCAACTCTGGGGTTGCGGTGCTCATCTCGCTTTATTGGCCGAGGGAGCCGGAGTACAGCTTCCGGGTCATGTGGCCAGCATGACTAAGCCGCTTCTGGCGAACCAAACCAGAGCAGCGCACGGAAACGCTGTTTACCTTCCTGTTGGAGCGGTACCTATTTACTGTATTTTTCGCCCTATAGGACTCACTTTTCCCCCTCCAAAAATGAAGGGGAAATGTGTGTGCATCCTATGGGGCGAATGCAGGCTTTCGCTGAAGCCTGGAGAGTGAGTGCACATCAACCCCTCTCGCTCTCCAGGCTTCAGGAAGCTATCCGCAAGCCTTGGGCCACCGGGCTCCCAAGGCTTGTGGATAGTGGCCTCCAAACCCGACCTGGTTTGGAGGCTGGTGGTGGGGAAAGCAGCGCTTCTCCCTACCGCCAGTCCCACAAGCTGGGGGACAGCAGGGAGGCGGAGCACCGCCTTCCCACTGTTCTCCAACCTGGTTTGGAGGCTGGCAGGGGGGAGAAGCACTGCTTTCCCCACCGCCAGCCCCACAAGCTTGGGGGACAGCGGGGAGGCGGAGCGCCGCCTTCCCGCTGTTCCCTGACCTGGTCTTTTGGGCTGGTGGTGGGGGAAAGCAGCGCTCCCCCCCACCAGCCCCAAAGAGCAGGTCAAAAGGAACCCAAAGCCTCCAGAGCCAAGCGGGAACTCCAACTGGGCTCTGGAGGCTTCGGGTGAACGCACCTTGAACGCACAGAACACACCTTGTTTTAGAGGGGGAGAACAAGATTTTTCCCCCCCTGTTCTCCCCCTCCTATGGTCCGGTGCGTCCTATGGTCCGGTGCTCCAATAGAGCAAAAAATACGGTATCTACTTGCACTTTGACGTGCTTTTGAACTGCTAGGTTGCCAGGAGCAGGGACCGAGCAATAGGAGCTCACCCCATTGCGGGGATTCGAACTGCCGACCTTCTGATTGGCAAGTTCTAGGCTCTGTGGTTTAACCCACAGCGCCACCCGCACCCCCCAGATATAATTACTATAATTTAAATAAGAACACATCTCACCGCAGTGGAGGAGACTGGGGCAAGGTGGCCCACATGCCTATTCAGGAGCTATTGATGGGCAACTTCAAAGCCTTTGTTCTCCTTTCTTATGGCTCCTCATTTTTATTTTATTTTTTAATAATTTTTTATTCATTTAAAAACATTTATATTGCCATACATTTTACAAATTCCCACCTCTTATACAATCTTTTGGACTTCCATCAGCTCCTCTGATGATCTCCTGTTTTTATAATTTCTCCTGCATTTCTTAAATTCATATTACCTTCATATCATAACCAATGCCAACCTTTCGTTCAATAAGGCAATAGTTCAAATTGTTCCCCTTACAAAACTTCCTGCAAACTTACAAATGTTTCGAATTCTTCCTGTTTATCAAGTTCTGCATAGTCCATCAATTTCATCCTCCATTCTTCTTTCGTCGGTAATTCTTCTTGCTTCCATTTTTATGCCACTAAGATTCTTGCTGCTGTCATTGCATATAAGAACAACTTACAATCATTTCTATTTATATCATCTCCTACAATGCCTAATGAGAATGCTTCTGGTTTTTTAATAAATGTATATTTCAACATTTTCTTCATCTCGTTATATATCATTTCCCAGAAGTTTTTATGGCTCCTCATTTTTAAACTGGACTTGGGCCAGGCTGCCCTTCAGACAGAGGTCTTCTTCAGTTAAAGGATTGTCATCTGTAAAGCAGAATGCAATGGCACCCTGTTAGAGCCATCCATGGCCAGTCTCATGTGATATGAATGCAAATGTAATGAAAGAGTTTGATGGGGCTTGGAAATAATTTTAAACCTTCTGGTTGCTTCTGAGATTTACTTGTACTTCTGTAATTAAACTCTTCCCTGCCCCCGCTCTTTCCACCGCAAGTACCAACATTTGGCCTAAAGCATAAGCAATTAAATTTTTTTTCTTGGTTAACCCAATGCAATAACTTCTCCAAACAGGCCTCCAAAGGCTATAAGTTTCACATGTCCCTTCGTAAGCTAATTTAACTTTGGTTACTTCATTGTATATGCACAAACACTGCCCTACATTGGTTTTACTAGCCCCTTCCTTATGGGCACTGCAAAAGCAATCACCCTTTCTTGCATTTCCCCCCAGGTTCCCCCTCTTTTATTTGTCCCCAGCTTCTCATGAAATAATAGCATTAAAACAAAAGCTTGCCGTGCTGCTTTATCTAAATTGTTTTTCTTTCGTTACCCATATTTTTGAGGCAACAAGTGAATAATTGGTTTCCACGAACTGGAAAATCATGCAAAATTCATGGGCCCTATTCTCCACTCCAGCAACAAACTTGATTTCATCTGAAATAAAAATGGGTTACATATAAGAGTTCATTTCGCCTCTGATTGCTTCTAGGTTCAGAGTTTCTTTGCTGGGGTGAAGTCATAAGAAGTAATTGGCTTGCAGGAGTTGATATTTATAGTATGCAGTTTGAAGATAATTGAAAAGAAAATACACAGGTGGAGTGTAGCTTGGGAGAAGAAGCCTTAGAAGATTCGTGATAGGAAATACAGACCCAACAAGATTGATCTGAAGGTCACTTATGGTGACATTTCGAATTAGGCTTGTTAATCCATTTGTAGGAACACAGGAAACTTAAGATGTCTTCTAAAGGTTGTATTGTTACTTATCTCATTGGCTTGGGGGTCGCATAACTCCATACCCTCTAACAATTCTCTGATGAAAATAGGGACATCCTAAGGAAAAGCGGAACATTCTGGAATAATAATAATAATAATAATAATAATAATAATAATAGTTTTCGCCAGCCACTCTGGGCGGCTTCCAATCGAGTGTTAAAAACAATACAGCATTAAATATTAAAAACTTCCCTAAACAGGGCTGCCTTCAGTTGTCTTTTAAAGATAAGATAGCTACTTATTTCCTTCACATCTGAAGGGAGGGCGTTCCACAGGGCGGGCGCCACTACCAAGAAGGTCCTCTGTCTGGTTCCCTGTAACCTCGCAATGAGGGAACCGCCAGAAGGCCCTTGGCGCTGGACCTCAGTGTCTGGGCAGGACGATGGGGGTGGAGACGCTCCTTCAGGTATACTGGACCGAGGCCGTTTAGGGCTTTAAAGGTCAGCACCAACACTTTGAATTGTGCTTGGAAACGTACTGTGAGGCAATGTAGGTCTTTCAAGATAGGTGTTACGTGGTTCCGGCGGCCGCCCCCAGTCACCAGTCTAGCTGCCGCATTATGTATTAATTGCAGTTTCCGGGTCACTTTCAAAGGTAGCCCCATGTAGAGCGCATTACAGTAGTCCAAGCGGGAGATAACTAGAGCATGCACCACTCTGGCAAGACAGTCCGCAGGCATGTAGGGTCTCAGCCTCCATAGCAGGTGGAGCTGGTAGACAGCTGCCCTGGATCAAATCAGAAACAGGGATGACTTCTGTAAATCTGTGACTGTCCTTGGAAAATAGGGACACTTGGAGGCCTGGGTCGCTCCCATTCATAACTGAAGGTACCTGCAATAGAAGCTTCTGCATGCAAGCTGATGTTGAGCCACTGAGTTACAGCCCTTCCCACATTTAGTTTCTAAGAAGGAAAAGCACTTACTTGCTATCTGGAGGGTTAGTACCTTTTTGCTACTTGTACTTATAAACACCATGCTTTGGATTGTATGGATTACTGTGTGCGAGGCTGATAGATGGATGCCCTCCCTTGTGACAAGGGGTTTGACCTGGAGGAAGGTTGTTTTGCCCCTTCCAACAGTCTTATAACACACACACACCCCTCAATCTTTTGCGGCTTCCTCAATGGTTTTCAAATTATGTTCTGTGGAACCCTGGAGTTCCTCCGAAGCCTATTGAGAATCCTTAATGAGAAGATCAGAATTGCTGAGCAAGTTATTCCAAAAGGCCTATCACTATTCATCATCTCCTGCAATGTGCATCTGCAGGGAATATGGGGTATTATTTTATAATTCTATTCCAGGGCATGCACTCTGTTTATATAGGGTGAAATCAAGGAAGCCAAAGTAGCCAGGATGAACTGAGTGTTCACCTAAAAAATGTCTCTGAATTATTCGCAGTATTCAGGATTCCCGTTATCTCTTCTCATTAAGCAAGCTGGCTGGGGCCGATGAAAGATGCAGTCCAAAACATCTGGAAGGCACCACATTGGCTACCCCTGCCCTAGAGGGATGCAACAGAGATGCTCAATGAGTCTCCTAGGGGTTGAGAGGTTTTTTTTTTTTTTTTGCCTTGCTTGGACTTCAGAAAGGGAAGTTTGTTAAGTATCTCACAAGCCGCAATAGATGGTTGATAGGCCATGTGAGTCTGGCTTGGTGAGTCATAATGTATAGTGTGAGAGTAAATAGTGTTAGCAAAGTCACTTAAATGATGCAGGTGGAGACTGGAGAGAAAATAAAACCTGATAGCAAATAATAATAATAATAATAATAATAATAATAATAATAATATATTATTTATATCCCACCCATCTGGCTGGGTTTCCCCAGCCACTCTGGGCGGCTCCCAATCGAATATTAAAAACACAACACAGTGGTACCTCTGGTTGTGAATGGGAGCCATTCCTTAGGTCCGGCTGTATCCTGAGGTTTACACTACTGGAGGTGCCACTTCTGCGCATGGCACGATTTAGCACTTCTGCACATGTGCAAAAGTGGTTTTTTTCTTCTGTGCATGCACACACAGCAGTAGACCACTTCTGCGCACGCAGCGAAACACTTCCGGGGCCCCCGGTAATGTAACCCAAAGTTCCACTGTACAGCATTAAGCGTTAAAAACTTCCCTAAACAGGGCTGCCTTCAGATGTCTTTTAAAAGTAGGATAGTTGCTTATTTCCTTGACATCTGGTGGGAGGGTGTTCCACAGGGCGGGTGCCACTACTGAGAAGGCCCTCTGCCTGGCTCTGTGTAACCTCACTTCTCACAGTGAGGGAACCACCAGAAGGCCCTCGGTGCTGGACCTCAGTGTCTGGGCTGAACGATGGGGGTGGAGACACTCCTTCAGGTATACAGAACCAAGGCCGTTTAGGGCTTTAAATGTCAGCACCAGTACTGAGGACACTGGTATAATTTGAGAAGAAAGGAACAGAGAGGTCTTGTCTTTCTTATTTCGGACTTTGTACATCAGAGGGAGACATTCAACCAAACACACAAGGGGGAAAACTCCCTCTGAACTACAGAACTAATCAGGACACATGGCACCTCAGCAAATTTATGCCCCTCTTCTTGGTTGCTAAGCAACACCTCCAGCCGTATCCCTTTTGGCTAGTTGACTTCAGCGCTAATGGAATTAACCCTTTAGTTGTGCCTGAATAGTGAATGAAGACATGAGCAGGGAGCATGGGAATGCGCATGCCAGTCCCACCTTGGCCTCCCCATGCCAAATTGCCCTGCCGAAGCCACCAAAGGGGGCTTCTTTGTGAGGACTTCCAACAAACAGAGCATTGGAGGACAATTGTGAGGGAAAGATAATGAGCATAACGGGAAACATTCGGAAACACTCTGAACTAGCATGCCTCCTTTTGTGCTGGCTTCGGAACAGAAGTTAAAACCCAACCTGTAGTTGCTACATGGGAAAGCAGCCTAGATAATCAGAGAATAAACTCTGCTAGTTTGAATTGCCACTAACTTTTAGTTTTGGGGGGTGGGGAATCCTATCATTTACTTTGAAGCAGACACCGAATGTTAGACGAGGGTTTGCTGGAAGCTGACCTAGTTTCTAAGCTGCACTCTCCAGGGGTACATGACAAGGGTTAAATATTGTGCTAATAAAGATTAGGAGATTACCAGAAAAGGAAACATTTTGCCTTGACCTGATTCACAAGGAAATGCTTTATCACAAGAATTTTTGTTTTTTTTAAAGAAAATCCATACATCTTTAAATATACAATTTATTGGAATAAAAACAAGAAGAACCTAACTCAGGAGCATGAAGAATATAATAATGATTTTCATGAAAAATCCCAAGTGGGAACCTAACTAGTTCTTTTGGAGGATATGTGTCTGCTATCAGTATTCCACCCATCTCCCTGCTGGTTTTTATCTATTTTATTTAATAAACTGCATATGCTGCCTGATTGTAAGAAAACCTTTAGGCACTTTACAAAAATAAGGTCTAGTAAAAGAAACACATAACTGTGGGATGGGATTTAATGGGCAGGAGAGGATATTAATTGTGATTTATCCCTCCAGGTGTCCATTTGTGGGGGTTGAGTGGAGTTTTAAAACCCCACCCTTGGCAGCAAAAATAAAAGCATAGAAATTAGACTGTAAAACCTTGTTTTGAGCAAGTCCAGCTATGGAGTGAGCTGTGGCTCTCCCTATCTCACCCTGCTTAACAAAGAATCAGGCAACAACTTGGGAAGTAAGTTTAAAAAGATTAATTACTCACTTATAATATTACAATGGCAGCAGTAAAAACTATGCAGGGAAAATACTTACAGTATAGGTAAAGGTAAAGGTAAAGGTACAGCTTTTGGCATGTACCTAAAGTTGGAGCAAGTGGAGGCATGTCTTGCATCCACTGCTGGTCAACGGAAGAGAAAGAGGAACAGGAAATATCATTTTCTCCTTCCTTTCCAGCAGCGGAGGGGAAATGACATCACACAAAGCCCACCCTCCCAATTGTATTTCTATGGTTTGAGTATCTGAGTATCAGCAATGCAATTCTGTTGTATTAACCCCTTCTCATGCTGACTAGCAAGAATATGAATGCTAGGTTTGGCTACTAATCTCCCACAATAAAATGATGCCATTGTATTGGCATCCATCCATCCATCCATCCATCCATCCATCCATCCATCCATCTCCTTGCCAGTTCAGTGCATATTGCTTCCGGCGGAGAGCAAAACACTGAATGTGGTGTCACTCTAACTACTGCAACAGTGCCATTCCTTCATTCAAGGTACCATTTTAGAATAATCATAGGCTAGTCCAGTCTTCTCCAGCCTGTTGCCCTCCAGATGTTGCTCCATTACCCCTAGGCAACATGACCAATGGTCAGATATGAGTCCAATAACATCCGGAAGACACCAGGTTGGGAAAGGCTGGGTAGTCTTTCCCAGGAGGACTTAAAGTAGACTGGGAGGGCAGGAGGGTAGATTCTAGAATGAAGAATAAGAGTGTTGGCTGCTTTGTGCTAGGAAGACTCCAAATATTAAATTCTGCAGTTGTTCAGCTTGTGACGCAGATACATATCTGAAGCAGCCTTGCATCCCTGCAATGTTTCTCTAGGCCGCTTTAGTGTCTAAGCCTTGAGCAGATTCTGTCTAGAAGCCTGCAAGCTATGCCTGCAAGAGATGCCCTACAGCTCTTAATGCATGGAGTATCATCCAGCCCAAGCTGAGCATGCTTAAGTCCCATTTATTTCAATGTGTGAGAGCTAATGATCATAATACATATATTGGATTGTATGTCTGTGGGCAGAGTTGCCTTCTTTTAGCTTTGGTATAGCGCTTAATTTTTAAGTTACCGTATTTTTTGCACCATAACACTCACTTTTTTCCTCCTAAAAAGTAAGGGGAAATGTCTGTGCGTGTTATGGAGGGTATCTATAGGATCCTCCGCCAAAGAATTGATGCTTTTGAATTATGGTGCTGAAGAAGACTCTTGAGAGTCCCATGGACTGCAAGAAGATCAAACCTATCCATTCTTAAGGAAATCAGCCCTGAGTGCTCACTGGAAGGACAGATCGTGAAGCTGAGGCTCCAATACTTTGGCCACCTCATGAGAAGAGAAGACTCCCTGGAAAAGAAGACCCTGATGTTGGGAAAGATGGAGGGCACAAGGAGAAGGGGATGACGGAGGACGAGATGGTTGGGCAGTGTTCTTGAAGCTACCAGCATGAGTTTGACTAAACTGCGGGAGGCAGTGGAAGACAGGAGGGCCTGGCGTGCTCTGGTCCAGGGGGTCACGAAGAGTCGGACACGACTAAATGACTAAACAACAACAACATAGGAGCCTCATCATCATTGATCTCCAGCATTATAAGAGCTAAAGATTTACTCCTTATCTTTATATAATTGGATGTAATAGAATCATAGAATTGTAGAGTTGGAAGGGACCCCAGGGGTGATCTGCTCCAACCCCCTGCAATGCAGGAATCTCATCTAAAGCATCCATGAAAGATGGCCATCCAACTTCTGCTTAAAAACCTCCAAGGAAGGAGAGTCCACAACCTCCTGAAGGACACCATTCCACCGCTGAACAGCTCTTATTGTCAGAAAGTTTTTCCTGACAATCTCCTGTCTTGTAACTTGAAGCCATTACTCAAACATGGGGTGGGGGAGAATCAGTGTCCCATATACTGGAGGGGACATTTCAGCTGGCCATTAGGAGAAACCTTTCGATGGTTAGAGCAGTTCAGCAATAGAACCGATTACGTAGAGGAGAGATGGGGAACCAGTGGTCCTCCAGATGTTTTTGGATGACAACGCTCATCTTTGATTTAGAGCAGGGTTTCCCAAACTTGTGTCTCCATCCGTTTTTGGACTACAGTTTCCATCATCCCTGACCACTGGCTAGCTAAGGGTCATGGGAGTTGTAGTCCAAAAACATCTGGAGACACATCTGGGAAACCCTGATTTAGAGGGTTGATAGGAGGCTTTCCCTTGCTGAAGGACTTCAAAGCAGGCTAGTCATCAGTTGAACATGATTCAGCTTTGGGTTTTCTGCACTGAACAGAAGGTTGGAGGAGATGCCCTCTAAGTCTATGGTTTTATGTTTCATGCTCCCCCACGTAAAATATTTCCTACACATTGTAAGCCATCACATATGAGGAAGCACTTAGATATACCATCTCCATTATATTCTGGAATTCTGTGTCTTGCTCTCTAAATCTACTGTGGTATGCTTTTTACTTGTTCATTTGGTTCCATTGTTTGTAATTTTTGTTTGTAATTTTTGTGGTGCTGATTAATAGGCAGGTGAGCTACCTGCTGCAAATCTCAGCTTTTGTAATCTCAGCTTTTGCCAGGATGCACAGTTTCAGCTCATGCTAAATTTGCAATCTGACTTCACTGGAGTGCAAAATTGGCTTGCTTGTCATAAGCTGCTAATACAAGCAAAACAATATAATACTTCTTTTTCTGGCTCAAGTGGAGGATTATGGTGGCTCAGAGGACTTTCTTCTTCTTCAAAATTTGCACTGCAGGTGAACAGCTGTTTCTAATGGGCAAACCTTGTTAAAAATCAAAGAGCATGGGTTGGCTTGTACTTGAGCACCACGTTTGCTTGATAACAAGCGGTCACACCTAGAGAGTTTAGTTGGTGAGGAGGAAGCAGCGGAGGATCTGTGAGTTGTTTTTGCAAACAGAGATTAGTAGCTCCTCTCCCCCCACCCCTCGCCGCCCCTTATTGTATCAAGATGGATTTTGAACCATAAGGTGAGACACACAATCTTATTGAACAGAGCTGCCATAATGTTTAACAATAGATTAGACAGATTTGCAGCAAATTATGCCAACGGCATACTCCATTGCATTACACACGGTCAATTAAATGTGCTTCCATTTGGAAAGAGACGGCTGCAGCATTAATTACAATATTTATACATGCCTGCAAGGAAGTTTGCCTAGTTATCATACCTTTGTGCCAAATAGAGCTGATAAGATTTCCACAAGTGACTGTGCTGATGAAAAGAGCATCTTGTGCGAGCCCTTGGGAGAAATCAAAAAAGTTTAAAGTCTGCTGTTTCTGGCTGTCAAACACACACACACACACACACACACACACACACACACACACACACCTTTTCAAAACAAAGAATATTCAAAACATTGTGTTGGATAGGTAATGACTAAATGCTTCTGGAAGGGGAGATCTCAGAAGTAAATTCTGCTTAATACTGCAAGTTTTGGCCTACCTGAAGTGAAGGCCAGGAACACACTGTCAGCTGAATGCATAACAGAGAACACCTCTGAGGAAAATTAAACTCTCTTTTTTTCCACAATAAGGTGCTTCGGATTCCATTTTGAAAGGAAAGCATTTGCATTGTGTAATGGTTCTAGGGGTTGCTCGTGCGTAAGCTGGTGCAAACACCTGGCTGGGTTGCCTGAGTGAACCTTTTCTGTCCGGACAGCCACTCTCCCGTGGCTGTCTCAATCACTGGCAGAATCTGTCAGTGGGCGTTTCTTAAACTTCTTCCAGCAAAGAAGCTCTTTGACGCCTAGTCTCCTCCTACTCTCTCTGCGCGAAAGCCTTCTGCGCAAGGAGGGCGTAGGCAGCGGCGGACCTCTACTCTCCCCACTGGTCCCCGGCAAGCAGTCATGGGACCGCCTCGCCGCTTCCCCCATCTGCCCCCCTTCTCCACTGGTGCTACGCTGATTCTCTTCCCCAGAAGATGGGCTGCCTCTCCTAATCCCGGGACGCTCTCTGGAATCCCTCTGGATCTTGCTCTCTCCCTCCGGCACTGATGGCAGTTCCCTGACACATTGCAATGTATTTTGTATCAGTTTCTGTGGGGAACAGTATCAAAGGTTACCCTGTTCATAAAAAAAACCATCCTGTTCATCAAAACAACACCCCAACTTTGCATAATCACCATTCTAGTAGATAAACAGTAATAACATATCAGGCAGAGGTCCTTGAAACAAACCTTTATCTTTAAACGGTTTTATTTTCCACTGTTATTCTTCTTCTGTCTCTTCATGCGGCGCATTCTCAAGTGGCAGAAAAGCTGGCAGTAGGCCTAATAGTAACAGGGTTCAAAAGAACACATTAAAGAGCTCTTCCTGTATATTATACATTATTGTGGCAGCACACAATCATATTTTTGGGTTCCTCTTCAAATGTAAATGATTTGTGTGGGAAACAATTATGTTTCCTTCCTAACAAATCCCCACCCCCATTGTGCCATCATGTAGAGCACTCGATGGCATAACCGAGTTTTCTTACCATTTAATTACTCTGTGTTTTCAAAGATGTGCACATTGCCACTGGATTTCTCTGCATGTTTGAAGGTTTAAAGTGCTTTACAGTGGTACCTCGGGTTAACTACTTAATTCGTTCTGGGGGTCCGTTCTTAACTTGAAGCTGTTCTTAACCTGAAGCACCACTTTAGCTAATGGGGCCTCCTGCTGCTGCTGTGCCGCTGGAGCACGATTTCTGTTCTCATCCTGAAGCAAAGTACTTAACCCGAGGTACTATTTCTGGGTTAGTGGAGTCTGTAACCTGAAGCGTATGTAACCCGAGGTACCACTGTATTGTCAAGGATTTCTTAAGTAGCAGTGAATGCTCTGTTCTCAGAGTGTTATAAACTTCTATGCACAATTACACAACCTGTGTGTACGTCCACATGGTACATTGCTCTTCCCCCCTTTTCGAGATAAAAGAATTGTGAAGCTCAGTTGTATACGTGTATATCCTGCCACATGTTAGGTTGTACGTGTAACAAAGGGACTCTACTAAGTGTATGCCATTCTGCAGGCATGCCGTTCTTTTAACTCTCCTCAACTTTGCCTATGCTTATTTCCCCTCCCCATTCCACTTACTCAAGCCAAGGCATAACCAATGTGGTACTTGGGATGTTGATGGACTCCAACTCCCATCAGTCCCAGCCAGGATGGCTAATGATCAGCGATGATGGGAGTTGTAGTCTAACAGCATGAACGCCTTAACAAATCAGCACACTGGAAAAATGGAGATGGATTTATACATCAAATTGCATGTTTGTACATGTAGAGGGTTGGTGGCATCCTTTTGTCTCACAAGACAATGGAGTGCACCTCTGAAACTGCTGGAGAATCACAGCGCCTGCTGTGGCTGCAACTAAAGACTACAAACCTATACCCGTTTACCTGCAAATACGTTCCTTTGAACTCAGGGACACTTAATTCTGAGTAGGCACATACAGAATTCTGCTGTAAAACCATTTGTCATCAGAAGCAATGCTGGATACAAAAAGATATCCACAGTGTTCAAAAAATTTCACAGACTCATCAAATTCCTATGTTCTTTGGTACTGCAAGAGAGAGCATTACTTTGGGTCAAGATTTATTTTGTCAGGAAGAAAGAATGCTCAAATGAGTTACATCATTGGTGTTTATTCAATTAAGATTTTTATATTTTTTTACTCCCTGAAAATTGGAGCCACATTTAGCCATAGCTGTGAGTATTAAGGTCAGTCACACTGCACCATTTCACACTGGGCTAAGCATACAAGCGCTGCCAGAGGGAAGATTGGCACGTTCAATCTCTATGAACAAGCTTTACATTCAGATTTGAAATTCAGTCTGCATGAACTATGCAAACTACAGTGTGCTGAAAACATTTCCCACCCGGGGCTTTATTAAAATGGGCATAGAGTTGTGCTAGAACACAACTGAGTACCTGGGCTATTTCCAGAAATATCGATGTGGCTTGCATTACATGGATCTTTCCCATGGATCTTGTCCCTGTTGTCAGAGCCCTTCAACATATTACAAGAATGAGGTTGTAGACAGAAGTGGTAGAATAATGGACTGTACCACTTCTGACTACACATTGGAATGTTCCCACACATTGAGAGGTTTGTCCATTGTATGCAACCTCTGTCTACTCTATGCAAAGTAGCTGTTAGGGAACTGCCATCGGAAGGAAGGGAGGTGAAAGGGCTCACACAGGTTGGGAGAGACTCAGCAGCTGAAGAGGGAACCAGTAGGGGGAGAGGAGGTGAGCTGAGAGAAAGGGAGCTGGAGGGATGGCTCAGAGACACCTCCAGCGAGAACAGTGGGGAGGTTTCAGGACCTCCTGTAGGGACACCCACTCCTCGCCGGAAACTGTCACGCAGAGAGTCCAGAAGACGTGTTTCCGTTAAGGAGCTTTTATGTTGGAAACGATTCCGAAAGCAGCCACTGTCGGAATCTGCTAGCGACTGACGGAGCCATGTTTAAGGGGCTCCGTTACAGACAGAGGTTTGCAAGTTTGACCAAACTCTAAGGGACTTGGATTTTACGCACAAGCAGCTCATTGTCCCATCACAGTAGCTCTTCAGGCTGAAAGTTTTAGCATGACCTTGATCGACTAGTTTATTACATTTTGGGAGGTCTTTATGTAGGGGACCATATAACTCCCTGTACTCTGCAGTATGAAATGCTACAGTCTGGAATTCTACCGTGATATAACTTTATGTAATATGCCGAATAGCTTCTCAATCGTCAGCAACCCAAGCAAAATAGCTGTCTAGTGTCTACATTGCCACATCACAACGAAAATTCAGTGAGATAGTTTTCTAACTATGATTGTCTAACTGGCCATATGAATATGTTGCTATGTAATGGAAATAAGAGATTTCATGTTGACCAACAAATTTGCACTGAATGCCCTAGCCACATTCCTAAATTTCAGGATTTTGCTCATGCAAAATTCTTTCTAAAGCTGCAGATGTTCTTTTTGTGTCAATTTTTTATTAAACTTTAAAATCTTTAGATATAAATTCCAGATCCCAAATTTGTTATACATTTCTCTTTAAACTTTGACCTCCTGCTCCCCCCCGTGTTGTTCTTAATCCCATCCAATTTACATATTGCATTTTAATAAACTTTTCGCCTAGGACATTCTCTTCTATTTCATATATTATCAAATTTTCTACCCCTGCTCATATTTCAAATCCTGTTCGCGATTTCATCTGCTCACGATATTTTCTGATGTTGTTCTTTTTCATATTGCAGAGTACGGACTCAAATTCAAATGTGAGAAAAAGAACTAATACTACCGTACAGGCGGAAACGGAGGGCGTCAGGAGAATTGATACAGGAAACAGTTCCATGCCACCTTCAACGGTAACTCAGGGGCCTTCGGACGTTATGCCCCGATCTCCTTCAGCATCAAGTCCGAACCCCTTCAGCCGAATTAGCATATCAGAAACATTGGCTTCTGCAAGAGCTACTCCTTCAGCTCCTCCCTCTACCCCAGTTTTAACAGGATATATACCCCAGCAAGCCACGGCTGGATCTCCAACCATTCACCGTTTACTTGGATCTAGACTGGAGCAGATTCAGACTACAGCAAATACTTTGGGGGCGCCTTCCAAGTCGTCAGTCGTCGCTCCTCCTCCTCCTCCTCCCCCACCCTCAAGCTCTGGCACCAGTAAGATAGACAAATATGCACGCATTTTGTTCCCCGTCACCTTTGGAGCATTTAATATGGTCTACTGGGTGGTGTATCTATCCAAGGACACGATGGAGAAATCGAAAAGTCTAATGTAGTCTTGCTGCTATGTAGTAGGTTTTTTCTGAAATTTATTCTACACACATTTGAATGCAGAGTTTCTTCTTTTAAAGCTATTTTTTAAAAAAGAAACCTTTAATGCTTATTTTATAAAAAAAAGAGAGAGAAAAAGCTCTGTGCTCGTTTTCCCATGGTAAAGGGCAGGTATTATTAGGAAAATTAACGCAGCAAAATGGAGGGGCAGCGGGTATGGACACTGTCTTCCAGGCCTTTTTGAAATGGTGTTCTGTTTGAACAAAAATGCATGGGGCCATTGGGAAGAACAGAGATGGGAAGCAAATATATTATAGTGATATACAGATACATGTATACAATAAATGTGGTCTGGCTTTCCCGAAAGTGTGCATCAGTAAGTAGAAGCTGATGTTTTCATGGCCTAGCTTCAGGACAGTATTCTCTCCTGTGAGTTGGGGTGGCTGTGAATTGGAGGTTATTCATACCTTTGCTGGTAAAGACACACCCTGAAAAAAAAATGCATTCATGTAGTGGAAAGCAAAGCAAAAAAAAAAATTGTTGTACGTGGGGAAGCTTTAGGAGAAAAGAGCTATGCAAATAAGGGGGTAGATAATTTCCACTAAACAAAATGCACAGGCAATTATGTTTTTGAACTAAGCTTGGGTGGGTCTTAAGGTAAAACACTTGCACAAAATCTTTTTGGCTGGCAAATTAGGGTCATGACCAAGCCCAATTTAAGTCAGTTCCACTAATATGAATGGGACACAATAGTGCTAAGCTTGAATTGGATAATATAACCTGTCTAAGTAAACTGGAACTTGCATCATTTAAATCAACTTGCTAGTTGCATTGCCCTGCATTTCATGTGCATCCTCCATAAATCATTTAAGTATCATTCTTGCATTTAAGCTATGTTAGGTTCAAGATCACTTAATGTTTACCCTTCAACAGTTGTTTTTATAGAAAAGGAGTACCAAATGGATGGATTTGCCCCTCTACTTTCCGTGATATTTTTGTTTTTCCTTCCCTCGCTTGCCAGGATGTTTCCCCTCTTCACTTGCTTTGATGTCTTTAGCTTAGATTTCTAATACATCTTAGTTTGAATATGTGAATATTGAACCAGGGCCTGGTTGTTGTTCCTGTTTCAGTGGCCTTAATCACAGTAACTTCAGGTCTCTCCACTGTGGCACTGTGGCTGCTTCCTGTGGATTTTAACCTAGGTACTTCTGTGACATTTGTATGTAGGAACCTATGTTTCCCACATGAATGTTGAACAGACTCTATCTGACCATGGAACTGGGTCATGGCAAAGCGATTCCCATACCCGCGTCAGAACATAAGAAATGAGCCAATTCTGAGAGTACCGTGTTTTAAGCACTTTACTGGTTTAGCCGAATTGTACAACCTGCAGCACCAACCCATAAATATTTAGAATGTGGATTAGTGACAGCTACAAACTACAAATGTTAAATTTTGGCAGCACTGCAGCAACATTATGATAACATTGCACTGGAGCAAACATTTACGACTTCTGTGAGCTAGTCCTACGGGATTGCTTTGGAGATCCGTTTGTGTTTCTCTTGAGTTACAGCTCTGAAAAGAAAAGAAAGATCAAGCTCGGAAAGTATTGTTTCCATCAAAATTGTATCTCTCCTCATGTCTCCTCTCATTTCTGCATTTCTTCTTTATCTGTCCACGAGTCTCCCCACTCCCCACCATATTTCACCAAAAGGCAGTCAGCCAATATGGTACAAGAGGGGTAGGTCAGAACATTGGCATGGGAAATAACTATGAATACTTCCTTCAACATTTTGGTATGTCTGTCTGTAATGCAAGCTGTGAAGGTTCAGGTGAATGAATAACTTGCTAGGATCACCCCTAGAACACTACAGTGGTACCTCGGGTTACAAACGCTTCAGGTTACAAACTCCGCTAACCCAGAAGTAGTTGCTAGTTGCTAACTAAGTAAGTAGTTAACTAAGTAGTTGCTAGTTCCGCTAACCCGGAAGTAGTTGCTCCGGGTTGCAAACTTTGCCCCAGGATGAGAACGGAAATCGCACGCCAGCAGTGCAGCGGCAGTGGGAGGCCCCATTAGCGAAAGTGCGCCTCAGGTTAAGAATGGTTTTGGGTTAAGAACGGACCTCTGGAATGAATTAAGTTTGTAACCCGAGGTACCACAGTACTTCTGTCTTCTCTCTAGTAGTGTATTCAGTGCCTTTAAAAGCAGGCAGCCGTTATTGCCCATGTTTTCCAAAGATATATTGACAAAGTCCCTTAAAAAAAGCCTGCTTCCAAGCTTTCTTCTTATAGTTCACCTGGTTTCATACTGTTCTAAAAAGAGCCTTCTACAGTGCCATGAAGAAGCACTGCCCATCACTGCGTGACTCTTGACTGTTTTCGATTATGCATAGTGCAGAAAATGTGAATTGAATCAAGTTTTCCTCCCTTTCCCATAAAAATACAAGAAGTTGGGGTCCTCCAGTGAAGCTGAGAGTTGGAAGGTTCAGGACAGAGAAGAGTGTTGTCACACTCAGGTATGGCTGGCCACTGTAAGAACAGGATGCTGGACTAGATGGGTGCTTGGTCTGATATTAAAGTTACTTGCATTCTTACGGCTTCAGCCCAATATACCTGAAGGAGCATCTCCACCTCCATCGTTCAGCCCAGGCACTGAGATCTAGCTCCGAGGGCCTTCTGGTGATTCCCCCAGTGTGAGAAGTGAGGTTACAGGGAACCAGGCAGTGGACCTTCTCAGTAGTGGCACCCGCAATGCGGAACGCCTTCCCATCAGATGTCAAGGAAATAAACAGCTCTCTGACTTTTAGAAGACATCTGAAGGCAGCCCTGTTTAGGAAAGTTTTTTATGTCTGATCTTTTATCGTGTTTTTAATGTTCTGTTGGAAGCCACCCAGAGTGGCTGAGGAAACCCAGCCAGATGGGTGGGGTATTACCGTGATGATAATAATAATAATAATAATAATAATAATAATAATAATAATAATAATAATAATTCTACTTCTGAAATGGGGGGCCTCCTGTTCTAATGGAGGCTCCCCATGCATTTGTGAATCCTGATCTTCCAGGGTTTTAAAACATGTTAAAAGATGTGGGGCATCTCTGTGAATTTAGGAGGAGCCTCACTTCAGAAGTAGTAGCCAAACAGAAGAGCAGTCAAAAGGAACGGCACAATAAAATAGGCAGAGCTAAAGGTGTGACCAGGTGACCTGTCTCTACCTTCATGGCAGTAACTCCGACTGTGGTACAGACGGCTCTATGCATGGCAGCTAGCTAGAATACTATCTTTAGATGACGCCATTCTTGCTTAACAGACTCTACAACTGGTAAGCCCAATGTTATTAGAATTCCACAGATGGTGGAACTAGTGAAATGAATTAATGGTTTTATTATTGCCCCATATTTAAGTTAGATTCTGAGAGGGGTGTGTGGTAATCAGAGTTAAGCCTGAGCCCATACAGGTGATCAAATTGTCCTTAAATGAGTCCTCTCTCTCTGAGGCAAACTAGTTTGAATCATTCAGGTGCAGATTCACGGTAAAATATGTGTTTGTGTCTACCTCCACATTCTGGAAATTTCAATATTGTAGCTGTCCAGTTGGAATGTTTTGTATTTATTTTGAGTCATGTAGTACATTTATGAAGCAAAGACTGGGGAAATCAGAGGAAATCAATGCATTACAGATGGCACTTACAGAAGCCTTTTTCTCTGTCACACCTTGTGAATTTTGGACTCTGCTGAAAGTACATAACAATGATTCAAAGATTTCAAAGACCTACAAGTAGTAGATAGTAAAAGCTTTTTGGTTGGGTTACATTATTGTTTCTCTGCCTTTATGAAATCACATTGTTCATTTCCTCCATGCCATCTTGGGAATTGGGCCTGTACGATGACTAAGCAAACAGGCTGTATATAGTCTGCTAGCTGTAGTTAGTGGGCTACCAGGGGCTTGATAAATTATCATTTTTTGTAGTATGCTGGCAGCTATCTGGCAGGCCACAGTGCATGACTGGTGGGCTGTGTTTGGCTTGGTGGGTTGCGAGTTGTGCAGACCTCTCTTGAGAATCAACTAATTGCTTATATTCACTCATCAAGATGGCTGCAGCTGTCCTTGAGTAAGTAGCAGGTTCACACTGAAGTTTCTTTACATGGCCAGACACCCAAGTACACTGCTGTGTGTGGCAAAAGAATAGTTTGTTCATGTGAAGTAGGCCCCAGCCTCCTACACTCAATGCTCCCACCATGGGTGCTATCTTTCTTGACTTCTTCATATTGTTCTTCTTGCACCATATCTGTCTTCAGCTCCACAAGGAGCTGGGCCCACTGCAGTTAATAACTAACAATCAAATCTCCTTCTTTCAGCTATCCAGACAGAGTCACAACCCACAAATACAACTTGTTTACTGGTTACTCCAATAAAGCATGCGAAATTGCTTGCTTCCCCTCTGTTTGAGATGACCTGGGCTTCATTGAAGCAGTTTCTAGTCAGAGGAGACACAGATTTTCTGGGTGCCTCAGAAGCCTGCAATATTGCTGTTAAGGTTGCTTTCATCACCAATCTACATTCTTCCCTCATCTGACATGCGCCCTCCCTCTCGTACTTCTTTCTTCATTTGAATGGTGATTGTCCTTTCATGCTGTCATTCTTCACCAATGGCCATTTTAAAAAATGCTGGGAAATCATGAGTAAAGCCCCAGATTCCCTACAGTTCCCCACCTCCCAACTCTGGGATCAAACACAGCAGTGTCTAGGAAGTGGCAAAGGAATAGGGCAACCAATATCTCCCTGGGATTGTACAACTTGAGAACTTATAGATTTGAATACAGAGCAAGATTTCCTTTTCTTCTTAAGAAAGTTTCTGAGGCTATTTTCAAATCTTTTTCCTTTTAATCTGTCATTTTACAAGGGATCATATAAATACCTCTCAACACCTGTGTGCTTACATCCAAAAAATACAGATAAAGATAATTCTATTCCAAGTCAAGAAGGAACAACCATCCTTATCATTTTTATACAGTGTTTTTTTAAGTGTTCTGAGCTTAAGTCTCTGAGAAGCAAAATGTATTTTTTTTGTTGATGTATAAGCACCGCCAGCTGAGCATGTTTGGTTTCCAGTACTGAATCTGCTGATGCAACAGATATGCTTTAAAAATATTTTCTATTGTGTTGCTTTGTAATATGTAATTTGATTTACTTTTGGGGGACATCTTTCTGTGTTCTTGCATTATAAGGATTTTCAAAGCAAACCAGTCTATTGGAATGTAAAATTTGAAGTCGAATTGTGTCTTCAATCCTTTTGAAGAAGGCAGTGATAGAATCCTCCTTTTTAATTGGTAAATTAGTTTTTCTTTGTAAATTAGCTTCTTTTCCTTTGTAAATCAGCAAATGCATCAAGAACAGATGCAATTCTGTGAAGGTGGCTTCAGAAAACTTCTCAAATCCAGACAGAGATTCTTCAAAGGGCAGTGTGAAACAGTGTGAATTTTTTTTTAAAAAAATCATACCTATGACTCATATAAACGAGATCTCCTTGTTATCAAGAGCCCCTTGGGAACATGAAGGGGTCCTCCAGACGGTTCCATCCATAAAAAGGCATCTTTTGTGAAGACTGGTACTTTCACATAGGCGTTCAATATAGGATCAGTTGTGGCCTGTGCTCAATGGGAATGTTAGGGCAGAAGGTAGGGAGACCAACAGTAGGTGGAGGCACATCAACAGGCAGGGCCAACTAATTCATCTTTTGTCCCCGTTTTCCTCCCTTTTGAGTTGTGCATGGGAAAGGAGAAGGAAACTGAAAGACAGTATCCGCCCCCAGCCTCCAGTAAGTACGTGGAGGGCTGGCTGAGAACAAAGTGAGGTTGGTGACTCAGTACCTCTTTGACAAGTGGACCAGCCTCCAGTGTATGTGCTTAGCATGTTTTGTGTGATTTTTCCAATTCCAGCCGCACAAAGAGCACACAACAGGGCACTGCTGGTTCTCACAAATGGTGCCTTCTCATGATGCTTCTTGAGAGGAGCTTCCACAAGGTGTGTGGGGGCTATCACCAGGGCCCTGGCAAATACACTTTGCTGCCTTCACAGCAAATGTCCTGGCCAGAGCAAGTCACGTTGCATAGAATCTAAGGACTCATCTACACCCGTTGGTTATAATGTTAGAAACATGACACCTGAGGGTGCTGCAGAGCAGTGATCCACCAGCAATGGAAAAATGCATTGAGCATTATATAACATTATTTTTAATAATGTTTTTACGGATCAATGTAGATCTAGCCCAAGTGTGGTCAAGTTATTTTAGCACTTGAGGAGAGGAAATCTCACTAGCACCTCTTCTTGGGAGTAGAAACACAACAACAACAAATAAATTAACTTCATCACAACCAGCATTACCTAGTGAATCTTCCCTCTGCCTACAGAACTGGGCCTAAATATCTGGGATCAGCCCAATGTAGAATGTTTCATCAACAGTGCTCTCAGTCCAGCCGTAGATTGCTAGTTAGGACTTACTCCCCTTGAAATCAATGGAACAAGATAGTAGTGACTAACTCAAGGATAGTTGCTTTTAATGGGGCTTAGTCCTTACTAATAGGAGTTGGATTAGGGCCATTGGCTTGGGCCCTAAGATAAGTTGATTGAATTGAAGACAATTTCCCCATCCCTTCTTTCCCCCTGCAGGTGGGTGGGTGTCTTCCAAAGCAATGTGAGGGGAGGACAGGTGGGAGAGGGAGGAAACACCTCAAACAAGACTGGCTCCTAAATCAACTTAAGGAAGTTCATGGAAGGAAAGTTTCCTCCAAGCAGCAGCACCCTTGTTCAAGAGGGCAAGATCCAACTCATAGTCTTTAGCAGGCCTGGAGCCCAAGAAGTTTTGCCATGCTTAAGTCCTATCAAAAGGAATGAGCATTGAGTTAGTTCCCCCACTGGTTTCAATGAACCTAAGTACAACTATCTTTCTCCCAATATGTAGAGTTACAAAGTGTGTGCACAACCCACAAGTTGTACATCTTACCAAGCAAAGCTCATTTGCAACTGTTTCCTTTTATTCCCCACCCCCCACACTTCTATTTGCAACATCAAATGTCTTGCAGGCATTGAGAAGTGGAAGATAATGAGACAAGAGAACTAATGTGTATTATGTGTACTGCTATAATTAACTTTGATTAGTTTGTTGATCTACTCTGATTTATTTTTTTTAACTTGTTTCCGATTATCTGGTTTCAGCATGCTTGCTGTACAACTTAACAAAATTTTGTATCCACATTGTCTTCTGGAGTGACTTATCAAAAGCCACTGTTTTCTTCTACAAAGAAACAAGGACTGTATAACTGTGGTTGTCATACAGAACAAAAGGTGTTTCTTTTCAAGTCACTGTTATTTATAAGCATGTTTATTGGTTTTTTTATTATTATTAAAAAAAAGAGAGAGGTGGAATGGAGATTGATGGAGAAGGCAGAAATCTGCATGAATTGCTCAACAGGACTCCCAAACTCAGTCACTTTACGTGTTAAAATATTGTAGCTTGGCTTGTTGACTCTTAATTATGACAGCTTGTTGTCCTCTTATGTGAGAACATAAGAAACCAGGGAGCCTGGAAATCATGAATATTTTGCTTTCTTCCACATTTCAGCTGAAGGGGCTTATAAACCTCATCACTGCGCCAATTAATGTCAGAGTCTCCCTCCCCAGCAGCTCAGAGCTTATTCACTTTCATGGCAAGAGGAACCATGAATAATGCATTTTCAGAAGGGAAAAGATGACTATGTATGTGCTTCATTGTTTAGGTAGAATTGGAAGAGAGACAATCTTATTGTCTGGGGGTATTTTGTTGTTGTTGCTGTTCCTTTCAAATCTAGGGTTGGAAATATCGGAGACAAGAGTGTTTTAGGAGCTGACAGTAGCATGATAGAGGCATTTGTGGTTTATTTTCTCTCCTTGTTGCCTCTGGCCCAACTGGTTTTGCAGGGTTTTGAAGCACTACAAAAACTTTAAAAAAAAGACTTAGTTTATAGTTATTCAAAGTGTTTGGTCTCATTCTTAGACATCAGCTGGTGTTGCTTCCATCTTGCTATGGTGGTAGTCCATTGAAGACAGGGCACAGCCAATGTTTCCTTGTTATATCCCACACTGTTAAACGGTTGTTATACTGAAGATGGAAGGAAGAATTCAACATTGCCCTAAGGTGATCCTTTCATCAGGGAAAACATCAGGCTTGCTAGATGGAACAGTCTCCCTCCCCTCCCCCTGTTTGCTGTTCCAGTGGTTCTCTTGACCCTTGAGTCAATTTTGAGGGGTGCAGGATGAGGAAAAGTGGGAAAGGCCCCTTGTCCTAGCAGAAGCCCTTCTTCAGGACTTCCACTGACAGGACTCATTGGTTGAATCAACCATATGTCAGGAGTGCTCTGATGGTGTTTCCTGCTTGGCAGGGGGTTGGACTCGATGGCCCTTATGGTCTCTTCCAACTCTATGATTCTATGATTCTATGAATCCTGTCCACAGAAAACACTTTTACCTCCCCCCTTCCCCTCCACAGCAAAAACGTTCAGCGTGATCCACACAACCTTCAGAATTTCTGCATATCACCAATACATCACAAATGTGGTCACCTACACTATCATGGATTTAGTTTTAAAGCCAGTAAACAACTTGTATGAACAAGTTGCAAATGTGTGCAACTAGATATTTGTACCATGTTCATTAGGAACAACTCTTGGGCGAGAGTACTGTAGCATTTTAATACAATTCACCCATTCATTCCCATTGATTCTGCACAGGTGGCATGATAATAATACGAATATTTTTTAATAATAATAATAATTTATTATTTATACCCCCGCCCATCTGGCTGAGTTTCCCCAGCCATTGTGGGCGGCTCCCAATTGAGTGTTAAAAACAATACAGCACTAAATATTAAAAACTTCCCTAAACAAGGCTGCCTTCAGATGTCTTTTAAAAATGGGATAGCTGCTTATTTCCTTGACATCTGATTCCATAGGGCAGATTGTGTTGACTGTCAGAAAAAAAGAGTTGTCCTATGCCCAGTTACATGCCTGCTGGAATCAATAGCACAAAAACAACTCTTTAATTTGTCAATGTGTATTTTAAATAGAGGTAAAAGGTGCTTCTTAATACTGAATCAGACCAATGCCTCAAGTAGCACATTGATGTGGACTGGCTCCAGCGGCTCTTGACGGGCTCAGGCCGAAGCCATTCCCTGCTCTACTATCTGAAGTCTGGTTTACACGTGCAGCAGAATCTGTGGCACGATGGGAAAGATGCCCTACACTGCAGGCAGAGAAGGCCACATTTTGATGTGCGCCCTGTATAGAAAAAAGCACCTTGCACAGCTAGAGAATTAGCACAGTAGGAATGGGCTGTGTCACAACATTCTCCCTGCTGTGATAGTTTTGTATATGTAGGGTGTTGTTGTTTAGTGTGAAAGACCATTCAAAGTGGCACTGACTACCTGCAGTGGTTTGGTTCACTCTACCATTTCCGGGATATGTCATCTTATCTTAACCCCTTAGATCAGGCCTCTTCAACTGGAGATGCCAGTGACTGAACTTGAGACCTTGTACACAAGAAGCTGTATGTTGAAATAGCCATTAACTGGAAGTTCCAGTGATGTTATACACACAAAACTATATGCTGAAATGTTAGACGGGGTGGGGAAAGAACACAAAAGACCTGGAACTGTGGCAGAGTAAAAGAGGAGCTGTTGAAAACAGAAGGCCACAGCTGAGATTTCTAATATTGGCCATTTTATAGCACTTTCAGCAGTCACATTGACAAATCTCACTCTGGAGGATGGTAGGCCCAGCACTGCAAGAAATTACAGTGGTACCTCGGATTATGAACTTAATCCGTTCTTAAACCAAATCTGTTCTTAAACCGAGGCACACTTTCCCTAATGAGGCCTCCTGCCGCTGGGGCCCTTCCATCGTTTGGCTTCCATTCGTAGACTGAGGTAAAGTTCGCAAACCAGAACACTACTTCTGGTTTTTGTGGAGTTTGTAAACCGAATAGTTTGTAAACAGGGTTGTTCATAAACTGAGGTAGCACTGTACCCCACGACGTCACTGAACTCCAAACTTTATCTGGATATGAACTCTGAATTTTTCAGGCACTCGAATCTTGCTTCATGACAAGGAAAATCTTCACAATTAGCAAAAAGAGAGTCCTTAAGAGTGGTGGACTCGTAATCTGGTGAACCGGGTTCGCTTCCCGACTCCTCCACATGCAGCTGCTGGGTGACCTTGGGCCAGTCACACTTCTCTGAAGTCTCTCAGCCTCACTCACCTCACAGAGTGTTTGTTGTGGGGGAGGAAGGGAAAAGGAGATTGTTAGCTGCTTTGAGACTCCTTAAGGGGTGTGAAAGGCGGGATATCAAATCCAAACTCCTCCTCCTCCTCCTCCTCCTCCTCCTCCTCCCCCTCCTCCTCTTCTTCTTCATGCCCTATTCAAGTGTGTGAAGATTTTCAGGCTTGTGAAAAGCCAATCAGAACAGCTTAAGGCATAACATCAAGTTGGATACCTGAATCTCAGCTTACTAACCAAGGCAGATTTCCATTTAAAAGGGATAAAACACTGAGATTGGTAGGCAGACAATACACAACCACATCCTAGAAATAACCTGATCAAGAAGAAAAATGTGACAGGTCCATCCAGCACTGAATTATGCACAGGAAATCGAACTTCTGCACAGTTTAGTTTGATTGTGCTAGTTTCAAGCTGGGATGATTCTTAAAACGGAGTTTGGGGGCTGTTTGAAATGGACACAGCACATTCATCTGAGTCATCAAGTCCAAAAGTGTCCCAGTCCATTCATCACAACTTGCAATTCTATACGCACTTTCCTATATGTCCCATTGAACCAAATGGGGCTTACTTTTGCATGGACATGTATAGATTTGCACTGTACATGTGCAATCCTATACCTGGTGAGTAAGGCCCATTGAACTCAGTGGGACTTATGTTTGAGTAGAGCCGAGTGTAGGATTGCATGGTAAAGCAATGTGCCCAGAGGATTAATGAGTAAATAATAACGACGATGATAAAATAGCCCAGCTAATTATTGAATCTGAATGTATACATTCAGTCTCGGTCACCTGACCCAAACCACAAAAATCCAGAGTGGTGAAAATAACTGTAAACTTGTTTTGGTATTGTGCAGCTTAATTGTTACCTTACCTGTATTATGAACATCTGTGTCTTTTGAAAAAAAAAGAAACCCATCTTGAAAAGGGAGAGGTTGTGCAAAACTGTTCCTATTATATTCCAATGTATGCTGCTGATGTCAATAAAATACTATATTGTGAGAGTTCTTAACCACTGTCGGCTCCAGATTCTGGAGGGCCCTTGGTCAAGACATCTTCCATGGGACCTTCTCCCCAAATGAGTCCACCCCCTCACTGCGGCAGTTCCATACTCTTCAACATTTCTCCAATGAAAAGCACATCCTATGGCCATACCCTCCAACATTTCTCTGACGAAAATAGGGACACCCAGGACTCAGCTAGATTGGCAAAGAAAAAGCGATTTATATGCGTTGTATATGCAATATAACATTGTGCCACCAGATGGCGCAGTGGAGTCCTGTTTGTCTCTACCTGTTTTCCCTGTTTAAATTTACAACGCGTGTAACACTTCTTCGATGTGTCTAGATACAGCCCCAGTGCTCTTTCTTCTAGAAAAAGGGGTGCTGGAACTCACCATGAACACATCCCTCTTTCTTTTAGAAGGGCAATGGTGCACATCTGAGAGGAGCTGGGACTGAGTTCTGGTGAGTTCTGGCCGGGAAAAAAGCCCTAGGGACGTCCTATTCCATATCCTGCAACATTTCTCCCATGAAAATAGGGACATCCTAAGGAAAAGTGGGACATTCTGGGATCAAATCAAAAACGGGGACGGCTTCTGTAAATCCAGGACTGTCCTTGGAAAATAGGCGCACTTGGAGAGTCTGCAGTTCCAGGGAACTTGTATCAAAGGGCCCCTTCTGGTGTGTGCATGTTTTTGGCTTGGTGAAACACAAGTTGTGCAGATCTATTCCGAGTACATCCTTTTATTTCCCCCCATGTAAGGGAATTAGTGCTATTCTGTCCTATGGAAAATCATCATCAACATCATCACCAACATCTGATCTGGAGATCAGCATCAGGACAGAGACAAAGCCTACAACGATAGGATCTGTCTAGGGGTGCAATTTGTCTTCTTGCAGTATCTCCTTTCTCTTCATAAGGATACAATTTTTTTGCTCAAACTTCTGTAACCATGGGACTCAGAGCTCCTTTTTGTAGTCATGTTAAATCCTACGTCCCACTGATTTATCACTAAGATGTTGCAGATGGACAGGTAAGAGGATGGGCTTCATCAGTGAGATGATGAATGTTAAAGTGCTGTATAATTTATTGAAGTGGCACAGAAGCTGGCGAGCATCCTAATATTATTGTCAAGATGCAGCTCGGTCCATTAATCAGCTAAAAGCTAAACAAATTAAGCTAATTCTATGCCTGCAGTTGAAACCACTAAATGTGCATTTTCAACATTGTTCTGAAAAAAATACATTTCCTGTTATTGTTGTTTTCATTCTCTCTCCACATCTCTCATTTATACATCCTTTGCCTTAAAAAAAAAGGAAATCTGAAAACGATGCTTTATACTTCAATATTTTATACTTCTATTATTATTATTATTATTATTATTATTATTATTATTATTATTATTATTATTATTATTTGCATGCTCCATGCTACCACTGAATGTAGTAGCCCAATATTGATTTCTGCCTCTGTAATGTGTAGTGCAATTTGCTATGTGTTCTGATGTCATAGGAGCACAGGAAATGAGCTAATACTTAGTTGGAGGCAGTATGCCTCTGTATACCAGAGAACATGATTATGTGAGAGTGCAGTTACACTTCACTTGTGTCCTGCATATGGGCTTCTCATGTTGGCCTCTGTGAGATCAGAGTGCTTTTCTAGATGGGTCTTTGGCATGATCCAGTAGGGCAGGGTAGAAATCTTACAAATAAAGAAACAAAGAAGTTTCTTTGGTACACTCAAGGCCAGCCAGCGTGAAAAATGGTAAGCCAAACAATTAGAAATGCTACTGAATGCCTCTCTCTGTGGTTTGCTTCAGGATCAATATGTTCTCTCTCACCCTGATGCTAATTAGTGTTCAATATAGATGACACCCTGTCTGCTTGATAGATTTGTGGCTATGGGCTGTTGTTTCCTTTCACAACATCCATGTCCCATTGAGTGCCAGTTGTCCACAAATTAGATGCATGAGTTACTATCATTTCATATTGTTCTGCAGCAAGCCTGCATATCCTGTGATGCACAGGGTAAAAGCAGCACACTAGCTGCATGTGGTTGTTCATCAATGGCTCCATAAGTCTCCAGTTTTTCATTTTTGGTTGGGAACTGTAAAACTGGGAAGAGGAGCTTTCAGGAACATAGGACGTCATTATGACTGGTGGGTCATGGTGCATTAAACTTGGCAGGGCACAAAATTGGACAGTGAAGTTCTTCAGAATGAAACTGATCACATAATAATATGATCTGGCCTTCTGGTTCCCTCTTTGTATGTATACCCACAGACCACCATGAGGGACGTGAGTGGAGCTGTGGTCTAAACCACTGAGCCTCTTGGGCTTGCTGATTGGAAGGTCAATGGTTTGAATCTGTGCAACAGTGGTGAGTTCCCATTGCTCTGTCCCAGCTCCTGCCAACCTAGCAGTTCAAAAGCACACCAGTGCAAGTAGATAAATAAATACCGCTGCGGTGGGAAGGTAAACAGTGTTTCCGTGTTCTCTGGCTTCCATCACGGTGTCCCGTTGTGCCAGAAGCGGTTTAGTCATGCTGGCCACATGACCCAGAAAGCCATCTGTGGACAAATGCTGGCTCCCTCAGCCTGAAGTGAGATGAGCACCACATCCCATGGTACACAAACTGTACCAGCCTTTGACTGGACTTAACCATCCACTGGTCATTTACCTTTACTTATTTACCTGCTTAGAAGTCATTTTGGCAAGTGATATCTATTTAAGCTGACTGGGGATAAGAGCACCTACAGGATTATAGATTCCCCATCCCTGCTTTAGTTTAAGTGAGATCTGGCTCTTGAAAGCTTATCCCACAATACATTTTAACAGTCTTTAAGGTGGCACATTGTTCTTTGGGGCTTTTTGTTGCTGCTGAACCAGACTGATAATTCTAGTGTTGTATTAATTGAGGTGCAGTCTCTAATGTGAGGGCACTAATTGCATTCTTCTCTGCCCTCTCCCAATTACTTTTAAGAAGTTCATTTTCTGTTCAGAGCTTTTAAGGGAGGTGTGATGGGTGTTTTTTTAAGATGCGTGCTATCATCTCTATGTGCAAGCTAATTAGGAGAAATTTGATGTCCTCGCTGGAATGCATGTTAATTTCAAACAAGCTCCCTTTGGTCATTTCATTGTCTCACTTCCTGGTCTGACCACTTGGAAGCAGGGCTCGTACGTGAACAGAATATGGAGTTTTTGGGGTGCGGGGTCATGACCTGTAGATGCCAGATGAAGCTTTAAAAGAATTAAAGAGAGAAGAAAATTCATTGCCTCCTCCCTTCTCCCAGTCCATTATAGACCTAGGTCTCTCTGTTTGACATTTGGGACTCTTCCTGCACCACACTGACTCTGTTCCACCACCTCCTGAAAGTGTACAAGCTGTGTACAAACTGTGCGCAAACTCTATCAAGTTTGTGAATTTGAAATATATGATATTTGCCATATCCTGCTGTTTCCAAAGGCATCAGTCCAGAGTTAAATCCAGATGCAGAAGTTCAAATTTGGAGTCTGCTTTGGTCAAAGAAATGACCAGTTTTGGAATGAAGCGTCAATTACACTTGGCCTCTCCAAGTCCTCTAGTAGTGGATGGAGCTGTGAGGCACAGCTGATCAAGAAAACATAGTAGTCTTAAAGCTGGGTGTGAAAATATAGTATTAATATATCTTCCTTCCTGTAAATTGAAATAAGCAATGATTGTACAGCCTCCTTCTATTGTAATTTCCCCTCTTTATCTGTAATATGGACATAAAAGTTGGCTATGGATATGAACTCTGTTGGGCTAAAATTATTTGGTAGCTCCATACGATGGTAGAACAAATCCCTTAGGCAGAAAGTATTATTACAGTTTGTCTTCCTTACAGGACAGAGTCTCAGAAGGAGCAGGAAAATAATGTGCCGCAATCTGAAGATGTGTTCAGGAAAGAGCAGTATGAGTAAACCAATATCTCTGGCTGAGTTGTCTCAAGAAGCTGCCTCTCAGCTTGAAACTAGTTCACGATCAATGCTCCTATGCAAATTTCCTAGATCTGTGCTAAATATTCACTTCAGTTTCAGCTTTTAATGCTGCAGATTTGATGTAGAATTCCTCCTGTGCAACGGTGTTTGGATATTCACCCTCCCTCTGCCCCAAATCTGCTCAATGCCACTGTAACCCTCTCTGCCATTTTGGTCCTTTCCCCCCTCCTCCCTTACTGCTCCATTCTTTTTCAGAATTGTGGTCACATGGACTATCCCACCCAATCAGAATTCACAGAATATGACCCGGTTGAAGGCAATTGTCCTCAGTAGAGGAAACGAAATCAGATTTGGCTGTGGAATGATGGGGGAAGTCATGGTAACTGAGGGCAGTTTAAATAAATAATATTGTTTAAAGGAGCATCAACCCCTCCACTCCAAAGCACTAAGGAAAGGAGGCATTATTTAGCATCACTAAAAATATTTGTAAAAGAAGATGAATAATAATAATAATTTATTATTTGTACCCTGCCCATCTGGCTGGGTTTCCTCAGCCACTCTGGGCGGCTTCCAACAAAAACCAAAAATACACTAAAATGTCACACATTAAAAACTTCCCTGAACAGGGCTGCCTTCAGATGTCTTCTGAATGTCAGGTGGTTGTTTATCTCTTTGACATCTGATGGGAGGGTGTTCCACAGGGCGGGTGCCACTACTGAGAAAGCCCTCTGCCTGGTTCCCTGTAGCTTTGCTTCTCGCAATGAGGGAACTGCCAGAAGGCCCTCGGCGCTGGACCTCAGCGTCCGGGCAGAACGATGGGGGTGGAGACGCTCCTTCAGGTATACTGGGCCGAGGCCGTTTTGTCTTGGCCAGAGATTACAAATTTTAAAATCAGAGTTTGTTTTTTTTTAGCTAGAACTTTCCAGGACTCAGTTCCGGCAATTCTTAGGTGGACGCTATTGCAATTATAAGGAAACAAGAAGGGCGTTCATGGTGAGTTCTGACACTTCTTTTTCTAGACAAATAGACCGTATAAAATGTGTGTGAAAGAGAAATTAGTCATGTTAGTTCCTGGACAAATGGATATGCCATTTTGGGAGTGGAGAGATATGGAAGAAATTGGTAATCCCAACCTGGATGCAACTCTCAGGAGAATGCAGAGCAGTGAGGGAGGGAGAAGACACATTTGGTCTCAATGCTTTCTCTCTTAAATATCACCAGGTGGCCCTGAGAATTGCCTCCCGGCAGCAACATGGTAAGGACCGCCTCCTGATTAATCTTTTCACAGGAATCCCCAAACCATGTGCCAAGCATACTTGTGTTCTGTGATGGAACCGCTGCAAGAAATATTAACAGCTCCAATCAGCCCGAAGTTCAACCGACAGATAAGGCTGATCACTGCATCTTTGCAGGATTCAAAACTCTGACTTTGCTTTCTTTCTAGTCACCCTCCTGAGCTGAGTAATTCTTGCCCCTGATAGGGGCTGCCAAAATGACAGCAGTGCAACTTGGGCCACAATCCTATACACACTTACAGTGGAGTAAGTCCCATTGAACTCATTGGGGCTTACTTCTGAATTGACATTCAGTGGTTTGCACCGTAAAGCTAGGAACTAAGAAATTTTACCAAGAAGATTTTCTTCCACATTCTTTGCTTTCACCCTGCCAGACAACATTTTTTCACACCCTTTCCCTTCCCCTGCCACTTCTAGGTGTTATATTAAAATAGCCAACTATCCCTGGCATTTAAAAGATTGACCTGACTGCATAGTACTCCACAGAACAAGGCACACTATTATTTAAAGCATGAATTATTTGTATTATTTATTTCATTTGCGAATCGTTTGCCATGATGCACCCCAAAGCAATTAACAGTAAAAACATCACCAGTAAAAACACACACATTTTCTAGTCCAATGCAGATAAAAGACCAGGGTTAAGACCTCCATTTAAAAGCTTGTTGGAAGAAGATGGCAGAAGATAATAAAGGTAACTATAGATAATGGAGATAAGATGTGGCCCAGCTTCTGTTCCCAGGCAGCTTGGCCTCAGTTTCCTTCCCACTGTCTACTTTTTTTCAATCCATTGGGGCCCTCTTCCACCCTTGTCTCATCTGCATCCATCCTTCCTTCCTCTTTTCCAGATCAGTCCTATTCAACCCAGCTCTGTGGCCATTCTCACAAGATGCCCACTCTAATTGTCAAAGCCTTGCAGAATGTGTTCCTTACTAGCTCCTTTCTTTAACATGAAGTATGCTGATTGCTAGGGACACAGGTGGCACTGTGGGTTAAACCACAGAGCCTAGGGCTTGCCGATCAGAAGGTCAGCGGTTCGAATCCCTGCGACGGGATGAGCTCCATTTGCGACGTTTCCGTGCGCTGCTCTGGTTCGCCAGAAGTGGCTTAGCCATGCTGGCCACATGACACAGAAGCTGTACGCCGGCTCCTCGGCCAATAAAGCGAGATGAGCGCTGCAATCCCAGAATCATTCACAACTGGACCTGATGGTCAGGGGTCCCTTTACCTTTATCTTTTATGTTGATTGCTAGGCATGCAAATAAGTTTGAGAGGAGGTGAATGATTGGTATAATGGCTTCCAATATCATAAGAGGGGCTAGGGTTTCCCTTAAGCAGAGGAAAACAGTGCAATTTTCCAAAGCAAATCTTAGTGGGGGAGGCCCAGGGCTTTTTTTCCAGCCAGAACTCACTGGTACTCAGTTTTGGCACCTCTCTGGTGGGCGCCGTTGCCATTAGAAGAGAACAAGGGAGGCGTTTGTGTTTAATTCTGACACCTCTTTTTCAAGAAAAATAGCACTTGAGGTGCTCTTGGCAAAGCGAAAGACTGAGAATTCTCAAAATCCAGACCTTTACCTTCTCCCCATTCTCAACTTTCAGACAATGCCTCTTCTATCCACACCTGAAAAACACTTTGAGAGGATGAGATGGACAGACTTTCAGAGGTGTGATACATTATGACATAAGACCTAAGTTAAAATGCCCTAGATACATTCTGAATCCTATTACACTTTTGCGAGGGTAATCTTTAAAAATTCAAATCCTGATGTTTTCAATCCTGACTGTCACCAGAATTTGTAATATGAGAGGCAGGATGAAAAACATAAGGATTTGGGTTTTTTATCCCCCCCCCCCAGAAAGACTACCCTTGAAAAGCAGTCCATTAATTTTAGACTGCTTTGCATCTGTTTTTACCACAGCTGCTTTTGCAAATTTAGCTGTGAAGCAAAATAGACTCCAGTGTTCTGACACTGAGCTTCCTCTAGAATTTGCAGGCTTGGCTAATCTTTTCCATCTCGAGGGAATCACTACGCCCATGGGAAAGTGATGATTATAAAACCTTAAATGGTTCAGAAGGACAATACCTCAAGTACTGCATCTCACCATATGAACCTACCCAGGCCCTGCAATCATCATCTGAGGTCCTTCTTTGTGTGCCATGTCCATGAGAGGTCTGGAGGGTGGCAACACAAGAACAGGCCTTTTCTGTGGTGGCTCCTCACTTGTGGAACGTTCTTCCCAGGGAGACTTGCCTGGAGCCTTTGTGGGCTCTATGTAGAGCTACCTTTGAAGCTGACCTGGAAACTACAACTGATCCAGAATGCGGCAGCTAGACTGGTGACTGGGGGTGGCCGCCGAGACCACATAACACCGGTCTTGAAAGACCTACATTGGCTCCCAGTACGTTTCCGAGCACAATTCAACGTGTTGGTGTTGACCTTTAAAGCACTAAATGGCCTTGGCCCAGTATACCTGAAGGAGCGTCTCCACCCCCATCGTTCAACCCAGACACTGAGGTCCAGAGCCGAGGGCCTTCTGGCGGTTCCCTCACTGCGAGAAGCAAAGCTACAGGGAACCAGGCAGAGGTAGCTTCCGGGTCACCCACTTTAGTAATAATAATGTGGGAAGGAGGGGGGGCTCACAGCCACTGTCGTAGCGTGGGGAACCAGGGGGGCCATGGCCCCAGGTGCAGAATGGGGGGGGGGCAGACAAACCAGGCACCAGAGTGAGACCGCCCACCCATCAGCAGTGAGTCTGGGTGAGTGCAATGCCCTGCCCTGCTCCTGCCCACGAGCTGGGTGGGGTGTGGAGGGTGAAGAGCACTTTTTAAGGCCTGCAGCCGCCAGGCAGCGGAAGCGGTGGGGGCTAGCTTAGAATGCTCTGCCCTGCTGGGGGGGGGGGCGCATCCACACACAGTCCTGCCCTGGGTGCCAGCAAACAGCGCCACGCTGTTGTTCACCAATAAATATGAATTGGGCGTGTGCCAGAAACAAAAAGAGGTCTATCGAACCAAAGTGCCATCTAATTGATGCACCTCAAGGTTTACTGCAACATATTTACTGAATATCCAGACCCAAGTATATCCCAAAGTTACACTGCTTCCAGATTTTGGAAGTCTGTCCCTAGAGAAGTTAGGCTGGCTCCCTCCTTGTTGTCCTTCCCTTACAGCTGAAGAATTTCTTGTACCAGCAGGCTTTGGGGGAAGTGACTGCTTTGAATGTATATGTATTGTTGTTGTTTAGTCGTTTAGTCGTGTCCAACTCTTCATGACCCCATGGACCAGAGCACGCCAGGCACTTCTGTCCTCCACTGCCTCCCGCAGTTTGATCAAACTCATGCTGGTAGCTTCAAGAACACTATCCAACCATCTCGTCCTCTGTCGTCCCCTTCTCCTTGTGCCCTCCATCTTTCCCAACATCAGGGTCTTTTCCAGGGAGTCTTCTCTTCTCATGAGGTGGCCAAAGTATTGGAGCCTCAGCTTCACGGTCTGTCCTTCCAGTGAGCACTCAGGCCTGATTTCCTTAAGAATGGATACGTTTGATCTTCTTGCAGTCCATGGGACTCTCATGAGTCTCCTCCAGCACCATAATTCAAAAGCATCAATTCTTCGGCAATCAGCCTATTTTATGGTCCAGCTCTCACTTCCATACATCACTACTGGGAAAACCATAGCTTTTACTATACGGACCTTTGTTGGCAAGGTGATGTCTCTACTTTTTAAGATGCTGTCTAGGTTTGTCATTGCTTTTCTCCCAAGAAGCAGGCGTCTTTTAATTTCGTGACTGCTGTCACCATCTGCAGTGAGCATGGAGCCCAAGAAAGTAAAATCTCTTACTGCCTCCATTTCTTCCCCTTCTATTTGCCAGGAGGTGATGGGACCAGTGGCCATGATCTTCGTTTTTTTGATGTTGAGCTTCAGACCATATTTTGCGCTCTCCTCTTTCACCCTCAATAAAAGGTTCTTTAATTCCTCCTCACTTTCTGCCATCAAGGTTGTGTCATCTGCATATCTGAGGTTGTTGATATTTCTTCCGGCAATCTTAATTCCGGCTTCGGATTCATCCAGCCCAGCCTTTTGCATGATGAATTCTGCATATAAGTTGAATAAGCAGGGAGACAATATACAGCCTTGTCGTACTCCTTTCCCAATTTTGAACCAATCAGTTGTTCCATATCCAGTTCTAACTGTAGCTTCTTGTCCCACATAGAGATTTCTCAGGAGATAAGATGAGGTGATCAGGCACTCCCATTTCTTTAAGAACTTGCCATAGTTTGCTGTGGTCGACACAGTCAAAGGCTTTTGCATAGTCAATGAAGCAGAAGTAGATGTCTTTCTGGAACTCTCTAGCTTTCTCCATAGTCCAGCGCATGTTTGCAATTTGGTCTCTGGTTCCTCTGCCTCTTCGAAATTCAGCTTGCACTTCTGGGAGTTCTTGGTCCACATACTGCTTGAGCCTTCCTTGTAGAATTTTAAGCATAACCTTGCTAGCGTGTGAAATGAGTGCAATTGTGCGGTAGTTGGAGCATTCTTTGGCACTGCCCTTCTTTGGGATTGGGATGTAGACTGATCTTCTCCAATCCTCTGGCCACTGCTGAGTATTCCAAACTTGCTGGCATATTGAGTGTAGCACCTTAACAGCACCATCTTTTAAAATTTTAAATAGTTCAGCTGGAATACCATCACTTCCACTGGCCTTGTTATTTGCAGTGCTTTCTAAGGCCCATTTGACTTCAATCTCCAGGATGTCTGGCTCAAGGTCAGCAACCACACTACCTGGGGTGTACCAGACATCCATATCTTTCTGGTATAATTCCTCTGTGTATTCTTGCCACCTCTTCTTGATGTCTTCTGCTTCTGTTAGGTCCTTACCACTTTTGTCCTTTATTATGGTAATCTTTGTACGAAATGTTCCTTTCATATTTCCAATTTTCTTGAACAGATCTCTGGTTCTTCCCATTCTGTTGTTTTCCTCTATTTCTTTGCATTGCTCGTTTAAGAAGGCCTTCTTGTCTCTCCTTGCTATTCTTTGGAAATCTGCATTCAATTTCCTGTATCTTTCACTATCTCCCTCGCATTTTGCTTGCCTTCTCTCCCCCGCTATTTGTAAGGCCTCGTTGGACAGCCACTTTGCTTTCTTGCATTTCTTTTTCATTGGGATGGTTTTAGTTGCTGCCTCCTGCATAATGTTGCGAGCCTCCACCCATAGTTCTTCAGGCACTCTGTCCACCAAATCTAAATCCTTAAACCTGTTCCTCACTTCCACTGTGTATTCATAAGGGATTTGGTTTAGATTGTATCTTACCGGCCCAGTGGTTTTTCCTACTTTCTTCAGTTTAAGCTTGAATTTTGCTATAAGAAGCTGATGATCTGAGCCACAGTCAGCTCCAGGTCTTGTTTTTGCTGACTGTAGAGAGCTTCTCCATCTTTGGCTGCAGAGAATATAATCAATCTGATTTCAATGCTGCCCATCTGGTGGTGTCCATGTGTAGAGTTGTCTCTTGTGTTGTTGAAAAAGCGTGTTTGTGATGACCAGCTTGTTCTCTTGACAGAAGTCTATTAGACTTTGCCCTGCTTCGTTTTGATCTCCATGGCCAAACTTGCCAGTTGTTCCTTTCATCTCTTGATTCCATACTTTAGCATTCCAATCCCCTATAATGAGAAGAATATCCTTCTTTGGTGTCACTACTATAAGGTCTTGTAAGTCTTCATAGAACTGGTCAATTTCAGTTTCTTCAGCATCAGTAGTTGGTGCATAAATTTGGATTACTGTGATGTTAAAAGGTCTGCCTTGGATTCGTATCGAGATCATTCTATCATTTTTGAGATTGCATCCCAGTACAGCTTTCGTCACTCTTTTGTTGACTATGAGGGCCACTCCATTTCTTTTACGGGTTTCTTGCCCACAGTAGTAGATATGATAGTCATCCGAACTGAATTTCACCCATTCCCGTCCATTTTAGTTCACTAATGCCCAGGATGTCAATATTTATTCTTGCCATCTCATTTTTGACCACATCCAACTTACCCAGGTTCATGGTTCTTACATTCCAGGTTCCTATGCAATATTTTTCTTTACAGCATTGGACTTTCCTTTCGCTTCCATGCATATCCGCAACTGAGCGTCCTTTCGGCTTTGGCCCAGCCGCTTCATCAGCTCTGGATCTACTTGTACTTGTCCTCCGCTCTTCCCCAGTAGCATGTTGGACACCTTCCGACCTGAGGGGCTCATCTTCCAGCGTCATACCTTTTATATGCCTGTTGTCTTTGTCCATGGAGTTTTCTTGGCAGGGATACTGGAGTGGCTTGCCGGTTCCTCCTCCAGGTGGATCACGTTTGGTCAAAACTCTCCACTATGACCTGTTCATCTTGGGTGCCCTGCTCGGCATGGTTCATAGCTTCTCTGAGTTATTCAAGCCCCTTCGCCACGGCAAGGCAGTGATCCATGAAGGGGGCAGTGATCCATGAAGGGGTGTATATGTATATATTTGATCAATGTTTAATTGTTTTTTAATTATTATTTTTCTGTGTTTTACCTCTTCTTATTTTTTCTGTAAACTGCCTTGGGTTCATGTGAGGGGGAAAAGTGAGGTATAATAATAATAATAATAATAATAATAATAATAATAATAATGGCTTTATGTGAGATTGGCTTGATCCCCCCAATTCAGTATTAACACATTCATCATCAACCGCAGCATATACTGACTGGTTTATTTACTGCGTTCTCCACTTCCTCGACTAACAGGACATTTTGGGGCACGCTTTAGCAGGGAGAGTCCCCTTGGCAGGCTTGATACTGCTGTGATAGCTGTTTATTTTGCATATTGATGCTAAGCTGGGGGAACAAGCCAAGACTGTGACACACAATGCTAGTGAAGAGCATAAAAAGAGCTCTGCTGGATTAAGCCAAAGACCTATCAGGTCCAGCACCCTGTTCTCACAGTGGCTAATTTGATGCTTATGGAAAGTCTGCAGGGATGATCTAAGTGAAACACCACTCTCCCATTTGTGGCTGCCAGCAATTCAGAGGTATAACATGTCAGTCTGGAGGCAGCAGCATTCGTTTCCCCCAAAGCAACAGCATTTACTTGCAACTCTCCCCAAATTTTATATGCCTGTTTGTCCATGGAGTTTTCTTGGCAGGGATACTGGAGTGGCTTGCCGGTTCCTGCTCCATTTGGTCAAAACTCTCCACTATGACCTGTCCATCTTGGGTGGCCCTGCTCGGCATAGCTCATAGCTTCTCTGAGTTATTCAAGCCCCTTTGCCATGGCAAGGCAGTGACAGTGACAAACCTAGACAGCATCTTAAAAAGCAGAGACATCACCTTGCCAACAAAGGTTTGTATAGTTAAAGCTATGGTTTTCCCAGTAGTGATGTATGGAAGTGAGAGCTGGACCATAAAATAGGCTGATCGCCGAAGAATTGATGCTTTTGAATTCTGGTGCTGGAGGAGACTCTTGAGAGTCCCATGGACTGCAAGGAGATCAAACCTATCAATTCTGAAGGAAACCAGCCCTGAGTGCTCACTGGAAGGACAGATCCTGAAGCTGAGGCTCCAATACTTTGGCCACCTCATGAGAAGAGAAGACTCCCTGGAAAAGACCCTGACGCTGGGAAAGATGGAGGGCACAAGGAGAAGGGGACGACAGAGGATGAGATGGTTGGACAGTGTTGTCGAAGCTACCGGCATGAGTTTGACCAAACTGCGGGAGGCAGTGGAAGACAGGAGTGCCTGGCGTGCTCTGGTCCATGGGGTCACGAAGAGTCGGACATGACTAAACAACAAACAACTTCCCAAATTTGCTTCTTGCCCACTGTTTGTAAAACTTGGGTTGTCTTCTCTCACTGCCTAAACACAAACTGTTTTCCTATGGCACACAGACACATACAGGAAGCAGATTTTTCCCCTGTCATCCTGCCTGGTGGGTGTGACCTTCAGGTTCTCAGCTGCCAATGGCTTTTAAAGCAAGCAATTAAGCTGAACAAAGAGGGGTCACCTCTTCCCTTGACACAACAGAGTTGCATTCCCATAACCCATCACTTAATTCTGGAGCACAGCAACTTCCTTGCACCCTTATACATGTTAACACTCACAGCCAACCTTTTGAAACAGAGAGATGCATTCAAATTGATGACAAGAATGATAAACAGCCATTTTATATACACAACTTTAGCCGGAAAGTACATGTTTTGATGAATGCATAGAGCTCCTGTATGCTTTCCAACATCACCTCTTTATACCTATTCAAAACAGAGGTTAAAAGCTGCACATCTAAGTAATGCCTACCAACAGCAAAGTTTAAACGACACAAATATAAGCAAACCTTCTATTTTCCCCGATGATAGCTACATTCTGTCTGGAATGACATCATCTAAAGCAATACTTACAGGACTGGAGACAGCTTGCTTGCCGCATCCAGTATTATTATTTTGATTATTTAATTTCCCTCCTTTATTTTATAAAATATTCCATTTTAGCTGCTGCCACAGTGTCAAGTTTTTGAAATATAAATCTTAAAACAACCACCACCATAGGAGTAGCCTTTAAATCATCTTGTTTACATTCTTTGTAAGGATTCTATTCTCTCCCTGTTTTGCTGAAGCATCCTCTTGCGTGCTCAGAGAGTTTAAGCTCAAACGTACAGCTTAGAATGTCCAAGATAAAAAGTTTGTAACCAGAACCAGAAAGGAGCTATATTTCATCTTCAAAATGACTCAGTACAGCAAGTTTGGCTGAGCCCCTGGCCCTCCAGATGTGGTTGATCTACACAGTGTCTATAATACCTGACCATTTGGAGTTGAGTTTGACAACATCTGGAGGGCTACAGATTACCCATCGCTGTGGTCCAGGTTCTGCCATGGGTCAGAAACAAAAGCCCTGACGTGTGGAAATTAGCAACTATATTTTGTAGACGTCCATCACTTTGAGCCAGAAAACACTATTCTTTGCTTGCATTATCCTTCTTGGCCCATTCCCTTCTAGACAAGGGCCACATGGTCACAGGCCAGAGGCAACCGTGTGTCAAGTTGTCAGACATACAACCTTAAAGACCTGCAACATGCATGGGAGCTTAGGCTTAGTGAGGGATCTTAGCCCAGTAGCATTGAATAGATATTCTGAAGTAGCAGAAGTCTATTTACATTTTTCAACTCCCACCCATCACTTTTGTAAGCAAATGCACCTCTGGGATGGGACGATCTGGAGCAGAAAGGTGGCAAGAGCAAGGGTGTTGAACTCTTTCTCTATTTTCTTCTGAGCTCCCAGCCACGCACCTAGAAGCTACTCCCCCCATTGGTGGCTTCCAAACATGTGTAGTTACTTAGGACCTTGGAGGTCTATCATCAGGTTTAGGAGCTATCCATGGTGCTGATACTTTTTCTTTTTGCCTGTGCATCCAGATCAGGGCAAGGAAAGGTAATATGGAATCATCGATCCAAACCCTGCTGTCCTTGCTTAACAGTTGAAGGATGAGCAAACAGCGACACCCAGGACCCTTAAAAAACCAGTGCTCTTAGAATAGGGGGAATGTTCTAACAGATTGAAACCAACACCTGCAGTCAGTGGAAACACTTTTGTGACCAGCCAATCTCAGGATGTCGATTCCTACACTTTGCACCATTTTCAGTCATAACAGAGATACAAACAGCATTTCTAAATAAAGCACTTCACTACAGATCTACTACAGATCTAGCCATCTCCTCTCCAAACTACTGCTCTGTCAAATAATCATGGTAGTTATTTATGAGTAAAATGGCTGATTTGCTCTCCTTTCCAGCAGTGCATGCTTGATGCTTGAGAGCTGTTAATACAGCATGGCAGATAAAACTTGATTTCTTGATCAATTCCACTCTCAGACTCGATATATTTAAGTCCACATCTCATCTTTTTCTCCCAGGCCCTTCTCACCTTATATTCTTCATATCCATTGAAAATGCCACACTCCATTCTGTTATATATTCTTAAAGCCTTGGCTTTATCCCTGACTCTCTTCTCTCCCTTCGCTTCCCAGGCAATTGCCAAGTCATGTTGCTTTTCCATTTACAACACTGCGAAGCTACAGCACACTCTCTCCACCCTGTTGATGGAAACTCTGGTTCAGCCTCTGTTCACCTCTCACCTTCATTACCGCGATTCGTTCCTTTGGAGACTCCCATTGTCTCTTCTCAGTTCCCTCACCTCTGTGGAACCCTGTCACACCATTCATTCGTCTTTCTCATCACCACAATCTGACCACATGGTGCCCCTTCTTAAATCCCCACTCTGGCCCTGTATTCTCTATATGCTCTGTATTCTTGCACATGCGTCCTGTGGCCCTTCAGCTCCTTCAGTCCTCAAGCTCCACCAACCTCAGCCATTTGAAGGTCTCCTGCTTCCCTTAATGCAGGGCTGGGAAACCTTACGCCTGTCTACAAAGAGTGTTTGAGGAACCTGCAATCCATTCTTCTGGGACGGAACTGTGCCACCTCTATTTCCTAGAAGAATACTATGTTTTATTTTGATATCAGCGCTTTTGTGGCAGCAGCAGCCATTATTCCAAGGCAGACCCTCACCTTGGAACTATTTGCATGCCTGTGAACATAGCTCATTTCACATTAAGAGGCAAGAGGCTGAATTGTTTCGTTCATTCATTTAATTTGTACTTTGATGTTCCTCTCAAAGAGCCCAAAGAGGGCACCAAACATAAAAATGTTAAAACAATACAATTTAAAATAAATATATATTTAAACTGTTTTAATATCACTTGAAAACATTTAGAACACCTAAAAACATTGAGAACACCTAAAAACATGGTCTCATGGGATAGAGAGAGCAGAGGTCTGGGCGGAGCAACTGCCACTGGCTTTCTCCTTGACTATAAGGTAAAGGTAAAGGGACCCCTGACCATTAGGTCCAGTCATGACCGATTCTGGGGTTGCGGTGCTCATCTCGCTTCATTGGCCGAGGAAGCTGGCGTACAGCTTCCGGGTCACGTGGCCAGCATGACTAAGCCGCTTCTGGCAAACCAGAGCAGCACATGGAAACGCCATTTACCTTCCTGCCAGAGTGGTACCTATTTATCTACTTGCACTTTGACATGCTTTCGAACTGCTAGGTTGGCAGGAGCAGGGACCGGGCAACGGGAGCTCACCCCATTGTGGGGATTCGAACCGCCGACCTTCTGATTGGCAAGTCCTAGGCTCTGTCGTTTAACCCACAGCGCCACCCACGTCCCTATCTCCTTGACTATAGAGCCATCTAAATGACCACATTTGTCTATTCATTTTTCTCTCACTGGTATGTGACACACGCACACACACATACATGCACAAACTCACACATTTTCCAACAGGTTATTCGTGATCTACTGGTCAATCCCTGGGAGGCTCTGGTAGATCGTGGCCAATCGCCGGCTCCTCCATCCGGCCCCGGCCCCTCGCCCCACCCTCTAGATCGCTATACCAAAAGACGGAGCTCCCGTTGTGAGGCTTAGTGTATCATTAGTTCTCTTGGTGAGTGACTTTTGAAAATTCTCCATTCTCCCAGATCCCTGATTTTGTTCCCTAAAGAAAGCTCAACAACGTTGACCTCAACCCTCCCAAAACATGATGTTCCTTCCTCAAAAAAGCTGAACAACTTTGACCTGAACCCCCCCAAAATGGGTGGATCACTGCCAGTTTTAATTGTGTGAGTAGATCGCAGTTTCTTGGAAGTTGGCCATCCCTGCATTAAAGTATTCACAGGCAGGTTGCCATATGTCCTCTTTTTCCAGGACGTGTCTTCTTTTTCATGGGTATGTAAAATGAGAGGCGTCATAGCGATTCATAGTTAAAAGTAGATGTTGGTAAGTGTGTCCTATATTTTGCTCTTCAAAATTTGCCTATTGAGAAAATAGTGCCCACCATTTTAACACACTGTCATTTCCACACTGTGTACTTTAAGATTAGTTAGGATGCAATCTTATGCACACTTGCCCAGGAGTAAGCCCCATGCAACTCAGACATGCCTAGGATTGCGTTGATAGTTTTACTGCCTGTATCCTGGGCTCTCTCCTTCCCCGCTGCCAGCTGCCATCTCAGCAGGAGTTTGCATCTTTATCCATCTATTGTAGTCATTTAATTAGCTGGTATCTTGCTACTTCTTGTTTGAAGTTTGCAGTTATAGTGCTTTTTCCATTCATCCAGCCAGAAAGCTTAAATAGGTCAAGTTCTAAACTACTAGATAAGTTTCATTCTTGACTGACTCATTAATGCTTCTTTCTTCCCGGGAAGATTTCTCCAGCCTCTCTTTCAACAAAAAAACATATAAATAAATGTAAATCTTATTTTAGGTCCCAGTTTTGGTAGAATATTTAAGGGCTCCTCTCTCAAAGGCAAGCTGTCTTTCAGATTTATAACCACAGCCACCCAGGAGCCTGTTTATTAAATCTTGCTTGACAGCTGTTTCCTTACTAAGATATTTTGCAATTGAAATCAGGCTGAACAGCGCTGGCCTGGGTGGGTACTTGTGGGTAGGAATATGCATGACCTAGGTGGGCAATAGGACGTGGGTGGCGCTGTGGGTTAAACCACAGAGCCTAGGACTTGCCTATCGGAAGGTCGGCGGTTCGAATCCCCGTGATGGGGTGAGCTCCTGTTGCTCGGTCCCAGCTCCTGCCAACCTAGCAGTTCGAAAGCACACTAAAGTGCAAGTAGAAAAATAGGTACTGCTCCGGCGGGAAGGTAAATGGCATTTCCGTGCGCCAGAAGCGGCTTAGTCATGCTGGCCACATGACCCGGAAGCTGTACGCTGGCTCCCTCGGCCAATAAAGCGAGATGAGCGCTGCAACCCCAGAGTCGGTCACGACTGGACCTAATGGTCAGGGGTCCCTTTACCTTTTAGGTGGGCAATCATTACAAATACATCCTCCTTTGAACCTCTCATTGCTTAAAAACAAAAGATCAAGCAATCCAAGGCTGCCTGAAGCACATTTATAAAATTAATGGATTTACCATCTTCCGTATAAAATCCAGCATGATGAAACCTATGATGAAAAATAATTCAGGACAATTCTAGAATAGTCTTCCTCTGGAAATAAGGCATGCACCAACAAGGGCAATTCATTTTTAAAAAAAATGTTTATTGAGATTTTACAGAAAAGAAAAACAGTATGATAAAAAATACAGAAAAAACAGACATTTAAACAAGTAGAAAAAGAAGAAGAAAAAAGAAATAATCAATTTTTCAATATCTTTAGGCTCATTTGCTTATTTCCTTGACCTCCTCACACCTCCCCTTTTTGTATTCCCATTTATTAAATCCTTTCAGCAAATCCTTACCCTCTTTCATTTATCTTTACTCTATATTCTTAACCTATTATAACTACAAATTTTCATCCATATAACTATCTATATTTACATATTCTTATTAGCCTTAATACCAAAACCACTTATTTTCAGTCCAACATCATTTTAACATTCATTAATTTTACAGTATATCTGCAGATGGTCTTTAAATTTCTTCCAGTCTTCTTCCACCATTTCTTCTCCCTGGTCTCGGATTCTGCCAGTCATTTCTGCCAATTCCATATAATCCATCATCTTCATTTGCCATTCTTCCAGGGTGGGTAAATCTTGTGTCTTCCAATACTTTGCAATAAGTAATCTTGCTGCTGTTGTAGCATACATAAAAAAAGTTCTATCCTTCTTTGACACCAATTGGCTGACAATGCCCAGAAGAAAGGGCAAGGGCAATTCAGGTGCAGGCTGAAAACATCTCTGTTCACCATGCCTTGGGCTGGCTGTTGATGCCTGCCACTATAAGAACTCTAGGGGTTTTTTCACCCCTTGGTTGTTATTTATTGTATTTGATTATTTTAACTGTGTTGTGATGGAGAGACTATTGGTAAAACCTATTTGGTGTTTCGCAACTTTCTGACTAGTCGCGGGACCTTAGCCAGACCTAGCAGAGTCAACGCAGAATCCACGGAAGCAATTGGCGACTTGGCTGCAAACAGGATAGACGAAGCAGAAACCAGGAACTTGTAATTAGGTGTTTATTATATACAGTGGACTATTTACAGGAACAGAACACGGATCTTTAGCTAGCTCTCTCTGACACGACTCACAACTCCTACACTGACACACTGAACCACTGAACTTCTGAACTCACGAACTACCAGTTGGTAGGCCATTAATTATCACTCCCTTGAGAGAGCTTGACCAATCAGGGAGCAGTCTCCATGTCTCTGTTATCACCAGGCAGACCTACTCCTTCACATGACCTTCTGGCTGCCTGCCAAACCTTAACTGACTCTGTGTGAGTAGCTGCACGTACACAGTTTCCCAACAGAGACTGCTCTGGAGCTCAGGTTCTGCTCGTGAGCATCCCATTTGGAATCTGGTTCACCATTTGAGAACAGGATGCTGACCTAGATGGACCACTGGCCTGACCCTTCCCATGTATATTCAGTGTACATCCTATGCAACAACTGCGGCAAGAATTCTTTTAGCCCCAAAATGGAAACAACAAGAAGTACCAACGAAAGATGGCAAAAATGACTGCAGCAATCAGGGGCTGCTCCAATCAAAAATTCTATCCAGAATGGGAATGCATAGGGGAATACATGAAGAAATACGGTGTTAAAGCAGAACTCTTAATATGCAATTGTTAAGCGTGTAAGGACAAAAGAAGTAATTATAATTTAACAGTTTTCATGTTATTCTATTTTATCAAGGCAACTAGAAAAGAAATATTATGATGGGAAGATCTCACACAGGTGAAGGGAAGCAGTGGGGAGGAGGGGAGAGTTAGGTTGAATTTGGGAAATAAAATAATATATGGGACAGCAAAGGATATAATAGATTCTTATAGAATAATAATATATTGTAACCAGAATAGAAGTTTAAAAGGGGAAGTAAATGTACTTTTAGTATTTTCATTATTGTAATAGTTATTATTATTTCTTATCAGTAGAAGGCAATGTTAATTTAAGCTTCTTTGTTTTGCTGTCTGTATATATATATATATTTTAAGCCAATAATAATAAAAAAGTGCCAACGAAAGAAGAGTGGCAGAAGAAGAGTTGCAGAACTGGCAAAGCTGACAGGAAAAATCCGAAACCAGCAAGATCAAGTATTTCCAAAAAGACTGGAGTAAATTTATATGATATCTGAAAGATCATTGTAAGCAATTAACATTGCTAGCAGGGTTGTCTGAAGACATGTAATGAGAAATTTTCTATCTTTCCGTATTTATTTAATTTTTAAAGATATTCTGTAGTGAGTGTAATTAGAATTGGAAAATGTATACATTGCAGTGATATAAAGGTAAATTTTGAAAGCCATGAGACGGGAGGGAAGGAAGTTGATAGGCTCTAAGAGCCAAGGCGGTATAATGGATAAAGATGATGTGAATGTACAATGTTAAATGGAAATTATATTTTTAAAAATTCAGGGTATGTCCAACAACATACCCAACACTCTACTGTGGCAATCTATGCCCTATAGTGGTGGGTCTTCTCACAGAAGAACAGTGACAAGGTTCTAAGTAACTCCAAAACATTCTCCAAAACACAGTTTGAAAAACATTGATCTAACAAAAGAGACTTCCGTTGCCTTTTTCTACTTCCAGGTTCTGTCCGCTTTCATTGCTCAGCAGACGTGCATTATCCCTACAAATAGGTCTAATTTTAGAGTGCCTTGAAAGCAGCCAATTAAGGTTAAAAATAGCTCTTTGTATCGTTTAAATAGTGGCTCTCTCACACATAAGGGGGCTTATGTGAGAGTGAGAGAGAAGGAATGCATTATGTTTGAAATTAATCCAGAATTATAAAAAAAAGCTGAATTGACACTTCAGGCAATAGGGCCATAGTCTATGCCTCTCTCAGAGTTAGGCCATCAAGGAGACAAGATGACAGTCAAGTTCTCTGATTCTTTCTTCCATCTGGGAGGCTTCTTGTGAGCTTGGACAAACCTCTCGACTGGAAGCTTGCAGACATGGGCACAATCTTGGGCACAGTCAATCTAGGGCACAGTCTAGATACTCAGACCCCTCCCATTTGTTCCTAAGCTTACCAAAACCAGTTTCTCTGGAAATTGCTTCAAATGTTTTACTGAAACAGGAACTACCAATTTACCCTTCAGATTATTTTGCTTCAGGTAAAACTGTGGCAAATTTGTGTAATTTTTTTGTCCAGTAGCATGTCATATCATCTACACCTACCTTTTTCAGTTGACAGAATATCGACCCTTCTGCTTTGATACCCTTTATTATTTCTTCTTCTTCTTCTTCTTCTTCTTCTTCTTCTTCTTCTTCTTCTTCTTCTTCTTCTTCTTCTTCTTCTTCATCTAGGTTTTCAAGATAGCCCACAAAAGAGAACCATAAAACAAATATAAAACAGATCAAAAACTTCAGAAACAAAAGCAGTTATCATAGCAACAGTGAAAAGAAAAAAAAATCATCTATCTATCTATCTATCATCTATCTATCATCTATTAATCTATCATCTAGCTATATCATCATCTATCTATCTATCTATCTATCTATCTATCTATCTATCACCTATCATCTCTCTCTCTCATCTATCTATTTATCTATCTACACACACACACACACACACACACACACACACACACACACACACACAATTTCTAGTTTGCCTCCAGTTTCAGAATGGTTGGGGTACACCTTTTCTGCCTGATTTACAGGGCAAAGAACGGAGAAATAATGCCTCACATTTGAAGCAAAACAGTGATTAGTGTTGCTGAAGTTATTCCTGTCAGAGGTGACACTTTGTCAAATGTCCCCTGTTTTATAATGCTCATTATGTCCTCTAGTGGCGGGAGAAGCACAAAACGATGGAAGAAGATTGAATATTTCAGTGAAGGCACAGACTTGTCAGCAAACAAACAAAAGGAATTTGGGCTGGACGCTGTGACTCTTATCATTGTGATTGGAGTGGAGTGAGGTTGCGGCTGCACAGTCAAGAGTGCCAGGTGGACCCACCAGATTGACCCACCAGTGTGTTCATTACACTGCCCCAATCCAGTCCCATCCTGCATGAATGTGTTGGGAAGGGACCTTGGCAGCTTTGTCCCACCACACTGACTGCTACAGATGCCTATAGTTTTCCTTATCTCTTTTGCTACCGTTCCAGCATTCTCAGTTATTCCATTCCATTCTTTTAGCCTTTGTTGAGGGACACACCAGGTATGGCCTTAAGCATTTTTTAAAAATCATGCTTATTAGACCATGGTGGAATCTACACACATATAAAAAAACACTGTGAAAATGCTTTTCTTTGAAAAAAAAAGTTTTGAAAAACAAGTTTAGTTTTGCATAGCTCACTGTTGCCATCTTGTGTCTCATTTGTATATTGCACTTTGTTGTTGTTGTTTAGTCGTGTCCGACTCCTTGTGACCCCATGGACCAGAGCACGCCAGGCAATCCTATTGCACTTTACAACACATTTAAAACGTTTTATTTGCAGCTGTGTAGATGAGTCCCATGTCTCCCCCTCCCTTCGAAGCAGTCTTGAACTGAACTGAAACTGTGGCACAGGTGGGAAGGGGGATTTAATCCTTTCTCCCATGCTGTTCTCTGCTAAAATTCTCCCTGAAGCTATGTTCACTAATTCCCCATACCCTCCAACATTTCTCCAATGAAAATTGGCATGTCCCATTTCATCATCATCATCATCATCATCATCATCATCATTATTATTACCCTGCCCATCCGTTTTGGTTGTCCCAGCCACTCTGGGCAGCTTCCAACATATAGAAAAACATAATAAAACATTAAACATTAATATAACTTCCCTATACAGGGCTGCCTTTAGGTGCATTCTAAAGGTTGTATAATTACCTTATTTAGTTTGCTCAGGGGTCACATAACTCCATATCCTCCAGCATTTTCCCAATGAAAATAGGGATGTCTTACCATACCCTCCAACATTTATTTCTCTGATGCAAATATGGACGTCCTAAGGCAAAGCAGGACATTCCAGGATCAAATAAAAAACCAGGACAGCTTCTGTAAATCCAGGACTGTCTCTAGAAAACAGAAACATATATCTTCTCTTATGTTACCATGATACATTCTTTTATCTACTATATTGCTTCAGCAGTGAGAAAGCTCCCAATAAAACCTTTGTTTTATATAAGTAATAGAGGAAGACCAACATGTTTCAAATGGTTCTCTTTCCTATATCTTAAGCTGTACAAATTCTGTAAGCATGGACATCATAGTGACAAACCATATTTTGTTAAACCACACTTTCATCAGTGGGCATTATTAGTGTGCTTCATGTGGTGTCAAATAACATTTCCCCTTGTTCTTAAGTTTCTAGCTAAAATAGAATGTTTTAGTCACGGTTCAGTTTTCAGAGAATCTATAAGAATTTTAAAAATATATAAAATATATTAAGTAGTGGAGAAAATTCCCTGCCAGCCCTCATGAATTCCCCACCAATGAACTCAAACTTCCGCACCAGTAAAGTGTCATTTCCAGTTAACTCGGTTTCCTTCTTGAGTATGAGGACATGGGTCCTTTTGCTTCTCTGCCCATCTGTCACATCCTGTGCCCTTCTCAGTAAACTCAACTGCCCCACAATGCCCTTTTCACACTTCCCTCTCCAAAATATACTGCATACAGCACCACACAGACAGGGGACATACTACAGCAAATGGCAAGAATGCCCGTTGAAAACAACGAGTCCTTATCTGAAGGCCCATTGGAAATCATGAGAGCTGTGAATGTCAATTGAGATAGCATGGCTCAACTGAAATAAATGTAAGCATGACATTTGATGTGATTTTTTAACAGCCCAGTTGAAGAACTTGCTGTCTTAGAAGAGGAACTGGACAGAATTTTTTTTGGAAGAATTCCTCATACCAGTGGAGTGTGGTGATTTTTTTTTTTTTGTAGGGGAACAGTAATGCCAGAGGTGCCAGCTTGCAAGGGTAATTGGGGGTGGGGGCAACATCACAATATCACGCATGTGAGCATCTTGCCTCCCTCACAAAGCTGGGCAGAAGCTTCCCAGGCTTTGGAAAGGATGCCGGAGCCCTCCTGCCTCCTTCCCCAAACTGGATGGGCTTTGGGAAGGTGGCAGAAGGGCTCTTGGACTCTGTTGGAGCATCACACCTGCCTCCTAATATGATGATGATGATAATAATAATTTATTATTTATACCCTGCCTATCTGGCTGGGTTTCCCCAGCCACACTGGGCAGCTTCCAACAGAATATTAAATACAATAACCTATTAAACATTAAAAGCTTCCCTAAACAGGGCTGCCTTCAGATGTCTTCTAAAAGTCTGGTAGTTGTTTTTCTCTTTGACATCTGATGGGAGGGCGTTCCACAGGGCAGGTGCCACTACCGGGAAGGCCCTATTCCTGGTTCCCTGCAACAACTTGGCTTCTCACAGTGACGGAACCGTCAGAAAGCCCTCAGCGCTGGACCTCAGTGTCCGGGCTGAACGATGGGGATGGAGACGCTCCTTCAGATATACTGGACTGAGGCCAGAACTGGACAGAAGCTTCCCAGGCCTTGGGAAGGAGGCACTTGGCTTTACTACTTTAATACTCTAATTTACCAGGAATATTTAGGGGACCAGCCTGGTCCCCCTAGTCCAGTGACCACACACCACTGCCTCATACCTAGACTTCTGCATTGTTCCTGATATTAGAGAGGTTCAGGAAAGAACCTAACCTTGCTAAATACATGTAGATCCTTATAATAGGATCAATATTTGCAAACTGCTGTGGAGTTAAAAATACCAGCAGTATATCCTCTTATAATTTGATACACGGTGATAAAGTGAAAATGATAGATAATATATATGCCCCATTAAAAGCTAACAAACATAGTATGTCAGGGTGTGGGTGAGTGGGTGGGAGATGTGAGTTCTGGATCAGGGGACCCTGCTTTTAAAAAAAGAACTCATAACCCACCTACTTTCATCAGCCAGAAACATCATAGCCAGACACTGGAGAGACCTGTCAGGAGTAAGCATGGACCAATGGTACCAAATAGTATGGGAAACAGCCTTACTAGAAAAGCTAACCAATAAACTGAAATTGACACAGGAACAAATAAAAGAAGACGCCTTCACCCCAGTATGGCTCCCCTTTATCACACACACAGCCCAACAAGACAATGACAAAAATCCACCCACAGCATACAAATCAATATGGCTAACCTGATCCAAAACACCCACCCACCCTACTCACATTTGAAAACAAAGACCACCACAGCCAACCACAAATGAACAACTACACCCTAGGCCAACCCCAACCTCTCTCACCACCAAAGGAACACAAGTGAACAGCAAAGAACCTGCACAAGCAACGCTGACACCAAACCCTACATATATTAAGTAAAATAGAAACATCGTCACCCGACCCCATCCATCCTTCCCCCCACCTCTTTCCTCCTTTTCTTCCTAATGTCTCAACAAATGAAACTGATTTGTAAAAATGTTACATGGAAGGGGAGGAAAATGAGAGAGAGACATTGCACATACTTTTGTAAATCAAGAAAATCTTTAATAAAAATACATTTAAAAAAGTAGTAGTAGAAGAAGATCTGGCCACTCAGAAGCATAAGAACAAAAGCATGCTTAATGTTACACCTGCTTTATCCTAAGGCTGTATGCACACCCCTCTTTACTCTGCCTCTGGCGCACTCCTGCTGCTAGTTTGTGAAGCAGCGTGCGCACCAAGTTAGCTGCAAGACACATACCGTATTTTTTGCTCTATAAGACGCACCAGACCACAAGACGCACCTAGTTTTTGGAGGAGGAAAACAAGAAAAAATATTCTGAATCTCAGAAGCCAGAACAGCAAGAGGGATCACTGCGCAGTGAAAGCAGCAATCCCTCTTGCTGTTCTGGCTTCTGGGATAGCTGTGCAGCCTGCATTCGCTCCATAAGATGCACACACATTTCTCCTTACTTTTTAGGAGGGAAAAGGTGAGTCTTATAGAGCAAAAAATACGGTATTTCTTGTAGTTCCTTGAGAAACACTGCATCTTCATGCCTTTCCCCTCAAGCCAGCTTTGATCTGATATGACAGTGAAAGCAACACAAAGACATCCACACCTTGTCTCCACCCAGTGGTTTGGACAGATTGTGGGCAAATTGCAAACACATCAAACTACTGATGTGTACAGCAATGTACAAATGTTATTTGAAATGCCATTGGGAGGGGGGCCTTGCTACATTTTAAGCTGCTAACATGTACACAGCTTCTGTCTGAGGTGTGTAGCCTTATAGGCATGCAAATAGGTCAGAGATGAGGGTGGGGATTGGTAGAATGGCTCCTGATGTCACAATGGCACCAGTGTCATCCTTAAGGATGGGGAAGCAGTGATATTTCCCTATTCCTAAGAGGAAGAGGGGTTTTTGTGGTGGCGGAGTCTTTTCCTAGTGAAATTTGGCAGCTCCCCCAAGCACAGCCTCACACCTTTCTGAGGGTCTCTTTCCCAACCCCACCAAAAAAGTGGCTCAAAAGCAGGAGTTGGGCAGAGAGGGTGGCTGGTGTGTGCAACATTTTCACGGAAGATGATATACTCCTAGCATGAAGACTTAACTTGGTAGAACAAGAAGTCATAGAAGTCAGCTGTTTATAGCTAGACCAAACAACATATTGGCCATAATTTTGTATTTAGTGGAGACAAGGTCATATGTACGAGATAAAAACCTATGGCAGGAAACGGGCACTACAGACTGCGATTCAATTTACAGTAAATAAACTCAAATCAAGGCAACAGTTCCATCGGGTTATCATCTTTGTATCCTTCTGGGTCAGTTTTCCTAATAGCAGTTTTCACAGGTAGGCAGACACCTCATTTCTCTTAATTTCTTCCTTCTTGTCAGTCCTTTTCCAGTAGTGGATATTTGTTTTCTGCAGTGGGGCTGATAAAACAGCAGTACCTTTCCCTCAAAAGCCAGTCCATGCTCATTTTTGTTTCGTATGGAATGCCTCTGAACAAGGTACCCAGGAATTTTTGAATTACAGTGGTACCTTGGGTTACATACGCTTCAGGTAACATACACTTCAGGTTACAGACTCCACTAACCCAGAAATAGTACCTCGAGTTAAGAACTTTGCTTCAGGATGAGAACAGAAATTGTGCTCCGGTGGCGCGGCAGCAGTGGGAGGCCCCACTAGCTAAAGTGGTGCTTCAGGTTAAGAACAGTTTCAGGTTAAGAACGGGCCTCCGGAATGAATTAAGTACTTAACCCGAGGTACCACTGTATTACTAAGGATGCAATCAAAAGCATACTTGCTCAGAAGTGAGTCTCATTGAAATCAGTGGGACGTACTTTGGAGAAAACCAGGCTAGAATCAGGTAGTAAAATTTATATTATTATTTGAGAGCAAAAAGGAACCTGGAACCTGGAACTGTGCACCACTAAAATCAGCAGGATTTGACTTCTGAACTATCTTATAGAACTTTAAATTTGAATAATTGTCTATTTTAAACCAGAGTTTCATTTTAAATGTTCAACCATATCTTAACCATTATATTTTGCATTTGCAAGTGGTGTTGCTTTTGACGTGTGTGTGTGTATCTCTATATCTATCTATCTATCTATCTATCTATCTATCTATCTATCTATCTATCTATCTATCTTCTATATCATCTATCTATCTATCATCTATCTATCTATCTATCTATCATCTATCTATCTATCATCTATCTATCTATCTATCTATCTATCTATCTATCTATCTATCATCTATCTATCTATCTATCTATCTATCTATCTATCTATCTATCATCTATCTATCATCTATCTATCTATCTATCTATCTATCTATCTATCATCTATCTATCTATCTATCTATCTATCTATCTATCTATCTATCTATATCTTTCTAATTTGTTTTTGTATTTGTCTATCATCTATCTATCTAATTTGTTTTCGCATTTGTACATTTACATTTGCTTTCATGCCAAGTAACATTTACGTACACACAACAGAAACCACAGAGGAAACGCCAAGGTCGAAACACATTTGGTCTCAGTTGCAAGCTAAAGTGTTTTATGTAGTAGCCATCGCTAGCCTTATCCTTAGTGAATCTGTCTAATCGTGCTTTAAAGCCATCTAAGTTGGTGGCCATCACAATATCACGCAGGATCAAATGCTGTTGTTTAGCTAGGCATGGTGTGAAGAAGTCCTCCCTTTTGCTTGCCCTGAATCTTTCTGGGGAAGAAGACTAGAGGAAGGCAATCTTGCTTCTTCAGCTCACCCTCTCCACTCCCCACAGCTTCCTAAGTCGCCCCACATATTCTTGCTGAGATGCAACAGGCCAAGGTATATCACATAAGTTTCATATTTGTTTGCAACTACCAAGGAATGACTTAGTGACAGCAAGGATTGTCATTTCAGGAAATTCAGAACTGTATACACTCCCCCCCCCCAAAAAACGGGGGTAATTAAAGGGGCTGAGTTCTTTTCCAGTCCCACTCCTCCTCCTCCACCACCATGCACTGAATCATTCAGAAGCCTTATCTTTTGAGAGGGATCCTGACACGGCTGACACATGATGACAAAGTAATGCGAGCTGAAAATAGGCCCTTCTAAATCAGTACACAGCATTCAGGAACAAATATGAATAGCAGGACTATTCTGGGAGCAGAAATATTCTGAAGCAATTACCTAAGAAATATAATGATGAGCGAAGAAGCCCAGGGATGATGACAGATGTCAACCAACTAATGCTATGCCTTATTTTAGTGATTGTGCCGCAAAAATGAGATGCAGGTGTGGCCGCGTGGAGGTAAAACAAAAGGCTGCCAAAGAGGCACTGCTGGAACATTCTTAAAGAGAGCCAAACCAAACTGAGATGGAGAAGCAAAAGAGAGATGGGAAGTAAGAAAGTTGGAAGATAGGCAAGGACCAGTAGAATCACAGACCCTCCAAGTCTCCCTATTTTCCAGGGACAGTTCTGGATTTACAGAATCTGTCCCAGTATCTGGTTTGATCCCAGAATGTCCCTCTTTTCCTTGGGACGGTATGGAGGGTATGGAGTTATGCAGCCCCCGAGCAAAGGAGACAAGTAACTATACTAGGGTGACCATACGTCCGGGATTTCCTGGACATGTCCACTTTTGGGGGGCCAGCACCCGCATCCGGGTGGATTTTTGCATTTTGGAATAAATGTCTGGGTTTGGGGGGTTTTGTTTTTTACGTTTATGTTTTTTTAAATTCACATGCTCAGAAGGTGCTGTGCCCCGGAACAGGAAGCAGGCTTTGGGTGACCTGAAGCAGCCATCCTGTGGCCGTGCTAGGCCCTGCACTGCTCCCGGTGGCTGCCAAATCTGGCATGGCTTTCCTGGGGCAGTGCTGGGCCCTGTGCCGCTCCAGGCCATCACCAAGCCTTGCGCGACGTCCCCGGGGCCGCTCAGCCTCCCATTGTGAGCAGGCGGCTGAAGACATCAAAGGTAAGAGAGGGGAGGAAAGAAGGGGGTAGCAAACAGGCAAGGAAGGGGTTAGCGGCAGGGAGGGGGCAAGCGAGGGAGATGCGGGATGGTGGGGTGTGTGTCCTGATGGTGTGTGTGTGGACGTCTGGGTTTTTGATCCCCGGAATATGGCAACCCTAAACTATACAACCTTTAGAAGACATCTGAAGGCAGCCCTGTATAGAGAAGTTGTTTAATGTTTAATGTATTATTATGTTTTTATATGTTGGGATGCGGGTGGCGCTGTGGGTTAAACCACAAAGCCTAGGACTTGCCGATCAGAAGGTTGGCAGTTCAAATCCCCACAACGGTGTGAGCTTCCGTTGCTCCTACCAACCTAGCAGTTCAAAAGCACGTCAAAGTGCAAGTAGATAAATAGGTACCGCTCCGGTGGGAAGGTAAACGGCGTTTCCATGCGCTGCTCTGGTTCACCAGAAGTGGCTTAGTCATGCTGGCCACATGACCTGGAAGCTGTCTGCAGACAAACGCCGGCTCCCTCGGCCTATAGAGTGAGATGAGCGCAGAACCCCAGAGTCGGTCACGACTGGACCTAATGGTCAGGGGTACCTTTACCTTTATGTTTCCTGTTTCCTCCTGGCTGGGACATACTTCCTTTGCATGTGACTAGAGGTGGGCGTGACCTTACCTGTCCAGGTAACAAAAGGGACAAGGCACATAGCACTTTCCCTCTTTTTGACTTCCTCCTTTGTTGGAACAGCTTTTCGCTAGAGATGCTCTGTTGGCTTCCAGCCTACAGAGGACACTGGGATTATCCTCATATGGGATAGCTCCAAATGTATATACTTTGTAACTAAGTCTGCCTTCAGGGATCCATCTGTGAACTGAATGTGAGTAAACTACTTTTATATACTTTGTGGCGTGTTTATTCTTTTAAGAGGGATATAAAGGAACTTACCAGGAACCTGATATTGAGAGGCTTACACAAGCCTGCAACCAGCTACTTGCTGTGCATTTAAAAGGGGAATGTGAAACTCTGCTAAGTAAAGGAACTTGCTAGCGCAAGTTAGGAAGGATATTAACAAGCAATATATCCTCTCCTGCCTCCCTGAACATTCCCACAGTGATGAAACAGGAAGTGTTGCTTTGCCCTGCCTTTGCTACCCCCGCCTGCCTGCTCCTGTAGCCGCCATGAGCCCAGCTGCATCCGTTGCTGGTGGAGAAGTGGCGGCACTATCGGCACTGATTTGGGGAAGGATTGGGCCAGTTTTGGGTGAGATCTCGCCCAAAGTCATGTGAGAGCTTGTGTGCTCTCGTACAATTTCTGTTGAGATCTGAAGCCGCTGGAACTTTTTTTTTTAAGCAACAGAGGAGTAACCTGAATGTTTAACATTTCTCGCTGCCTAGGTAGGGCAATGAAATACCAAATTTTTGAGTTGTGCAAGAACTTTCACTTCTGCAAAGGAACTTTCCCTCCCCCTCCCCTCTCCCCAATCTGCTCAAGAGAATTGGAGAAAACCCAGAACAGACATGGGGTATTTATTATTTAATTTTACTATAACACCACTATTTAACATTGTGTGTAGGAGAGCTGGGGGTGGAAATGCTTGTAAGGCATCAAAGAAAATACCTTTAGGTTCAGACATGTGCACAAATATGCCAAAATTATTATTTTTGGTTAAAAACAACAATGCAAAAGCAAATGTTCTACCATTCTCTGATGTCCAATATCTGTTTTAATTATTGTATTTTTATATTCTTTGAACTCACCATGGTAAAGAAATCCTAATAATATTACTATTGGTAATCTGAGGTGGCCACTTCACTTTGCTACATTGCAGAGCTGGTCCTGCCTTTGTGGATGAGTCACACTTAATGTGGCAATCATTTTGGCTACATGTTATTTAAATGAAACAATAAAAGTATACCCTTGTTGGCAGGGCAACGCAGCATTAAATATGGAACAGACGGACACAGAGTGGATGTGAAATTATAATTTCTTGTATTATTATGAATGCATTTGTTCTGCATTTTGTAGTCATGGAGATGGGCAAAGGGTTATGAAGAGCGCTGAAGCCCTGGACCCCACTACTAAAAAGCTTGTGCAGTTATTATTACTCCTCTGACTTTTGAGAATTCAGCAACCATTGTCTGCTTTCAAGTCTATCTTTACAGCTAGAAAATCTATCCACTTTTTTTAATCTTTAAAGAGAAAGCAGAAGGTGCTGTGAGTGTCTGAGCAGGCGTGCACACATAGATGAACCATTGCAAACCCAGCGGCGCCTGAAGCATGCTGGAAGCACGATTGTGCTGACTTCAGCTCTGTAAGTTGTTGCACCCTCTTCCCCTGCCCCAAGACCCCCAAAACTCAACTTTCAGGCAGAGAAGGGTAATATTCAGCTCCCCTCCTTCCTTGTCTCTAAAGTCACAGAGGGCCTAGCATGTAGCAGAACAAAGAGCACAGAGAGGTTCCCTCCTCAAAGGAGTTTAAGACTGCTTGGAAAACATCCAGACGATTAGGAGACACAAAGGGAAGTGGGAGGCCCAGATCGTCAGTTCTGGCAACTATTTTACAGCGGGCTAGTCTTGTCCACAGTTTTTTCTGTTTGTATTCCACTTCCATAAATAAAGAATCAACTTTACTGCTCGTCTCTGAGTCTTCATGCTGACCTGTAGCTGAACCAGCCCTGGCAAGTTGTGATGGCTGGATCTACACTGATCTGAAACACGCTATAAAAAACGCTATTAAAAATATAGCTCTCAATGCAGTTTTCCATTGGCGATGAATTGCTGCACTGGTGTCACATTTTTATAACGCATTTTTAAAGTTATAACTCACCAGTGTAGATTAGTCTACAGCCGAGTGTCTTTTGTTCTGATGAGAAGCCCCAGAATCCCCAGTATGAAATTGATGTTCTGTGCACCCAGAGACAGCCCAAGGTATTTTGGCACCTGAGGCAAACTACAAAATTATTATTATTATTATTATTATTATTATTATTATTATTATTATTACAATTTCATTTCATTTCACTTCACTTTTAATTTGTATACCACCTTTCTGTATTTCTGTGCACAAGATGGTTTACCACAGCTGAAGAAACAACAAAGATTGCACACCTTGTAACTATCTGATCCAATACAAAAATATAATAAAAACATAACCTTAAAATAAACAACTTATATCAAATAAAATAATATTCAATAATCCAAGTAATATTCGATAATCTGTATACCGCCTTATACCCATTGATCTCAGGGCAGTTCACAACATTAAATTACCAAACAACATACATACATACATACGAAAGGAGAGATGAGTGAAGAGCCAAATCAGGAATAAGGAGAGAATGAAGATCCACATCGGGATCTGCTGTCCCTGTGGATCCTGCCACCTGAGGTGGTTGCCTCACCTTGCCTGATGGGTGGGCCAGCCCTCTGTGCAAGTGGGTGTTTTACAAGCATTATCCAATGCGAATGCTTGTAAGGGCTAGGCTCCTTTTAGGAAGAAGAGGATGCCATCCATCCATCCATCCATCCATCCATCCATCCATCCATCCATCCTTTTCATTCATATGCTTTTCTTTGGGAAATCTGACAGATCCCTTGCCTGGGATCGTCAGAAAGCTGAAAATCACTATCTTTTACCAGTTTTTGCACACTCTCTGCTCTCCCAGAAAATCCTACCATTTTCACAGCCTACTGGGGCTACACTGAAATCAGATTTAATAAAATAAAATAAAATAGGGACCTTGTGGAAGTGACAATAAATTTATCACTGATAGAACACCAGCTGTACATATCTGACTGATTATAAGGAAACAGGGAGAGAAACACAACACAATTAGGTTTCCAACCGAGTGCAGATTTGGTGTGTTCTGGCAAATGGAAATGGAGTCAGCAGGAGAGAGATACAGAGAGAAATCTGTTTCTGAACCTACAAAGAAAAACAGATTTTTTTTTCCTCAGAAGAGACTCTTCAGACCCTGAAGTTGGTAGGAATATATTTGCATTGTCAACCTGGGATGAGTGTGCATATGAAAGCTGATCCTGCAGCTTTCCAGATATTGTTGGATTTCTCTGGATTGGTAGGTGTGTCCTTCTCTTAGACTAAAAGGCCTTGGGGTTGGGTGGGATAATGTAGTAAGCTTTAACTTGAGGGCTAGTGGAGTTTAGGTAGGCCAATTTAACGAGTCGTAGTTAATTTTAATCTTGTGTATTGTTCTTCTGAGTAGAAATAACTTTATAAATTGCCAATCCTAATCTATTTTGTCTTCCATGTGACCATTACAGTCGTACCTTGGAAGTCAAACAGCTTAGTTCCCGAATGTTTTGGCTTTTGAACATCGCAAACCCGGAAGTGACTGTTCTGGTTTGTGAACTATTTTTGGAAGCTAAACATCCAACGGGGCTTCTGCGACTTCCAGTTGGCTGCAGAAGTTGACTGCAGCCAATCAGAAGCCACACTTTGGTTTTCAAACGTTTTGGAAGTCAAACGGACTTCCAGAACAGATTCCTTTTGACTTCCAAGGTACGACTGACTGCATTTGCATATGCTGTTCATTATTTCTCTCAACCCCAAGATTCACCATTGTACAATGTGCTGTTGATTGCTGCTTGATATTATTGTGCTCATTTTTAATGATAAAGTGGAATTTCTTTTAAAAATTGGAATGTCTCAAAAACTTTTAGAAAACCTCTTAATGAACAAACGCAATTTATAGCAGCCTGTGAAACCTTGCACCGCTTTCTCACTCAACAACTGTGAAACAGATAACCATTGCTATTAAACCTATTAAGTCTTAATGAATCCCCTTATGTCAGGAACTACAAATATGCTTTCTCAGAAAGCAACAAAAAAGGGAGTGGAGAGCAGAAGAAATACTTCACTGCCTGCTTACTCTTTATGTTAGAACGCTACAGAACAATCCTAGTAATGGTGTTTGCATGGTGTTTTAGATTGCTCTGAAGAAGGAAAACTTTTTCTGGAGCACATTAAACATATAATCTTGGGGGGCATTCTTTTTTGTTTTGTTTTCTTGCATCATATCTTTTCTCAGACTGTGGCCCAATACGATGTTTTTAATAATTGTGTAGAAGAGGGAACTTCAGAACTTCAGAGAGCTTCAGAACTTCAGAGAGCCAGTGTGGTGTAGTGGTTAAGAGTGGTAGACTCGTAATCTGGTGAACTGGGTTCGCGTCTCCGCTCCTCCGTATGCAGCTGCTGGGTGACCTTGGGCTAGTCATACTTCTCTGAAGTCTCTCAGCCCCACTCACCTCACAGAGTGTTTGTTGTGGGGGAGGAAGGGAAAGGAGATTGTTAGCCGCTTTGAGACTCCTTCGGGTAGTGATAAAGTGGGATATCAAATCCAAACTTGCTGGAATTTCTTCCTACTTGGAGTTCAATAGCATTGCAAGGTGCTGCTGAAATTTCTTCCTCCTCCTCTGAGTCGAACGGGGTTGCAAGGTGCTGAAATTTGACACAGCTATTAAAGAAGCAGCAGCTCCCTCTTTTGCATCTGACTGCCATAGCAGTCTAATTCCTACATTAGCCAACCAGATGTCTCCTGCAAGCTCAAAGCAGCTCATGAGAGCAATGGTCCTCTCTTGCTGTTGCCAGAAGCCTGACATGCTTCAGGGGCAGATGGAAGGGTGGGGAAGCAGGAGGGGAAGCTTAAATATCTAAGGATTCTGGTCCACTTCCTTGTTTACCTTTCCTTTCTCCTTTACTTCATTTGTGCAAATGGATAGCCACTTATACTTGATTCCTCTCTAGTCAAACACCTCTTTTGTTCAATTACATTTCCTGCCGCCTTGACTTTGTTCTCCGTTTTCTTCTACATCTGACAATGACATCGCTGCCTTTGTCGCCCAGCCAGCGGGAGTACAAAAGCTAACAACAATTCAGAGTCGCTCTGAAAGGACACATGCAGGTTATCTAATGCTGAATGCTCATCAGTTGCAAGTTCGCCTCCCCGGGATTTTCAAAGCCAAAAATCTACTGCAATGCAGAATATTGGGGAAGAAAAAGAAACACACACACACTCACCAAAAACCATGAAGTGATTGCTGTTCTTAGCATATTTCCTGAATGCTCCCTTGGTAAAGATCCATCGTACCCTGATGGTTTCTTGTTATCATAATGTAGCTTCTGTTTGGCTCAGAATTACCAGTTTCAAAGAAAGACAAGCCACCTGAGCGATCCTGACATCTCTCCCCCAGGGCCACCGCTCCATCCACAGTCCTGCTGCACACAGAATCATAGAGTTGCAAAGGACCTGAGGATCATCTAGTTCAGGCATGTCCAAAGTCCGTTTTGGGGGCCTAATCCGGCCCGCCAGTCAGTTTAATCTGGCCCCTGTGGCAGTTCATTTCCTGGGGTAAAATCCCCCCAAAACCTCAACAACTTCAATCCCCCCAAAAAAGCTCAACTATTTTGGGGTAAAATCATAAAAAGCTCAACAACTTCAATCCTTAACAACTTTGGTTGGCCCTCACGGCCCTTCACTTCATCAAATCTGGCCCTCTTTGAAAAAAGTTTGGACACCACTGATTCTAGTCCAACTGCCTGCAATGCAGGAATATGCAGCTGTCCCTTAGGGGGATCAAACCTGCAGCCTTGGGATTGGTGTTATCAGCACCACATTCTAACATGTTGGCCAGGACATCTGAATAACCGTAGAATGGTGAGTCATTTGCTTTCCAATTGTAGTTGAAAAGAGAGAGGATTGATTAAGGAAGAGTGAGACTGCACTAACACTGCTGGCCCCACCTCCACACTGCCCCTGCATCAGGAAAAAGGTCAGAAGCGGATAAGTCTACTGAATACACACAGACTGTCTCCATGCGGTGGAACTCTGCACATTCAGAACGCTTCCCCACTTCGGAGCTTCCTCCAACATGTGGGCAGTATGCGGGCAAAACAAGGAGCTTTGTGGTGCCTTTAAAAAGCTAGGTAATAAACTTCCATGCACCAAAAGCTGACTTCAACCAAGAAAGCCGATACCACAATTTATCTGTTAGTCTTTTAAGTGTCATTTGAGACGGTGATAACATTGATATCCATGCAATGAAAAGCTTCCCCTGGTGATTTCTGCATGTCAGACTGAGGTTAAAGGCACAAAGTGCAGTCTCTCTCTCTCTCTCCCTTGGGCCGTCTCCTGATCACTTGGATTACGGGTAACCAGAATGTACCTGCTAGAGCTAGATGCTGTATCCAGCTGGTACACTAGCCAGACTGCAGTCTAGTAACATTCGCAAAGCCACAGGTTAGCCGTCCATGACGTAAAGTATAACAGGTCCACCTTCAACTCTCATCTCTACCCTGAACTCAGTAGATAAGTCACCTTAGTCCACCATCTGTAAAATGAGAATAATGGTACATGTGTGCCCCCCACTTAAACAAGGGCTACATTCTGGGACTCTACACCCATAAGTGAAATGGCATAAGGTTGGGAGTACCCTCTGAAAAGCCTCTAAATGCCTATTTCCCCCTGCTCTCCAGCTCTCTCACCAATCCAGACCAAAATATCTACAGTTGAAGCTCTGGGGCTGGCTGGAGGCTTGAGGACATGTGGGAAAGTGTTGTTGTCATCTGCTGCTGTGCTACCCTGTGTGCCAGCTGTTAGGCAGGGAAATGGAGCAGTCTAAACAAAGCTCCATGGTGCCTTAGCTTCCTCCGACCTCACTGATGTCCTCTGTGGACTCCCAGGAGAGTCTCCTCACGAGCCACAAGGACTCTCCCACTCTCTCCTGCTATTTCCGGGTTTGAATTGATTGATTGATTTCTTGGCATCATGTGTATACGCGATCACGCACAAATACAATGCGTGCAAGTCGGGACATACCTGTACTAACATACTTCACAGCAGTGATGGGGAATCTCCATCTCAGGGGCCCTCCAGGTATCTCTGTCTGCCCCTCCCAGACTCTCCCAAGGCCCAAGGCCTCACTGGACCTGCTCCCAAGCTCCCTTGCACATTTTGGTCTAGCTGCAAGGTCTCCTGGATTGGTGAATGCCTTTTGCTTGTCTGGATGGAGGCAGGAGTTTGCACAGAAACCTCCCTCCCTCTGCTGCAGTATTGCCTATTCAACAGAGACAGAAGCCACATCCATTGCTCTACCCACTTTTGTCTCTGGCCCTGTCCCTTATACGCAAGTGGTCCCCCACAGAAGCTCCCCCACAAGAGGATGGAAAAGGTTCACTTGCTCAGCAGAGTCGTTGTAAGACTCACAAGAAAATGATGTGTGTAAAGCATGGGTAGGCAAACTAAGGCCCGGGGGCCAGATCTGGCCCAATCACCTTCTAAATCTGGTCCGTAGACAGTCAGTCTGGGAATCAGTGTGTTTTTACATGAGTAGAATGTGTACTTTTATTTAAAATGCATCTCTGGGTTATTTGTGGGGTATAGGAATTCGTTAATTTCCCCCCCTTCAAAATATAGTCTGGCCCCCCCTTCAAGGTCTGAGGGACAGTGGACCAGCCGCCTGATGAAAAAGTTTGCTGACCGCTGGTGTAAAGCATTTTGAACAGCCAAAGTTACTACTCCTATGACTACGGCTACTATGGATGTAAATAGATAACAACTTTACACTTCTGCTGCATGAAGAGTTATTCTTGTTTTCCCCTCTAGCAATTTTGAGGAAAGCCTTCAGTTCTGTACTTGTCCATAGCTTGGTTAAGAAAGTTACATATGGGGATGTTTTTGGCACTCTTACCTGAACGCTCTTGTCTACTCAAAATGCTTGATGATGCCACAGCTTGTATTTGTCTCAATTAATGTGCCTGGCACTTCAGTTTTCTCCGATGAAAGCTGGCTTTGGTTTTTCCCTATAATTCATCTTTTGTTCTTTTCCCGGGGATCATCATCCTGATTTGTTGTCTGCAACTGAAGCTCCAATTAAATTCACAGGGAGTTTAGCCAGGAGAAACACAGGAGCTCCAGCAAGGCTCTTGGGTGTGTGTGTGTGTGTGTGTGTGTGTGTGTGTGTGTGTGTGTTTGAGACACATCTGTAATGAATTATATTGCTTAATTAGGAAATCCGTCACCCTATTGCAACCTATAACAAAATGCCCCCTTTGTCGCAACTGATGTTTGACATCCATTATGAACAGTCCCTTTGGAACTATGAAGAGCTCCTTTTACATCAAACAACAGCCAAAGAACTGGTTTCTCCGGTGCTGAATTACTGTCTTATGCTGTTTATTGCCTTAGTGGTGTTTCTGGTGTTGCATTTTAATTAAATGTTGTGGACCACCCTGAAAACCTTCAGATTGAAAGCTGGCTTATAAATATAAATAATGGTAATGATAATATTTCTGAGTCAACTGTGGACTCTTTCAATGGGTGGGATGCTTTAATCATGCCTTTAAAAAATGTGAATGAATTTTAGATTCCCCCTCCTATGTTTTATGCTGGTTTTTCTTTTTCTTTCTTTTTTGAGCTCTTCCTGAACTGTTGGGGAATCTCAGGCCTTCCCTGAAGAATATTCAGCGCAATGGTCTCCCCATTTTCTGCATTCATGAATTTTGGGTGCAACTGCATATCCTTTAATATTGTTGATGGAAGCATCCCTCCTTAGTCCATTCCTTCCTTCACCCACCAATGTGAAGTAGAGGTTCATTCATTCCTAATGTGAGCAGAAATTTCCCAGAAGATAATTTTCTTGGGAGATGGTGGGAAGTTCTCCCCAAGGATATTTGACCAAATCCACTCCTCCCTGATTGTGCCACTCATAAACTGAATGCAGAATTTTGGAAGGCTATATTTTAAATGCCTGGCTTGTCAGATATCCAAGAATCACTGTTGTTGCCATGAAACTTTAGTCCTTTATAAGTGTCAAACTTTTCATATCTGGAGCCCATGTTTAACCCCAAGTTTCAATGGTGAATCCACTTATCATTGGTTGCCATAAGTACCTGCTACTCTCTTGCTTTAACGACTATTATTCCCCTTCTCTTTGTGTTTTTTCATTTCTTCCCTCCTTTCTCCTCCTCTTAAAAAATCTAAGCAACATCACCACAAAAGAAAATGTTTGCAGTGCCACTGTCATGACCCACCTACCAGTTGAAAGCCAACAGCTTACAGGGTTTTTCACAAACAACGCTAAGGATACAATTCTCATGAATATTATCTGTGCAGGATTGGAAGTGGAAGAGTCATTGTAAAATCAAGTATTCATTCTAGTCCTGGGGCAGCCAACACAGTGCTCTGCTCAGATGTTATTGGACTCCCATAATCTCTGACCATCGGCCATGTTGACTGGGGCTGATGGGAGTTGGAATGTAATATCTAGAAGGCACCCCATTGGCTAACCCAGTTCTAGTCAATCGGCCATGCTGCACAGCTCAGGAGAAACCCAAGAAACTAATGGCAGAGTTGGTCTCTAGTGAAATTTGTTGCCCTGATAGTGTTAGTTCTGCAGCGCAGTCCATTTCCTCTTAGCATCCATGGCGGGATCTTTTTTGTTCCTGCTCTTGGCCATTGCATCTATCTTCCTTGGCATGTCAGTAACTTTCTTGTCATAGGGGAGGAAAGGGGATTTCCCTCCTAGCAACAGTTTTAAACAAAGTAGAACAGCTTAAAGTGAAAATAAGCAAAGGGCAGCATGGGGCAGGGTTAAGGGCTAATGAAGGCATACTATGTCAAACAGACCCAGTGGGTGAATAGCAACAGCACTGAAAAATAAAATTCTGTGGTCACCAGAGACAAAACTTGCATAGAAGTCTGTTCTGTGATGCAACAGAAACAGTTCATTCTTCGGAATATGAAAGCATTTCTCCTGAAAATTCAGCAGCACCTTTGTATGAATTTCTCCTAATATACACATATTTTTTTTGTATGCTATTTTGCCCAACATGACATTTCTGCAGAGCAACTTCCTCTAAGATAACATATTTTCACAAACACTTTCCTCCAGTATATGCATTGTACACATTACTTGGCTAGAGAATTACATTGCAAAATTCACAGAGGTGGGAGTTTAAAAGGGTACTATATGGCGCTGTGGTGTAAACCACTGAGCCTCTTGGGCTTGCTGATCAGAAGGTTGGCGGTTTGAATCCCCGTGACGAGGTGAGCTCCCGTTGTTCAGTCCCAGCTCCTGCCAAACTAGCAGTTTGAAAGCACGCCAAAAAGTGCAAGTAGATAAAGAGGTACTGCTCTGGCGGGAAGTTAAACGGTGTTTCCATGCGCTGCTCTGGTTTCGGTGTTCCATTACACCAGAAACGGCTTAGTCATGCTGGCCACATGACCCGGGGAAACTGTCTGTGGACAAACGCCGGCTCCCTCGGCCTGTAAAGCGAGATGAGCGCCGCAACGCCGAAGTCGTTTGCGACTGGACTTAACTGTCAGGGGTCCTTTATCTTTTATGATCCAGTTTGTGTATTGGTTTAGGAAGTAAGAATGACAACTGAATTGAAATTATCCTCCATCTCTAAAGATAAGGCTCCCCCCCCCACAAAGGAAGGTGTATAGAAGCAGAAGTCAATAGAGGCGGGTCGATAGGGGCACCACCAACCTCAGTTTGCCCTCAGTTAACCCCCCAACCTGCTGTGGTGTAGTGGTTAAGAGCAGTGGACTAGTAATCTGGTGAACCGGGTTCGCTTCCCGACTCCTCCATATGCAGCTGCTGGGTGACCTTGGGCTAGTCACACTTCTCTGAAGTCTCTCAGCCCTCACTCACCTCATAGAAAGTTTGTTGTGGGGGAGGAAGGGAAAGGAGAATGTTAGCCGCTTTGAGACTCCTTCGGGTAGTGATAAAGTGGGATATCAAATCCAAACTCTTCTTCTCTTCTTCTTATCCTCTTAACTTACAACCAATCCAGGGTTGAAGTCAGACTTCATTTGAGCGGGGAGGGGGGATTTGATTTTTTTAGCTCCTCCCCTTTGAACCTTTGTGCCATTTTTAGGGGCACCCCTACATCGACCAGGCTCTCCATTTCCTGGCTTTTCAAAAGGCTGATATTTTTTAAAGAAGACCAACCAAATCGCTCCCCTTGCACATTAATTGTTATTTCAATTTACCACTGCTGCAAGGCAAATGGTGTCGTTGACATAACAGTAATTTATTCTGGCTATTCCGGAAAGAGCAACGACACACAACTCATTAACTGATTGCCATATTTGTGCAATAGTGAGAAATCCTTATAGATTAGAAACGTCAATATCCAGCCCTAGCTGCAGGGCTTACTTCAAGTGCCCAGAGGTTGCTTAGTTAAAGCCTGCAATTAAGCTGTCAGAAGTGGCGTTGGAGCTGCGGTTATCCATTGAATGGAAAGATCTGTGCTTTGTTTGCTAGTCTGATAGCCTGGTGCACATTGTGGGGTTGGGGTGTGTGTGTGTGTGAATGAGTGAGAGACAGACAGAACAGACAGAGAGACAGAGAGACAGAGAGACAGAGAGACAGAGAGACAGAATGTGTGCATGTGACAGAACAAGAGCAAGCTATGACACAGAGAAGGATGAGGGGGAAATTTAAAAGTTAAATGATATAAAAATTGTAGCTACTACTCCCTCTAGTGCCAATCTCATTTAAGGATGCTTTTGAGGTCCAGATGTGCGAAATGTTTTGCATAACAGGAGCAGGTGGAGCAGATGCGTTTCTATCATCTCGGATCTGGAGATTATTTAAATATCTGAACGGCCACAAAGCAGCAGGCAGAGGTCCTCCATGGGCAAAAGAGAGAGAGAGAGATTTAGGTGCGAGTAGTACCACCCACTTACAGGCAGTTGCTACAAAGAGAGAAGGGAAGAAAGAGTTGAATTCAGCGATGTCCTTTTCTGAGTCAACTTATCGAAATTAATGGATCCAAATTATTCACATCACTTAACTTCAATAGGTCTACTCTGGGTAGGACTGACACTGGATATAACTCAAAATCTCCACTTCTGGGCACTGGGAGTGCATGGAGTCAGATCTGTTTTTTATACACCTATATTAATTATGCATTTTAGGTTGTTTTATCCATGTTGTTATCTTTGTTTTTAATGTTTATTTTTGTGAGCTGCATTGCTTTCCTTTTATTTATTTTTTGGGAGGAAAGAGGGCCTGGTAAAAATGAAGACGAAAAAGTAAGTCTAATGTAACATGAAAAGACGGCCACAGAGGCATACTAAAAGGAGGTGGGGACTTAGGCTGAATTGTGTTTTAGGGTTCCAGTTGTCTCTGGCTCATACATCACATTTTCTCCCAATATTTGCCTACAAATGGAGTTATCTGCTAAGGTCCTCTCTGATTCCCACCTGCCTTATCTACCATGCCATTTCCTTTCACCGGTCTCGCTCCTGGGTCTTTTACAGCACCTTGTTCCTTGAAATTAAGCACCTCCATCATGCCAGGAAAAGAACTTTTGTCTCTTAAATTCCTGCTATTAAATCAGGCCGCTATTAAAGACACATGAGCCGGACTAGTTTAAAGCATGACAGCACTGAACTCCTACTGTTCTGTCCCTGAAATCCTCTGTAAAACAGAAGACACCCTGCTGGCAGTTCAGGATTCGGTGCATTTTACTATGGTTGTAAACATGGTCATGACTCTGTTGCCTTGGAACGAGGAAGCAACTGCTTTATTCTGAATTACAGTGAATTTTAAAGAGGTCATGTCTAAGATGAGTACTACTATTTATACTGGTAACATCCAAGATAATTTAGCAAAAGCCAGAGACTCAGTTTAACAGAGGACAGACACTCCCACCTAGCAATCCATTTCCATATGTGGTAGGATACAGATGGCATTTATCACCTGTTCCCTTATCATCCAGTGACTGATCTCATGTTGGGGGGGGGAGGGGAGGAGAGGGCAGTTTACATCCCTATCCAGTGGAGAGATTTAAATCTTTCCACCCAACCCACAGTTGTGTTTACATTAGATCTATATTGGCTCCCAGTATGCTTCCAAGCACAATTAAAAGTGTTGGTGCTCACCTCTAAAGCCCTAAATGGTCTCAGCCCAGTATACCCGAAGGGGCGTCTCCATCCCCATCGTTCAGCCCGGACACTGAGGTCCAGCTCTGAGGGCCTTCTGGCGGTCCCCCCACTGCAAGGTTACAGGGAACCAGGCAGAGGGCCTTATCAGTAGTGGCGCCTGCCCTGTGGAACACCCTCCCACCAGATGTTAAGGAAATAAACGACTTTTAGAAGGCAGCCCTACATAGGGAGGTTTTTAATGTCTGATGTCTTCCTGTGTTTTAATTTGTTGGAAGCCGCTTGGCATTGCTGGGGTAACCCAATTGGAAGGGTGGCATATAAATAAATAAATTATTATTATTATTATTATTATTATTATTATTATTATTATTATTATTATTTTCTTTCTTTTTGCCAAAATTGGTGGGGTCTGGAAAGGGCAGAACAAATGGGTAGGTGGGAAGATCAAGCCCCTGAGGTGAGGTTAGCTACCCCTGCTCTAGAGATGGGAAGGGAATGGAACCTGAAAATTGACAACTCTGGTACATACACTAAAATGATGTTTTTAAATAGAAAAACAACAACGATGCCTCCAAAATCTACCCGACTCATAACCAGGTCAGTTTCCAGAAAAATAGTGACTTCAGAAGTAAATAGGCTCACTTGAAGAACCAGTAGATATGAATTGCTGAGATCGTGACTTAGTTCATCTTGTCCCTTCCTGCCCCCAGGAACACCCTCAAGACTAATTTAGAAACACTAAATATTTTATAATACTTCTCTGCTCTTGGCGATTTCTCAGTGCCCTCCCTGCACCCTCAACTCTCAGGTCCTTAAAAGGTTTCCACAGATGTTGCTGGCGGCTGATTCAGGAGTCAGGATATAAGTAAGAAGGTCAATCGGGTCTCCAAGTGCTTATGTAAAGGCGATGTCAATGGGGTTACACAAGGAGCACTTCATCCATCCTCTCCCAGCTTCTCTGGTGCAGCTATAGTGATGCAGGCTTTTGCTACCTGCCTATATTCTCAGTCACTGTGTGCTTCAGTCTTGACCTTCAACATTGTCCTGCACATCCATTTCTAAGCGAGGGAAAGTTCAGAAAAGCCAGACCATCTGAATTCCAGGAGCTGCACAGACTTAATAGTTCTGTGATGGAGACTAATGGGAGTCTCTCTGGCGATACTTCTGATACTTTCTATTTCTGACTGGATGGCAGGGGAGACCTTTCCTGTATTACTTAAGTTCTTCTTCGTCCAACTTTGCCTGGAGAAAGGTGAAAATGACAAATGAAACTGGGCAGCCAAAGGTGATGAGGGAGCCAGAAAGAAAATCACTGCCACCCCCCTCAAAAAAACTCCTGTAGAATATTTTTGAAATTCAGTGTGTTGCAGAAAGGTCTTGTTATAGCCACAAGTAACCATTTAAGCCTCAGCCTAGATAATGAAGTATTAGGAGGAAGAATGCTGGAGGAATTCCAATTTCTTATAGAAAAGCAAACTGATTTGCAAACTGAATTCCAAATTCTTATAGAAAAGCAAACTGATTTGCAAACTGAATTCACAAATTCTTATAGAAAAGCAAACTGATTTGCAAACTGAATTCACAAATTCTTATAGAAAAGCAAACTGATTTGCTGTTCTCGGGCTAATATGTGGATCAGAACTTAGCAGCTCACCAGATTTTGCTTGCCTTTAGGACTGTTTTGGCACTGTCCGGGGCAGTTTGAGCAGGCAGGCGGCCTGTTCTTCACTCCCTAGGCTAGCCAGCTACCCTCAGGAAGGGGATGTTGTCTAAAATAAAATTCAGCTGCTAGTTCAGTTGGTTCTGTGTCTGGAATAAGGGAGGCAACATCTTCTCTTTCTCTTCAGCTGGCAAAATGTATTGGGCCCGCCTAATATGAGGGGAATATGAGGAAATTTGTCTGCTTCTTAAAGGTACGATAAGGTGCAGTAATAGAGATAACTGTGGCTGGCTTCAAGTGATGTCGTGCTTGCTTTTGCTGCATCCCTAGTTACTGATCAGTTTTGTTGCTATGGAATGACGACCTTCTCATTCCTCCGTTGCTGCAGTGCGTTATCACAACTCTGTTTCCCCTCGCTGTTGTCACCACCACCATCACTAATCCAATATCAATCATAAACTGGAATCACACTGCCCATTGAAATCAATGGACTTAGACTGACATCACCAAGGATTATTAAATGTATTTCTATCTCACCTTTTCATTAAAAAGACTATAATTTCTTGCTATAAACAAAAACAAACCCTCAAGCACAACAACACAACAGCACACTGAAATAATAAAAATGCCTCAAAAATAACTGCAAATATTATTATTTTTCCTAAACAGCACTAACCATACTTGAAATAGGAATCTGAACTTAAGGTCTAAAAATGACAGAGAGAAAAATACAAGCAGTTCCTTAAAAGACTTGGTCTAGCCAAAACATTATGTTGTTTGTGGGGTACTGGGTCCCCCACTAACTGTCATCAGCTGTGAATTTTATTAGTAATACTTATTTTCCTTGGTGTAGAGAAATGTTATTAAAAAGAGGGATGTTTCTAAAGAAGCAAAAAGCTGGTAGCAGACTGCTTTGTGTCTTGTTTGGTCCAAGTATTCTCCCGTTGCAACGCATTGTGCTTCTACTCTCTTATTCTTTCACACATACTTGTGAAGTGACTGGGACACCATGCAACTCTGACTGTGAAACAGTTCTGCATAAAAAAATGAGCTGTTGTGCTTGGTTACTGACCTCTGCTGAGAGTAATGCTGGTAGTTATTGTGCCTATTGTGCCAACATGACCCTAACAGGAAGCAGGAGGGAAATATGGTTTCAGGTGAGGAAGGGAAGGGCTTATGCATGTGGAAGGAAATGCAATTTCAGGCACAAAATCTATGGACACTGGGCAGAGAGGCGAAGTACATATGCCTGTGAGTGTCAGAGGTTGGCCGATGTTCACATTTTTATTGGAAATCAGCAGACAAACCTTTGAATGGAAGACTTGGCGGCCTCCAGGCTATCATTCTTTTGTAGGAGGGGCTCAAATGCACATCAGAATTTTAAGTTTGCACATCACCTCCTGGCAAATAGAAGCGGAAGAAATGGAGGCAGTGAGAGATTTTACTTTCTTGGGCTCCATGATCACTGCTGGTGGTGACAGCAGTCACAAAATTAAAAGACGCCTGCTTCTTGGGAGAAAAGCAATGACAAACCTAGACAGCATCTTAAAAAGCAGAGACATCACCTTGCCAACAAAGGTCCGTATAGTTAAAGCCATGGTTTTCCCAGTAGTGGTGTATGGAAGTGAGAGCTGGACCATAAAGAAGGCTGATCGCCGAAGAATTGATGCTTTTGAATTACGGTGCTGGAGGAGACTCTTGAGAGTCCCACGGACTGCAAGAAGATCAAACCTATCCATTTTGAAGGAAATCAGCTCTGAGTGCTCACTGGAAGGACAGATCCTGAAGCTGAGGCTCCAATACTTTGGCCACCTCATGAGAAGAGAAGACTCCCTGGAAAAGACTCTCATGTTGGGAAAGATGGAGGGCAGAAGGAGAAGGGGACGACAGAGGATGAGATGGTTGGACAGTGTTCTTGAAGCTACCAGCATGAATTTGACCAAACTGTGGGAGGCAGTGGAAGACAGGAGTGCCTGGCGTGCTCTGGTCCATGGGATCATGAAGAGTTGGACACGACTAAACGACTAAACAACAACAACAACAACAAGGTGCCCTCTCACCCTTGGCACAGCAAATTTACTTTTGAAAAAAGACATTTTGCAGTCAGGAATGTTACAGGGAAATGCACAGAATAACATAGGGGGAGTGGATGGTTAATGGGAAGAAGAATGCTGCCCAAGCAAACCACAATGTTGTATAACCTCTGCACCCCTCAACTTTGAGGGGGCCCAGTCCCCTGCCAGCAGATATTGAGGGGGCCGAACATACCTCTGCCCCTAGGAATTGGCACCTCTGGTTTGTGCAAGGGAAACAGCCTGTTCAAAGCCCAGATACCCCACAAAAAGGCATTATATAAGAGCACAAGTGTCACTACAGTTTGGGAAGAACAACAAGCCACGGAGCATCACTTTATGTGTTATATAGGTCAGATTGTCATGTCATGTGTTATATAGTCCAACGAGGTGTTATCTTACTTATAGTACTTATAGTAACACATAAGTACATAAAGAGCTAAGGTGCTGCTGCCAGGAATGTAGTGAAGTAAGTGAACAACATAAGAAGCCGGTTTCTGGAAACCTACATGCCAAACCATTCAGTCTAATCCAAAACTATATGCTTACCATATTTTTCTGCCTATAAGATGCCCCCATGCATAGGATGCCCCCTATATTTGGGGACTCAGATTTAAGAAAATTGGGGGAGATGGCACAGAGTTGTTGAACGTTTTTTGGGGGGGTTACCCAGGGTTAGTTGAGCTTTTTTAGGGGGGAATTGCCGAAAATCGCTCATCCACACGCGTCGCATAATCCACCTCCCGTCTGTCTCATCGCCGGCAGAAGCTGCCAATCGCCCGCAAAACTGCCGGAACATCAGCCAGTCAACACCACCCATTGACGAAGCAACCAATAACATGCACAATAGCCACTGACAGCCTCAGCCTCAGCAGCAACCAAATCAAATGTTCACTCTACGCAGTACCCATGTATAAGACAACCCCCACTTTTTAGCATGATTTTTAAAGAAAAAAACATAGTCTTACACACGGAAAAGTACGTTAATTCCTGTCTGGCACAAGTCTGTTAAAGGGCAACTCTACCTGTGTAATATACAGTGGTACCTCGGGTTACATACGCTTCAGGTTACAGACTCCGCTAATCCAGAAATAGTACCTTGGGTTAAGAATTTTGCTTCAGGATGAGAACAGAAACCGTGCTCTGGCGGCGCAGCAGCAGTGGGAGGCCCCATTAGCTAAAGTGGTGCTTCAGGTTAAGAACAGTTTCAGGTTATGAACGGACCTCCGAAATGAATTAAGTTCTTAACCTGAGGTACCACTGTAGTTAAGTGTGTGACTTGCACATGCTTTTTCTTTTCAACAATGCACAGCACAGTTTTTTGTTTTGTTTTGGAAAAGCTTGCCAATTTACATCCAGAAATGAAAACCAACATACTAAAGCAAGGGTTGCCTACTTTTTGGGGATGTGAGGGCATATTTTCAAACCCACCTGTCCTGATCACCACTACCAAGGGAAGGGGGACCCTCTGGGCACTAAGGAAGGCCTCTGTGGGTGCTGTGTTGGTAATAGTTGCACTTAAGAACTATGGCCAATATCTGCTGACATAAAGGGTGTTCTGTCTTCCTGCCTTTTTAAAAGCAGGGCAGATTTATGATGCACTGAGTTACAGCAGTTTACCACAATTTTTCAGCACTTGATATATGGACAGCTCCAGCACCATAGATATGGTTTGAATGGCCTGTCTGAATAAAGCAGTTTTTAAAAGAAATCTGAAAGAAAGCAGGAATGTGTGTGTGTGTGTGTGTGTGTGTGTGAGAGAGAGAGAGAGAGAGAGAGAGAGAGAGAGAGAGAGACTTGGTATCAAGGGAAAGGGCAGTAACCTAGTCTAGGTTGCTCCCCCGAAATACTAGTTTTCAATATACAGGGAGGTTTTTTCCATAGAAGACTGAAACAATACTATAAAGAACCCCAACCAACAGCTGTAATTTGAAGCAGCTGAGGCCTGGAATAGCTTTACCGTGCGATGTCAACTCCTTACGAAGGGGGTTTGCACAACTTAAATTCCATAATGACAAAAAGCCATCATTATTCCAATTCACAGACGGGGTTTAATGATTCCAGTGTATTGCTCAACCTTTATGCTTCAGGTTCTTATATAATCCCAATACTGACAGAACGGTACAGCAGCGCAGCAAGTTTAGTATTTGCTATGGAAACAGATATTCTCCCCACCCCACCCTCCCCTATCACACTAATCAGAGAAAAAGTCTCCTGGTGTGTTTGGCAGTACTTTCACCACCAAAAATGGTGCATAATCCAATGCAAAGTGTTTTATATAATGAAGTGGGAACGATGTTGGGGGAGGAAAGAGAGGTGCTTTTTTCTGTATAAAAAAGGAATTATTTTTAGTACTTTTTCAAAGGCTTAGTGTTCTCTGCTTAATATATCTGTAATAAACTCAGATTAAAATTTCCTATTCTGTTTTTTCTTCTTTCGGCTTTCTTGCTGCTAAAAACTCAATTAACAAGAAAACCAATGTAGGAAATTGATTCTGCATTGAGTAGAATCAATTTATTCCTTCTTGCCTGCTTAGTGAATCTCAGCAAGCCTTCCATTGCACAGGAATCCTTATAGCTTATTTGTTCACAAAACAACAAGGGTTGCCAGCTATTCCACCGGCAGGGCTCCTCTTCCATAAATAGCTGAGTGAAAAGTAATAATAATAATAATAATAATAATAATAATAATAATAATAATAATTTATTTATACCCCGCCCATCTGGCTGAGTTTCCCCAGCCACTCTGGGGGGCTCCCAATCAAGTGTTAAAAACAGTACAGTGTTAAATATTAAAAACTTCCCTGAACAGGGCTGCCTTCAGATGTCTTTTTAAAATAGGATAGCTGCTTATTTCCTTCACATCTGAAGGGAGGGTGTTCCACGGGGTGGGCGCCACTACCGAGAAGGCCCTCTGTCTGGTTCCCTGTAACCTCACTTCTCGCAATGAGGGAACCGCCAGAAGGCCTCCAGCGCTGGATCTCAGTGTCCGGGCTGAACGATGGGGGTGGAGACGCTCCTTCAGGTATACAGGACAGAGGCCATTTAGGGCTTTAAAGGTCAGCACCAACACTTTGAATTGTGCTCGGAAATGTACTAGGAGCCAATGCAGATCTCTCAGAACCGGTGCTATGTGGTAACGGCGGCCACTCCCAGTCACCAGTCTAGCTGCCGCATTCTGGATTAATTGCAGTTTCTGGGTCACCTTCAAAGGTACCCCCCCCCCCGTAGAGCGCGTTGCAGTAGTCCAAGCGGGAGATAACTAGAGCATGCACCACTCTGGCGAGACAGTCCGTGGGCAGGTAGGGTCTTAGCCTGTGTACCAGGTGGAGCTGGTAGACAGCTGCCCTGGACACAGAATTGACCTGCGCCTCCATGGACAGCTGTGAGTCCAAAATGACTCCCAGGCTGCGCACCTGGTCCTTCAGGGGCACAGTTACCCCATTCAAGACCAGGGAATTCAGGACCAGGGAACAATGCAACAGTTGGACTTTTCCTGGGAAACAATTGCAGTAATGGGAACAACCTTTACTCTGTTGGATTTCAGCTCATCACCAAAGGAATTCAAGACACCCAGAAAACAAAGTTTACCTGAAAAGTTACTGGGGAATAATTTGTGTGTTCTTATTCTTATTAAGGCTACATTTGCCATTTGCATGAGTGGCGACTCTCTTTTCTCAGACAGGGCTTTGATCTCCAATGCAAGTGCCTGGTATAAGCCTTTCATTGTAAGGTCTAATGAAATTAATGAGCTTCGCTTCCAAGTAAATGTGCTCAGAATTAGGTTAGGTCTTCCTTATATTCCCCCCGGGGAATATTGGATTGTGCTATTTGACAAGGAGATTAGACAATGTGTAACGCAGATAATTTGCTCATAGAAACAAATTGCAATAAATAATAGTAGCTGTTGTTGTCTGAAGCCTTTTGTTCAAAGGCAGCTTTAAAAAATGGCCATTGTGGAGCCTGATGGGTGCAAGACAAGGCTTCTGTGTGCTTTTCCCCAGATGGATTGCATGAATCACATGCACAAATGAGTGCTACTAAGGCAGTTTTTCTTCTGTGTCGAACAAGAGGCATTTTGGAGAGGCATTTTACATCATTTGAAACGTGTGGCTTTCCATTGAGTCTTTTTTGTGCATTTAAAAAAAACATCGTGGGACACGGGTGGCGCTGTGGGTTAAACCACAGAGCCTAGGACTTGCCGATCAGAAGGTCGGCGGTTCGAATCCCCGTGACGGGGTGAGCTCCCGTTGCTCAGTCCCTGCTCCTGCCCACCTAGCAGTTCGAAAGCACGTCAAAGTGCAAATAGATAAATAGGTACCGCTCTGGCGGAAAGGTAAACGGTGTTTCCGTGTGCTGCTCTGGCTCACCAGAAGCGGCTTAGTCATACTGGCCACATGACCCGGAAGCTGTATGCCGGCTCCCTCGGCCAGTAAAGCGAGATGAGCACCGCAACCCCAGAGTCGGTCACGACTGGACCTAATGGTCTGGGGTCCCTTTACCTTTACTTTTACCTTTTTTAAAAACACCAGAAACTGTGGGCAGCCCTTTCACATTGGGACCACGCACTGGTATTCCAGGTGGGTAGCGGTTGTGGCCCGGAATGGCTCCCCTTCGTCAAAGCACAGATGAAACAATTTAACTGCGGCCAGCAGTTGGAGCCCTGCTCAGTCAGCTGCAAGGGCTACTACTGTTGCATGTCAAGACCCCGAGGCCTCCCCCTTATGTTGAATAATAACATGTGGACACCATATTTTAGGTTAATGGGCAAAATTTAGGCCACAACTTTATTGGTTACAGAATGTGAGCAGTATTGGCTTAGGCACTGGAATTGAATCGACTATATCTGACTCCTGCCCGCCTGCAGGAAGTCTCACAAGGGTTAAGCACCAGTAGGAGGAGCCCTGTTGATGCACATCAACTTGAAGCTCCCCCCCCCCGGGTCACCAGAAGGTTGTGCCATGGCCCTAGCCTCCACCCGGGCTTCGGACATGAACCACGACCCCCGGATTCCTTTCACACAGGCATGGCCAAACTTGGCCCTCCAGCTGTTTTGGGACTACAACTCCCATCACCCTAGCTAACAGGACCAGTGGTCAGGGATGATGGGAATTGTAGTCCCCAAACAGCTGAAGGGCCAAGTTTGGCCATGCCTGCTTTAACAGCATACCCTTTAGTATGGAGGGGCAGGTGATGGCCACACCTCCCATCCCCCAAACAAGGTTCTGGACCATAAAGAAGGCTGATCGCCAAAGAATTGATGCTTTTGAATTATGGTGCTGGAGGAGACTCTTGAGAGTCCCATGGACTGTAAGAAGATCAAACCAACCCATTGTGCAGGAAATCAGCCCTGAGTGCTCACTGGAAGGACAGATCCTGAAGCTGAGGCTCCAATACTTTGGCCACCTCATGAGAAGAGAAGACTCCCTGGAAAAGACCCTGATGTTGGGAAAGATGGAGGGCACAAGGAGAAGGGGACGACAGAGGATGAGATGGTTGGACAGTGTTCTCGAAGCTACCAGCATGAGTTTGACCAAACTGCGGGAGGCAGTGGAAGACAGGAGTGCCTGGCGTGCTCTGGTCCATGGGGTCACGAAGAGTCGGACACGACTAAACGACTAAACAACAACAACAACAACCACTCAAGCTGAAGGCTCGCCGCCAATACCCTCACACCTGCAAGTATGACACTGAACCTGGAATATTGAACAAAATCTAGTCCTATCCCCGACACTCTTGCTGGATATCCAAATATGTTTGAATCAAGCAAACAGCAGCTGTCCAGGATTTTTCTTAAACACACCCGTGCCATGGTCACAATGAAGACTGGGCATCTCGGGTAGCTGTTGCTGCTGCTTCTCGACACAAGTGCAAGCTTTGCATTCCATGTCAAGTGTTGTTTGGTCCCAAGACTCTCCAGAAATTCCTCTTCCATTCTCACCAGCTTCATCTGCCTACAATGTGGTTTTATCAGGCATCACAAGGCCATGAGAAATGCCATCACTTTTATGAATATCTCCAGGACAGTGGGAGTAGATGGATGAAATACACAAGGGCACTGGTTGGTAACCCTAGCAAATGAAGCTTTATAAAAAATCTTCATGGCATACAAATAATCCAGGTGTAATTATGTAGAGCATTCTTGGGGAAATGGAAACATTACATTGCTCTGAATATAAAGAGGAAGACATTCTGGGCATGGTTTCAACTGCAAAAAGGTGTTTGGTTCTCTAAGGATTTGCTGAAGAGAGTTTATACAAGAATGTGACAACATTTTGCATGTAGAAATATGGGGAAACAAAAAGTGTTGTGCCACAAAAGCTTCCCTATTTGGAAGGAGAAACAGGAGCAAAGAACTATAAATTTCATACTTGTCTTTCTAGTTGTAGAGCACATGTTTTGCATCATAAAGCCCTACGGTTCAGTTCCTAGTTTTCCTATTTTAGGGATCGAAGGTGACAAGGCTGGGAAAGCAGGTTTGTGATTGAAATCTTAGAAAAGCATTGAGGAGCTTGTGATCTTCCAGATGTTGCTAAGTGTACAGATCCCATCATCCCTGACTCTTTGCTATTCTAGCTGAGGTTGATGATTAAAGTTGGAGTCCAACAACATTTGAAGAGACACAGGTTCTCCTAGGAAAACATGGGGTGGGCTTTTAAACATCAGAGGGGTATTCTTTGTACTTTTTTTCTAGAGCTGAAACAATTATCTAGGACTCTTCAAACGTTGCCCGACTCCCCAATTTTGCTATTCTGGTTTTGAATGTGAATTTTAAATGAAATCTTATCTCCAAATGTGAGTTCTTGTTGGCATCTGGTTATTCTTTTGATCGTCAGTGGCTATCTAACATTAAATGGTCAATACCATTAAATATGAAATGCCACTGCATTCCAGCTGTTGAAATACTGTCCAATATCACGTTCACAGTTCAAATACCTAAATCAGGCACCATCAACCTGTCTCAACCTGAAAGGGAAAAAATTGAACTTCTAATAAAAATATGCAAGTTGTGTCTAAAATCAGCCTTGTTACCAGACGACATGGAAGAAAACCACTTTAACACCTCTCTCTCTCTCTCTCTCTCTCTCTCTCTCTCTCTCTCTCTCCCTGTGTGTGTGTGTGTGTGTGTGTGTGTGTGAGAGAGAGAGAGAGAGAGAGAGATATGTCTCATCCACACCTCAGTTTGCCCTGCCGCTTTCACCCAGGGAAAACACACTTTTTACCCCTGAATCAAAAGAATCCAGTTTTATGGTGACTGCTGTTTGTTCTGATTCAGCTGCAAAGAGTGCGTTTTCCAGGGGAAAGCTGTGGGGCAGGTGCAAAACTGCCTAGAAATCATGTGAGAAACAGAAAACTGCTCAGACTTGTGCATCCTAGGCATGCGACGAGCAGAAGTGTGGAAAAGCCCAAGGAGAGAAAACCAGCAGCCTATTCCCCATCTGTTTGCTCAAGCCAATTATTCAACTCCCCTTCCCCCCAATTCTTTATATCAAACTTTGCAAAATGATAGAACTGTATAATGATGAGTGAGTAGGTCCTTGAGGTTTTGTACTATATGCCCTTTACAGTGCATACCTATGTGGGCCTATGAACTAAATCCTATGGAGAGTAGGACTCAAATCAACGGCTTCAAGTTACAAGAAAGGAGATTCTGACTAAACATAGGGAAAAACTTTTAGACAATAAGAGCTGTTTGACAGTGGAACAGTCTCCCTCAGGAGACAGGGGACTCTCCTTCCTTGAAGCTTTTTAAGTAGAGGTTGGATAGCTATATGTTATGGATGCTTTAGCTGAGATTCCTCCATTGCAGGGCATTGGACTAGATGACACTTGGGGTGCCTTCCAGTTCTAAGATTCTATGAATTCATTGTTGGGAAAAGCACCCAGGAAGACCACCAACTTCCCAAGACACCAGGGTGTCTCTCCGGTGGTCACTCTCTGGCTGTAAATCTTCCTCAGTCCAGAGAGGCGGGTGATAAGCGACCCCTCCCTCCTGAGAGGAGCACACTCGCCTTCTTGCATCTCATAGCAGAAGAAAGAGTCAATCAGTAGCTCTAAACTACAGTGGTACCTTGGGTTACATACGCTTCAGGTTACATACACTTCAGGTTACAGACTCTGCTAACCCATAAATAGTGCCTCAGGTTAAGAACTTTGCTTCAGGATGAGAACAGAAATCATGCTCCGGTGGTGCAGCGACAGCAGGAGGCCTCATGAGCTAAAGTGGTGCTTCAGGTTAAGAACAGTTTCAGGTTAAGAACGGACCTCCGGAACGAATTAAGTACTTAACCCGAGGTACCACTGTACTTTATTTTACAGTCTATATACAAAGAATCCATCAGCATGTCTGTGCTCTCTCAGCATCAGTACAGAAAAAGCATCACACACAGAAGTAAAACTAACTTTCCCAACAGTACTGAGGCTCAGTGGCGTAGCGTGGGTTGTCAGCACCCGGGGCAAGGCAAGTAATTTGCGCCCCCTAACCCGTGGATTTTAGCACTGATTTTAGCACTGCGAGTGCGAGCGCCCCCCCCCCCCAGATGTTGCGCCCGGTGCAGCCGGCCCCCCCTGCACCCCCCCACGCTACGCCACTGCTGAGACTTCCTGTCTCACACTCTCAGAAACTCACATGATATAAACAACATAGTGCTACGTACTGGAGCAGCACTGGTGGATAAAAATTCTAACATCATTTGGACTTATTCGCATGAGAGTGGGTATAGGACTGCAGCACCTTGAATTTTAAGATATATTTGCTTGAATTACCACCATTGCCTTGCTAGCTCCTGAATTTTCGAGAATAAACATTGCGTATACTAGTAGCACGTCTGATTTCATTTTCTTGAATAGCATATTTCTAACAATGATTTCTCAGCTTGGCAACTGTTATCCCTGATAAAAGGGGTCTCTGGAATGAACCTGATGCCTTCTTCCTTGGCAAACAACAGGACAGACATTTGTAAAGATTTTCTTTTCTTAAAGAAACCCCCAAACATAATTACTGTAGCTCAGGGGAATGACCTAATTAACTTTCTGCGAATGCCTCTCATTAAGATAGCAATTAGCAAATTCTTCTCTTTCAAGCCTTTATTGCTTTTGCAATGCAAATCCAAAAACAAAACAGTGAGAACTGGAGTCACCAATCATGGCAGACAGTGCACAAGCAAAACACAAATGCGGCTGTGGGGTTATTTAGACCCGTTATCAAAATTAACAATAAATGGCACTGTGGTCAAATATTGCAATTTCAGAATTTCCTGATCTTCTGGCAGCGATATCAAAAACCCTGTCATGCTTTTCAGGCAGTAATCAAGAGGTGGTCATGACTGCCGCACTACACCATTCCCGCAATATCAGCAGCTCTCAAAATAAATGCCCATTTTCATTGCCCAAACAGCTGCACTTGTGTTCATTTGCAACTGTTTTGCAACACAGTCTGTGTTACTTAGCTGTTGCAATATAAGGATCAAAGTTTCCACAGACAGAAAACAAACCTCTTGGAGAGGTTGGGTGATATAGTTGTGGGGGGTGCAGGAGACTTGGTCCGGGAAATTACCGTATTTTTCGCTCTATAAGATGCACCAGACCAAAAGACGCACCTAGTTTTTGGAGGAGGAAAACAAGAAAAAAAAATATTCTGAATCTCAGAAGCCAGAACAGCAAGAGGGATCGCTACACAATGAAAGCATCAATCCCTCTTGCTGTTCTGGCTTCTGGGATAGCTGTGCAGCCTGCATTCGCTCCATAAGGTGCACACACATTTCCCCTTACTTTTTAGGAGGGGAAAAGTGAGTCTTATAGAGCAAAAAATACGGTATCTCTGCATCCCTCCTCCTCCGGGGAGTGACCTGGGCTGCAGCTTTTTAGGGTCGGGGAAGAAGCTTGGCTTGTAGCTGCCTTCTGTTGAGTCTTATTCTTTGAGGTTAGAGGGGGTCCTGTAGCTGTTATTCCTTTGCTCACATTTGGTGTTGATCTTACGGTGGTGAGATAGGAGTCCATCCTCATCGGTTTCTCTGCTTTACTGGATTTATGAGCCCCATTATCATTACTGGGGCTGGTCCAGATTCTTTTCTTGCCTCTGGATGACATAGCAGAGTCTGTGATATCAGATGAGAGCCGTAAATGCCCAAGAAGAATAAAGTGACCTGTGTTCATGCATAATGCTAAGCCATGGCTTAACCTCGAGTTGTCCCCAGATGATCAAACAGGCCATGGCTTGTTTCTCCAAAGTGTGTTTTGTGTTCCAGCTACTCTTGCTTCATGCCTTTGTCATTTGGTGGGTGTCAGTGGTGAGGTTGGCAAACAAGCCATGGTTAAGAAAGGGTACAGAGTTAACACATAATGCTACACTGTAGTAAAAACCAAGGTTTGTAAACTGACAACAAACCATGACTTCAGACTGTGGTTTGTTGACAGTAAGCAAACCATAGTTAAACGGCTGGGCAGGGTTCAAGCATGCCAGTGCAAGTAGATAAAGAGGTACTGCTGTGGCAGGAAGGCAAATGGTTTCTGTCACAGTGTTCCGTTGCACCAGAAGTGGTTTAGTCCTGCTGGCCACATGACCTGGAAAGCTGTCTGTGGACAAATGCTGGCTCCCTTGGCCTGAAAGCAAGATGAGTGCCACACCCCATATTCGCCTTTGACTGGACTTAACCGTCCAGGGGTCCTTTACCTTACATCTCATGCTAAACCATGGTTTGCTGTGATATGTGACTCAGTCCAATGTGTAGCTTTAAAGCTAAAAAAATCATAATTCTTTGTGCCCTAAATTGGATCCAAACATGTCACAGAATTAGGAGGGCATGGGGTAGAATCTTCCTAAGATGACAGAATAGTGGACAACTTGACACCTCAGATGAGCATTCAAAACAAATACATCACCCCCGAAATCCTACAAGTAAAGAACTAGAATGGTGGAGAAAAGAGTATACGATGCACATTATTTTGATTGCGGCAGGTCTTTTCTTGCATATAGGGTATGGGGTTATGTGCAAGGATTTAGAAATTGTACCTCCCAGTTGCAGTCTTACATGGTACCTACAAAATATAAGGCAAATTCAGCTGGTGTCATTTTACAGGTGATGGGAAGTTTTTGCATTTTTCAACAGGAAGAGATTAGTAGTCTAAAGTTACATTTATAAGATATGTGCTTGACATGACATTTACATCATTCTCATCCCTTAAAGCTAAAAATGTTATTTACAGCCCTTTCCATTCTTCAACAATGGCACCCAGAGCTTCCTATCTGAAAATATCCTAAGATATAATTATGTGGAGACATCAGCTGTCTTGCAAAGGAAATATGTAAGAGACGATAAGAAGCGAATTTTGTACAAAATTCAAAGTGTCTATTAAAAAAGGGCGAAAGCAACACACAACACTTGTTTTAACTCTCGACAAAGGTTTGTTGTCGGCATTTTAGACAAATAGTATCTCTTTCACCTTCTTGCATTATAGTCACAGAAACAAAATGAATGGATTAATAAAAACAGCAGGGAATCTATTTTTGCCTTCGGATTGCTCATATGTTGTCATAATGCATTAAAAATTTATGGATGGATGAGTTATCTGCTGTAGGCCTTATTCAACCTTGCAAGAAGCTGCTCTACCCCAGACTCAATAGGAGAGAAAGCTGTAGGTAACCAAAAATACAGATGAGAGGCCACTGTAACATTCCACTAATTCGACACCACCCAGAGTCAATGCCAGGATGGCAGAAAGCTGAGGGCAATTTGCTGAGGAGGACTAAAATAATCAGAGACTGAAACGTCAACAGAAGAACTATAGTTCGGTGGGCAACCACAAACACTGTATGCAGAATCTTGGGACGCTCAAGGATTTTGTTCAGTCCACCTTTAAAAGTGAACTAACCTGATTCACACTTCCAGGACTAAACACATAGTTCAGAATACAGTTACCCTTTGGTTTTCACACTTTTTCTGAATTTTGAGATGCATTGCTTATTAGGGCTGAGCCTAGATGGGTTTACTTGGAAGGATATGGGCATTGACCAAGGTAGGTTGAGACAGCCACGGATAGCCACAGATCAGGTTGGATAACCCAGAATGGCTTACTATGAAGACGCTGTTGGGCTGTGTTAAAGAGTACCCTGAACTGCCCACCACTTGACAAAGCCCCTTTCCCAATTTATATCTATCGCACATATAATTGATGCCAATCTTTGAGCAGTTTGTTTCTAAAGTGTGGCAGCTGCTAGTAGAGGCTGTCTCTTTGGAACGTCTCTTCTCCATATCTCAGCCCAGGTTTATAGGACTATCTCAGGCCATTCATTTGCTTTTATTCCTTAAACAAATATTAATCCTGTACTAATTTACCAGGGAATAAGTCCCTTTCAACCCAGTGGGGCTTAGTTCTGAGTAGACACAGACTGCTGTGTTTGTTTTAAAGAAAAACAATAGTACTAGATTTCTGCCCTTCCTATTATTTTGTTCTTCTAAACAGACTATTTATCTTGGTACCAGATAGATGGATAGATAGACAGATAGATAGATATCACCTTCATGTGGATGGAAAGACCTGTAAATGCCAGCAAGGTGAGAGCTTATAAAACAAGTGACTGCTGATTCCTATAACTCTATAATTCATGAAAATCTTTCTAACATTCATCCATATTTCAAAAAAGCACCAGCAGGTTTTCTTTCAGCTCCCATGACAGCTTGTCTCACTGTGATTTACTTGGGATGCTGTCTGTTCATTATTCCATATCTTTCCCCCATATTATCCTCTAGACTTACTATTTCTCTCACATATCCATCATCTATTATTTACGTCAGGATCACTGAGAGCAAAGGGGATAAAATGTCTGAGCACAAGGGATTGCATTGGGAATTGAGTGGCTGTGTCGTCATTAGGGCTGGGTCAGGGTCATGGCTAAACCATGCCCACTCCAGTCTTGAAGTCTGTGTTCCTCTGCTCAGAGTCCCTGAGATGGAAGTCAGAGAAGCTGGAAGCTCAGCAGATAGGAGCTACTGCCTTATTGCCAAAGCAAAAGGAGAAGGCCAGGTTTCTAGAATTTCACATAGGTCTGGCCAATCCAGCGGCTCCACCATTACCTGATAATTTCTGAGACTGATCTTGACAACCTTGATTCATTTAGATTGAAAGGAGGTTATGAGACTTCAGCACACATAGTCTACAGTAGCACACAGTTAATTAGCACAAAGCCCATTGTCTCTGACAACATCAGAGCTGTGGGCTTATAGAGAGAAGAGAGACCCCATTGGATAAACAGAAGACGGGGTAGAGTGGAGTCCCACCGGCAACACTTGCCAATTATGAGGGATCTGTTGAGATAAATACTGTATAAGATGAGTTATGTTACACTATGTGAACATCCAAACAAGTATGGAATTTATACGGAATGCAGGTAGTGAGAAATCTAGACCAGTGTTTCCCAACCGGTGTTCCGCGGCACACGAGTGTGCCGTGAGACATCGGCTGGTGTGCCGCGAGATGCCTGGAGGGAGGCGGGCGAGTCGGGCGGCGAGGAGAGGCCGCGCCTCCTGCTGCTGCCTGGCGCTCCTCCTTGCAGCCGGCAGCGCTGCCTGGGCGCCTCCGCGCGACTCTGCCTCGCTGGGTTTGGTCTCCCAGCAGAGACGGGTCACACGCGCCCCTCCCTCCCTCCCTCAGCCTGCGCGGAGAGCTAGAGAGAGGCATCGCTCCTGCGCTCCGAGGCGGATTGAGCGCAGCTGAGAGGAGCTGCCGAGGGAAAAAACTTTCACTTTTGTGCGTCCCTCCCGGCGTGACGCTGCGCGCTGACGTCACGGGGCGGGGCTTTAATGGTGGTGTGCCGCGAGATTTTTTTTCAGTAAACAGGTGTGCCGTTGCCCAAAAACGTTTGGGAAACACTGATCTAGACATTCAAGGATAGGGGTGTGAGGAATGATAGGAAAGAAAGGCCAATCAGTTTAATTCTTGTTGCTTTATATACAACGTATTCTTGAGAATAAAATACAAACATCTATTGGGGCTTTCCCCCAAGTGCTTTCCTTAGTGGAGGTGTGTTCTGGATTTACAATACAGGGGCTTTTCTGTGATGGCACCCTGACTTTGGAATGCATTGTTATATTTTATTGTTTTACTGTACTCTGTATGTGGAATGGATAATTTTTTTTATGCCCATTGTATACTGCATGGGAGTTTGAGTGGATGAAGGGTGGTCTAGTCATATTTTAAATGTTTAAAATAATTTTACAAGGAAAATACAAGGAAGCACCTTTCAGCAAAACAGTAAGAGAAGTTCAGTCAGTAGAGCATGATAACCTTAATCTCAGGGTCGTGGGTTCAAGCATCACATTGGGTAAAAGATCCCTGCATTGCAGGGGGTTGGACTAGATGATATTTGTGGTCCCTTCCAACTCTATGATTCTGATTCTATGAACTTTGTAACAGTAAGGGCAGCAGTGGAGCAGAATGCCTTCATAGGTGGCGGTCATTATAGGCTGAATTGATAGAGATGATGTGGTTTTGCCCTGTATTGCAGATCCTGTATTGAGCAGAGGGTTGGACTGATCAGCTTTCCCTAATCTGGTGCCTTCTGGATATTTTGGACTACAGTTCGTATCAACTCTGACCACTGGCCATGCTGGCTGGAGCTGATGGGAATTGGAGTCTCTATATTAGGCAAGAAAATTGCCTTCTAGTTTGATATCACACACATTCTGCAAAAGTTTTATGTCTCACTGGTTAAAGCATTTTGGCTACAGAGATTTAGTATACTGGATGTTGAGGACATGAAGAAAAGTATATTTACAAAAGCACATTGATTTCTTATACCATAAAAAGGCAATTTAGAAAGCTCTTTCCTTTGTACTTGGTAAATCCCTCCATGCAGAATGAAAAGAAATTGAAGAATAGTTTGAAAAATCAAAGGTGAATGGATTTAGTGATGACAAATAGCAAGGGGGGAAAAATGTGAAGATGCTGACAACTGTTGGAAATGGGATCATGGCTGTAAATAAAACACCACTCTTGTTTGATCAATCAAGGACAGTTTTCTTTAATTAAAAATGCTGCATTACAATCTTCAAAGGAAAACCGGAGGGATAACCTATATGCAGAAGAATACAGAGAGAAGGATCTCAGCAGGTGCTCGTTGAAATGAACGGCTATAGATAATACAGCACATTGTAAGTTTATCAATCAGTTTTCAGGGGCAATGCAACTTATTTTAACCCTACCAATCTAAGTACCCCCTACATTATCTCCTAGACTTATTGTCTTCGTGGAGGGAATCCTTAAAGCTGCTCCATATTTGCCTTGGCCTGGCAATTGCAAGGGCCAGGTTTAGTTTAACATTCCAAGTTAAGTTCCTTTTTTGTTACCTTCCTTTGAAATGTTAAACACACCCTTAGCATTGTGTAAACGAGGCTCTAGTGACAACAAGGGTGAGAAAAACACAATACACACTGGAATTCTCAGCACTGGAGAACTGGGGCAAGGAAAACGTTATCATGTACATGAAACCACTGGGGGAGAATGTCCAGAATGGGGTCACCAGCACATTTAGAAATCTCCGGAAGTATCAAGGGCACCATCACAAAATGGCCACCGTGAAGAGTGTGGTTAGTCACAAAATGGCTGCCATGAGGATTACGGCAAGTCACAAAGCACAAGAAGCTGAGTCCAAGGCAAAGGCTGGGTCTGAGCCCCGAATGTGTAACCATATGTTTGACCTCCACACAACACAATAAAATGCCCATTTCACAGAAGGCAAACTGGCAAAGCTCAGAGATGAGCATCTGGGGGAGGGCTGTGGCTCAATGGTAGAGCATCTACACTGTGTGAAGAAGGCCCCAGATTCAATTCCTGGTATCTCCAGGTAGGGCTGGAAGAAAAATCCTGACTGGAATCCTAGAGAGCCACTATCAGACAGTGTAGACCAGACATGGCCAAACATGGCCCTCCAGCTGTTTTGGGACTACAATTCCCATCATCCCTGACTACTGGTCCTGTTAGCTAGGGATGATGGGAGTTGTAGTCCCAAAACAGCTGGAGGGCCAAGTTTGGCCCTGCCTGGTGTGTAGACAATACAGTGGTACCTCGGGTTACATACGCTTCAGGTCACACACTCCACTAATCTAGAAATAGTGCTTCAGGTTAAGAACTTTGCTTCAGGATAAGAACAGAAATCAGGCTCCGGTGGCACGTCAGCAGCAGGAGGCCCCATTAGCTAAAGTGGCGCTTCAGGTTAAGAACAGTTTCAGGTTAAGTACGGACCTCCGGAATGAATTAAGTACTTAACCCGAGGTACCACTGTACTGACATAGATGGGCAAATGGTTTGACTCAGCCCAGGTGATGATGATTTCCAATATTTGCTCTTGTTGTAGTCGCTCCTAAACGCTGTTATGACCGCGTGCAAATAGCTGGATCTGCGCTTGTATGGTGCCAGAATATTGGTATTGTGTGGGTTTTCCTTCTTCCTCACATGCTACCCTGCGGGATCTCATCTTCATCAGCTGCCTCTTTCCAAAGCTCATCACTTGCACAGATCAACCTTCTCAATTTGTGCTCCACTTGAAACCTCACACTTCAGGTTTATGAATCTGGGAAGAAAAGCAGAGCCTCCATTTGTGGGTGGGATACGGCAGATCCTACTCCAAAGTAATAAAAGAAGATAATTTCCTCCCTGAGACAGAATCACATGCCAACGAGAAAGAAAAGAATGAGTAAAGATCCGGTCATTTTCAGCTGGGTAGGAAAAGCAGCCGAACAAAGGATGAATGGATAGGTGGGGGGAAAGGAGTCTGAAGAAAGTTGTCAATGAGCAACTTTAGCAAATTTATGCTCTCAAGGAATTCTGAATGGATTGAAATGAATTGTGTGCGAGTCTGGCACACAATAGCCTTTTTTGGCATTTAGAAGTGGCAAAGAGTTTTCTGCAATCTCTCGAAGGATAAACCTCAGTAAAGTGAAGGAAGCTCACCTTTCCCTTTTAAAAAGATCCTGCCCTTACAATCAGTGCTATTTGACTGGGAAAGAAAGGATTGTTGAATGGATGACTAATGTCAGAGGCAAGTAGAGGCCTGGGAGCTCGTCTGCTTGAATGGACTAAAGTATCTCATTAATGAACAATCACAGGCTCTCTCAAAAAGCCAAGAGAAAAAGATGAGTTGGACAAAAAGGCACTGGGAACAGTGGATGCCTCACCCATTCAAAACCATAAATGGTGGTGGTTTATCAAACACAAGAAGAGGATGTCATGTTAAAAATTATTCCTGCTGGTTGTTTTTTTTTAAATTTGATCAATATATAAATGTGTGATTCAATGTATGAAAATATAAAAATAATCTAAACATATTCCTGTTTTATATCAAGTCCAGATGAATTCAAATAAACATGCAAAAATGTAATAAATATTAGTAATATCCTTCCAGGCCAACACCTATATCCTAGAACAGAGAAGCAGTTGATCTTAATATTATATCTAATTCCACCAAAACTAAAGAAAGGAAAACAGCTATGTTTCCTCAGATATGGATCTTAATTGTTTCCCAACCCTTAACCTGATCAGTTAGCCACTTGCCCAGACTTTCTTTATCCAACATCCAATGGTTAATATTTTATTAGGGCTGCCATATTTCTAGAAGCAAAATTCCGGAAAAACAAAGCTGTTGTCATCCCCAAAATCCTGAACATTTTGCAGGATGCTATTTTTGCCAGTTAAATCCTGGACATCCTGGTAACAAATTGTACCTCTGAGTGCAGAAACATTTTAAGAATTTTTGCTCTGGATTTTGGATGCCAGCAGTGTTGTCAAATTGAGCCTGGTGGTTTAAGATAACAAGATGAGATTGGAAATCCTCAAACTTTCTGGGCCCAGGAGCGTATTTGGAAATTTAAGAAATTGTTGGGGACACCACAAAACACAATTTCAAAGAAGAAAAACTGGCAATGATCAGACTCTCCCCACTCCAACCCAAAATAAACAGGCAAATAGCCCCTAAAACAAAACCAAAAACCTAGAGACCCCCCCCCCCAAAAAAACCAGGCAATGCTCCATCAAACAGGCAAAAACTACAATCTCATTTTTTTAAAAGATAAAAATAAAATTGGGAGGGACACAAGTCACTGGCAGGCACCTAAGGGAGTTACTGAGGGCATCGTGGTATGTCCAGGTGCCATATTGGGGACCCCAGGAATAGGTAGGTGTGATGGGATGATTAGCTGCTTGTGCGTAAAATCGTGGTCCCTCAGAGTTTGTGCAACTCCACAAACCTCTGTGTGTGACAGAGCTCCTCAGACATGTCTGCCCTAGTCACTTGCAGATTCCGACAGTGGTTGTTTTCGGAAGCGCTTCCAGCATAGGAGCTCCTTAACGGAAACACGTCTCCTGGACTCACGACGTGACAGCTTCCGCCGAGGAAAGGGTCTCCCTATGGGAGCTTCTGACACCTCCCCACTGTTCTCGCTGGACGCGTCCCGGACCCCTCCCTCTTGCTCGCTTTCCCTCAGAGATCCTTCCCCTTCCCTGCTAGTTCCTGCTTTAGCTGCTGCGTCTCTCTCCGCATTCATGAGACCTTCCTCCAGAGACCCATCTCTCCCCCTGCTGGTCCCTGCTTTCGCTGCTGAGTCCCTCCCAGCCTCCAGGAGCCCTCTCCCCACCTGTTCCTCCGATGACAGTTCCCTGACAGTAGGCAAGCAGGCAGAATTAAAGTGAAAGAAGTTCTGAAATAATTGCTCAAGATAAAACAACTAAAACCACATTAACTGTACGACATAACCTTAAACAAAGCTTCTAGAATGGAGAGAAAAAATTCCATCATCAAGAATGGATGCATTAAAAAAAACGGTTTTCATCTTTCCATGAATATCATCTCCTTCATGATGCTAAATATTTGTTTATGGTTAGCTTGGCTACGAAAGGATCTGGTTAAGTGAATCTGCGAGAAAAGTACATGTAAAAAAAGAGCTGAAGTGTTTTCAGTTGCTATGGAAATGCCCAGTGAAGTGTGTCCCTGATTAGAATGCACACTACTAGAGCCCTGCCCTCTCGCCGGAACGAAAGAAACAACAGAAATGAATGCCAGTCAATGAAATTCACTTGACAAAACCCATTTGTCCCCATAAGAGCAGCAGCAGCACTGGTAGGAAGACTAGACAGTGGGGAAAAGGTAACATCAGAACCTTCCATGGGGTTTCTCTTGGAAATCTAGGGGGTAAATCAGATAATTTGGGGGGAATGGACACCTGCTGCCAATGACTGGCTTGTGATCTCTTCCTGTGCTGGATTTATGTATAATATAAGCTAAACAAGCTATGGCTTAGGGCCCCACTCTTGGGGGCCCCCCAAAAAATTAAAGGAAAAAAACACCTGGATGTACATTTCCAAAATATGAGTTAAAAAACAAATAAAATAAAACCTACCTACAGCAACAGTTTTTTGTGTTGTGTAGGCTCCTATGATGTAAGTAATGGGCCCCGCCTGCTAGCCTGCTCCCTAAAATATCACTGGTTTGCTCATTTCTATATATAGGGTGCCTACATTCTGCATGGACTGGTTGCAAATGTTATGTGCAAATGGCTTTAGATACCTATTAGGTCCATAAATTACCATTTAGCATATATTCAACACATAAAAACAGTGACAATTTGTTATTCACAAAGGACGGCTGGACTTATCAAGGGCCCCATTACCTTCAGTAGCTTAGGGCCTCATCAAACCTAAATCCGGCTCTGATTTCTTCACAACCCATTTACAAATTAAGTCCGCTGCTCCCTAGGGAGCACCAACAGTTTTACTTAGGTTATGTTGTCATCATGCATTTCCCCACCATTCTGCCACTATATTGGTAGAAACACAGAATGTGAAGCCTGTCTAACATTATGATGAAGGAGAAAAAAACCTCATGAGGACTGCTATTTTAAGTGTCCACTATTGAGTGTTACAGGCAGTTCCGTCACCTGGTGTCAAAGATATAATACTCACCAAGAAAATATAAATGTGGTATTATTTCTATTTTTTTTAAAAAAAATGCCTCCACAAATACATGGCACGCAATTAGCAGGCCGAGTCTAAAAGTGGCGTTATGTCTTTCCTCCAGACCTTTCTTTGAAAACTTGCATAACACAAAAAAAGGTTATTGTTATAATTACCGATTTAAAACTTAGTTATGAATAGCTCTTAGCTGTGAGAGGCATTTTGCATTCCAGGAATACCTTGCATTATTTACTTCTGCTTACAGCTTTTCTGGTGACATCATAGGCCTCTCAAGCAATGGTCATGTGTTTGCTTTGAAAGTCTTTCAGTTTCCCTATTTTAAAACAGGCAACCAAAACGTTTCCATGGAGATCGGCAAGCGAGTCAAATGACGAACTTCTTAGCTGTACTTTTGCTTTGGTTTCTATGGTTTCCAGATTTGAGGTTTAGAGGGGCGGGGGAGCGGTGCAGTTTCCAATTTGTTAAATATAAAAGGTCAATGCAAGTTGAAAGAGGGAGCCAGAATTCCACCAGCAAAGGACCTCTGTCACCTCTGGTAAGTGGGGTAATTTGCAGATGTCGTGCCGTTCAACCACATGGTTTTCTGTCCCAATTTCATAGGGTAAACTAGATTGCTAGGTCTCCCCAGTCTCTGTGCTGCGATTAATCATTTATACTGCACTTTGACTGTGCCAAAGACATCACAGTCTTCATTTCCATCCTCTCAGGTAGGTGGTTATTATTGTTCCCATTTTACCACTGGGGAAACCATGCAGAACAGCTTGCTAATTGCCTTGGCCACCGAGCAACTAAATGTTGGAAGAGGCATGAGACTGCTGCCACAAATGGTATCATTAAGTTCTTCCTTCCCCATGACATGTTGTGATCCTTCTCCACCAAGTCCTGGGAGTTTCCCCACCTACTGTTCTGACCCTATTTTCAGGTGTTGTTGAAGAAACAAATAGCACAACAGTCAGGTCAGTGTGCAGCAGAGACAAGATATATTTTTATATCAGCATTTGAAGAATCTCAGTTCAGCCTCATTCAGTGGCGTAGCGTGGGGGGTGCCAGGGGTGCCGGCCGCACCGGGCGCAACATCTGGGGGGGGGGCGCGAGTCCAGAGGGCCCAGCCCCGTCGTGCCCTCGGCCCGCCCCTATTGTCAGAGCGTCCGGCCAGCCTCCGCCTGCTCCTACCTTGCCCACCCGAGGACTGCGGCAGCGCCCGCCCCCGTGGGCACCTACCCCCGCCTCACCCATTGGCTTGCCTCCCTCGGCCCCACCTCTCTCCCATGGCTGCGGGGGTGTTCTGCTTGGCACCGTCGCCTTTTTTCAGGAGGTAGGGAGGCTGGACGGGGAGGTGGGGTCGGAAGCGGGCAGAGAAGGAGGGGAGCTCGTAGCCAAAAGGGCTGCACCGGCCGGCAAAGGGCCGGGGAAAGTTTGGAGAGGAGAAACGCACCGTCATGATTTCCCGGTGGAAGCGGCAGGATTAGGGATGGCGAAGCGTAATTACGCACGAATTTCGCTGGGTGAGAGCTTCGGGGATCGATCGGCGGAAATGGGAATCAATTGGAATATGAGAAAGAGAGAGAGAGAGGGACCATCATTCATAGGCATAGATTTGTAGGGTTAGGGGGCACAAATCCACGGGTTAGGGGGCGCAAATTACTTGCCTTGCCCCGGGTGCTGACAACCCACGCTACGCCGCTGGCCTCATTTGACTTACATACATGGAAGGCAGACATTCCATCTCTATCACTTACCTGCAACAAGTTGGAGTGCTGAATACTTTGCCATGTTGAGCATCGAGATCGCCAAGCACGACTGGGCGTACTCTACACGGGTAACAAAAATAGTACACTTTTCAACTGGAAATTACTGCGGACTGGCAAGGGCACCATTTAAGGGGCACAGGAGGAGCAATGACTTCCATATTCTATCAGATTACACATTGACCTGATTCTAGAAGATCACCACAGGCCAAGTTACTGGTTTGTTTCTTTTAAAATACAGTGGTAGCTCTGGTTATGAACTTAATTTGTTCCAGAAGTCTGTTCTTAACCTGAAACTGAGGTACCACTTTAGCTAATGGGGCCTCCCGCTGCTGCTACACCGCCGCCACACGATTTCTGCTCTCATCCTGAGGTAAAGTTCTTAACCCGAGGTTAGCAGAGTCTGTAACCCGAAGTGCTTGTAACCCAAGGTGTTTGTAATCCAAGGTACCACTTTAATAATCCGAGTAAGTGTTGTTATAAAGAATAAAAGGTGCCCTGTGTTGTAGGTATTCAAATCAGGTGCATAAACTCTCTCTCTCTCTCTCTCTCTTTATCGGACTGTTTGACCTCTGTTGATATTTTTGCTGCAGTGATCATGAGATATAAAAAAGTGACAACAATGAAGGTTCTGAAACCATTTGCAGTTTAATCCTAAATGCACATGAGAACAATCCATTGAATCTTGCTTCTAATCTCACCCACTCCTTAACACCCCAAATTAGAAATGGCACCCCTTAGCAGCTGATTTCAGACAGGAGGTGAATAGCACTCATAGAAGAGCTAGATGTGGCTGTCACATCCCTGAAGAGGCATCTGGAATCATAGTTGGGCTAGATTGGGGAGAAGGATGGATCTCAGCCCTCTAGGCCTCTCTACCTGCCCCCTGGGACTTGCCCCAGTTGCCTTCTTTGTTCAAGGAGGGTTCCTTGAGTGTTTTTGCTTGACAGGAACATGTCTTTGAACTCTCATAATGCTCTTGTTTCACCTGGATGAATGAAAGAGTCCACCTCTGGCCTGTGGCCTACTGCCCATCTCTGGCCTGTGGCCTCTGGAAAGTTGTCCAGTAGGCAATGCTGCCCTCAGCTGAAAAAGCTTCTCCATCCCTGCTCTGCTCACGCAAAAGTGAGACGTTGTTGGCTTTGCATTTCCACAAAAGAAAGAAAGAAAAGAAAAGAAAAGGAAAGGAAAGGAAAGGAAAGGAAAGGAAAGGAAAGGAAAGGAAAGGAAAGGGCAAAGGAAGAGAAGAGCAGTGCCCATCATTGCTGAGAGTGTAGGTTAATGAATCTGCATCTTTTGCATTATCTCCAAAAGCCAGTTCCTTTTCATTGTATGTTTTGCGGATTAGTCGAAAATCACACTCTCCAGGGAACCTGCATGTATTGCTACCAGTGACTTTTAAAATAGCATTTAAGCTGTGCTCTTTTGTCATCGCTTTATTTATAAGAAGGACATAGGTATTACTCAGTTTGGAAAGGTTTATGCTGTATGACAGGATATTGGGCAATTCCCCCACCACTGTGTGCATTGCTCAGCTTGGGACAAGGCCTAGAACCTGCTAGTTTCAAGTCAATACAAAGAAAGAACAATGATGACCACACTAGCAAGCAATAATTTCCCTAATGTGTTGCTGTCATTGTGTTGGAAGTCTCCTTCTGTGAGTCTTCAGTTTCTCTCTTTCTCTCTCTGGGAGGAAAAAAAAATCAATCTATATGGCTCACGATAACTTGAAGTAATTTTTCTAAGTCAGCAAAGAACCTGAAAGGGCATCTCCCCTGATAACAGAGAGCAGAGGAAGCAGGATGTGGAATGGCTCTATTAAAGACCCTTTGTGCTTGACACTGGAACACCCAGTGGCTGCCTCCTCTTCTAAGCTAATCATCTCCAGGTCCTCTGTTCCTCCATCTTTGGGGAACAATGTGCACTAGGATGGCTGATGTGGTTTCTTGCAGGTGTGGAGTACACACCTCCCGTTATCCCCAGCTATTCTTCATAGAACTGATGGGAGTTGGAGTCCAACAACGTTGGGGTGAAGCTCAGTGACACACCATCTGCCTTGCATGCAGAAGGTCCCGGGTTCAGACCCCAGCATCTGCAGGTAGGCGTGGGAATAATTCCTGCCTTAAACTCTGGGGAGGTAATGCCAGTCAGTGTAGATCATTTGAGGACCGGGACATTCGAAGGAAAACCAAAATGCTTGTTTACAAAGCTATTGTACTACCAACCTTACTGTATGCTTGTGAAACATGGACCACTTATAAACACCATCTCCAACTCCTCAAAAGATCCCATCAGTGGTGTCTCCAAAAAACATTACACATCACTTGGGAAGACGGGTGAACTAATACCAGTGTACTGGAAGAAGCAAAGATCACCAGTGTCGAAGCAATGATTTTTCAACATCAACTTCATTGAACTGGTCATGTTGTGCTGATGCCTGATTATCATCTTCCAAAGGAACTACTCTATTCCGAACTTAAAAATGGAAAGCGTAATGCTGGTGGTCAACAAAAGAGGTTTAAAGACAGTCACAAGGCAATTTTTTTAAAAAATTGTAGTACAAACACCAACAATTGGGAAACACTTGCCTGCGAGTGCTCCAACTGGAGAACAGCCTTTACCAAAGGTGTCATGGGCTTTGAAAACACTCAAACTCAAGACGAAAGGGAGAAACATGCTAAGAGGAAGGCACGCTTGGCAAATCCACACCGTGATCAACTCCCACCCGGAAACCTATGTCCCCACTGTGGAAGGATGTGTGGATCCAGATTTGGCCTCCACAGTCACTTACGGACTCACGGTTAAAACGGTGTTTATGGAAGACAATCTTACTCAGCTAGGAGTGATCGCGAAGAAGAAGAAGAAGAAGAAGAAGAAGAAGAAGAAGAAGAAAAGAAGAAGAAGAAGAGGTGGACAAATGGCCAGTCACAGAAGAAGGCAGCTTCCTAAGTTCCTATCTTGAGAGCTGCAGGTAAGCAAGCCTGCAGTAAAAGCTGCTGTGGTTGTAGAGCAACAAAGTGGATGATGCTAGCCAGGCAGAAGGGCCAGGCTCACTAGGCCTCAGCCTTGAAAACTTGCCACCTGGAGGGCTAGAGGTTTTCCATTCTTGCTCTACAGGCTCTTTAAGCCACAGCCTCCCTAACTAGATGCCTATTATTATTTCAGCCCATATGAGAGAGTAGACTTTTTCACTCACGCACAGACCCACAAAGTTGGAAGATCAATCCTGAGAGCCACTCATCTCCAAAAGATGTACCTGAAAATGTCTAATTATCATTATCCCTAGTCTGTAGCTGGTCGCTTGCATATTATCGAGACAACTACCTTTATTATACATCATCTTTAGAGTGCTGGGTGATTAGAACTGTACATCACCAGAGTGACAGAGATTTAATTAAAGATGTGTCAAGTGGTTTGCTGTAATGGTAATTAAAGATCTGTCTGATGGATGTGCATAATTTGGCAGCCTTTGAATAAGGGCTCTGCCCTCCAGTCCGTAAGCATGGTGGGTAATTGCTAAAGCATCTCATCGCTGTTCTTACTGGGGAGGAACTCGTTTCCCAACCCCCTGTTTTAGAAATAAAACAGAAAGAAATATGAGCAGAGGCAGTAAGGTGTGCCTGAATGATGGTGGCACACGGTGTGTGGATAATATGTCATCATTCTCTTGTTATTAATAAGGTGGCTGGCTTCTAATAGTAATGTGATTTTCAGTTCTTCAGCTAACAGAGAAAGTTGTGGGTGTCTATTGGAGTTTTAGAGCCTGGGAGTTTTCAAGAGACCCAGTAAATCAAGAGACCCAGTAAATCTATGGCAACCTTAATCATTTGGTTTGGTGCCTGTGTCTGGCATATGTGCATGAGATGGTTAACACCGTGGGGGCCCCCACTAGGGGGCGCATCGGAAGATGGCTGACCCACACGAGGTAATTTGGAGGCTATGATGGGGGTAATTAGCCTCCTTACCCCCCCCCCCAGGATGGGGGGACTGCCCTTGCCTGCTGTGCCCTACACCACCCACGAATTTGTGGGGGTGGGGGCACTAGGCACAAAGCCCTCCTGTGGGATTCCGGCACTCCTGGACGCCGTCCCTGATCCGCGCCACTAGCTGCAAGAACTTCAAAAGAAACTATTTGGATGAAGCTAATTGCACATATTTCAAAGAAGAAGGGGGAGTAAAGGCTGCTGACAGAAGAGATCTCTGATAAAAACAAGACAAGAATTAATCATGAGAAGATACGCCAAGATACGGTATGGCAAATGACTGATGGGGGAGGGGGAAAAACTTTCCTTTCTTTCCTTATGTGATTAAACAAGAATCCCCTCCCCTCACGAGTCATAAATGTCGTTTTAAGGACTTAAGCTGTGGATTTAAGACTGTGTGGAGATAAACTTTCGAACCAAAGCATGTTTTAAGAAGAGTGTGGAATGTACAAGAGCTCTGGAATGACGCAGTTAAAATTGCCGTCGCCATATTGGGAAGTTCTGTCGGAGGTCTTGAGTCTGGGAGGAGAAATAGAGAAATAGAGCTGCTTTTATATTGTGGGTGAAACTCCTCAGAGGGACTTAAGAGCGACAGTTTTGCGAGATAATGATGGAAAGAGCGATATTATCTATGAAGGTGATGATATATGAAAACCATCTTGATTTGAGGATTGGAAGAACGGGAAAATTCACACAGGATTAATATTGGTGTTTATCGGCTTAAGGAGACTATCAGAAGAGATCATAAAGAAAAAAGAGAAAATATATGAACAAGATGTGGAAACAGCAAGATAAGACTGGATAGAATTATGAACTCTGTTTGGACTGATTTGGTCTGATTTGGACATTAATGCAGTAGCAAGAAGATGATCAGAATCCCCCTTCGGATCTTGAAATATGGGTCCCCCCAACAAAATTTAAAATTTGGCTTTGTAATTCGGAGCTTATGTGAAGTGATTTAATTTGATTTGATTGGCCAGTTAATAATTTTTTTTTTTAAAGATGGTTAACACCCTTTTGCAGCACTAGCAGTGTGAGATGTGTGACTTTGTCAGTTTTGGTTTTTTCCGAGTTTCTCATTTTTCAAACATAAATTCACTTCTCCATTTTCCCATATAAGTTTGTGATTATCATTATTTTAAATCCCCATGAAAATGCATCAGGATTTTATTGCAAATTTATCCAAATATAAACATTTTTGCAAAGCAGATCTCCCTAATAAAGCACAGTTTTGTTTAAGGGCTTAGCCATGATTACTTTTCCTCCAGACTTTCCAGGTATGGTCCCTGTTTTAACCTCCACATCTTTTTTTTTTTTTTTTGCCCAAGAGCTTTCCCTGCAAAAACTCAAGGCTGATGGTGTTCAGTGTAACTTATTTTCTGGCAACTTTCATTTCAAAAAAGAAGAAGAGAAAATTGGCTCAAAGCCTCTGAAGCCCCACTTTAATTTTCATCGTGTTTCCCAAGACATGGAATCTAACAATGGGACAATATGAATGGACTGTCCATACCCTTACTACAGCAAAAAGACTGGTAAACTGTAAAAATAAAAATGCTTTAAAATCTCACTTTAATACTCCAATTGAAGCTATGTACAAACTCGCTACACTTGAACAAGTTGTGTACAAATGTAGACTTGCCATGGACGACTTTAACAATATTGGGAATTCATTTTTATAAATACCATACTAGATTAAGATCTGGTTAACTACAATAACGGGATGCAAGTGGTGCTGTGGGTTAAACCACAGAGCCTAGGGCTTGCTGATCAGAAGGTCAGCGGTTCGAATCCCCGCGATGGGGTGAGCTCCCGTTGCTCAGTCTCTGCTCCTGCCAACCTAGCAGTTTGAAAGCACGTCAAAGTACAAGTAGATAAATAGGTACCGCTCCGGCGGGAAGGTAAACGGTGTTTCCGTGCACTGCTCTGGTTCGCCAGAAGTGGCCTAGTCATGCTGGCCACATGACCCGGAAGCTGTACGCCGGCTCCCTCGGCCAGTAAAGCGAGATGAGCGCCGCAACCCCAGAGTCGTCCGCGACTGGACCTAACGTTCAGGGGTCCCTTTACCTTTTATTACAATAACAAGTCCCTCCTCTCTCTCTGTAATGTACACAATCTCCCCCCCCCATGGGTACTATTTCTTGTTTTGTCTTCTATTTTGAGTCTTATCTTATTCTCTGCATATGTGTAATACTTTTCCAATAAGTTGAACACTTAGCAGTCAACTGTTTCCTGCATAAAGAGGAGCAAGGGAGGCTGGATCTAGCCCCACTCCTTAAGAAACGAACAGCAAAGCGTTAACCTTTTGGAAAGCGTAGGTCCAAGTGTTGGATTGCAGGTATGTGTGTGAGTGTGTCATGGTTCAGCATTTGTTTGTGCTTGCGGCTCTGCCTGAGGAAGCCAGATTCTAAACACAGAATAAGCTCGGCTGGACTGAGACAATCGGTCCCCCAACTCTGTGTGAAATGAGTAGCATAACTCTCCATATTACAGCCCGCGATGTCAAAGCACTTCCTATCTCATGATTATACTGTGCTTATTAAGCTTTTAGCTAATGCATTATCGACGAGTGCATTGCTTTTGGCCCATATCCATCTGAAAAGATATCAACAAAAGTTATAAGTAGATCACAATATATAGCTTATAGCTGGGGTTCTCTTGCCTCCAACATAACTGGTAACTCTGTTAGAAAGGCCTCCTTTTATAATATCTGGGTGGTCAAGTTGCCGAACACTGCAGTTCTAGGCACACTTAGGACTTATTTATGAATAAGTTGCAAAGGATTGGGCACTTGCACAAGGAGAAACCTATGTGATCTTTTTTCAGAGCATCAATAAAATGAATTTGAAAGCCCAAATTCAAATTTGGAGGCATCAAAGCTAAGCCTTCAGAGCACGTTGCTTGGCTCTCTAGCACCTGCCTACACTCCCAACAAGGCAATTTCTATCCCCTATCTCAGGAACTACTAAAGTTTATTGTCCATGCAAAGTGGGTTGGGTCGCCTGTGCAAGTCATAACAACTAACTATCTTGCTAGGTTTGATTTGTATACTGGCATTTCAAGCTGTAAAATGACTGCCATGTTGCGCAAATGAAACATTTGGTATTCGTTTATATAGGTGTGTGTTTGTTGGTTGTTGTTGTTATGGGTTCATGCGTATGTGTGAATAGACGCCTGCGCAAGTCACAGGAACATAGGAAGCCGTGGGAATGTTCAGGGATGCAGGAGAGGATATATATTTTTGATTATAGCCTTTCCAACTTGTGTTAACAAGTTCAAAATTTAGCAGAGTGACATTCCCCCTTTTAAACTTGCAGCAGATGTGTTTGCCCAGGCTCGCTAAAGCCTCTATAATAACTGCTCTGGTATTTTCCCCTTATTCCCTCTTAAAAGATAAGACACAACACTGTCTTCTATAAAAGTATAAAAAGAGTTTACTCACATTCTGTTCACAGTTGGATCCCAGAAGGCAGACTTAGCTTAGAAAAGTAACATACACCTGGAAACTATCTCATGAGGAGACAGTCCCAGCCAAGAGAGCATCTTTGGCTAAGCAGATGTTGCTTCTTCGATGCATGTAGTCAAAGAGAGAGATGGCTGCCCTGCCCTGTGCTATTGTCATTACCTGCATAGGTGAGGCCACACCCACCTCTAGTCACATGCAGAGGAAGTCTGTCCTAGCCCAGAAGGAAACAGGAAGTTTACCTGCTGGCTGGACAAACATTCCTCCCCATGTGTAAACATGTTCACTCTAGGAATGTTGTACTTGACTGCTCTTGTGTTTCACATCCCACAGAAGCTGCTTTATATTTGAGTCAGACCATTGGTCTATCTACTCAGTACAGTGGTGCCCTGCAAGACGAATGCCTCGCAAGACGGAAAACTCGCTAGACGAAAGGGTTTTCCGTTTTTGAGCTGCTTCGCAAGACGAATTTCCCTATGGGCTTGCTTCGCAAGATGAAAACGTCTTGCAAGTTTGTTTCCTTTTTCTTAACACCGTTAATACAGTTGCGACTTGACTTCGAGGAGCAACTCATAGAACGCAGTGTACATAGTAGCCTTTTTTGAGGTTTTTAAAGACTTTGGTGATTTTTGAAGCTTTTCCAAAACTTCTTTTGCAGCCATTTGGTAAGTTAAGCTTTTAAAACTTTTTTTTTTGGGGGGGGTTGGATTTTGGGTTGGGGTGTTTGGAATTCAAGGACTTGGTGTTGGGAAGGGGTTTGCAAGAATCTGGAAGCTTGTGTGTTTTTTTTCCTGCATTTTTATGATTTTCTGTGACCATTGGGCCACTCTGCTGTTTTTTTTTTAATAAAAAAAAAATTATGGATTTGAATTTCTGTGTGCTGGGTGGCTGGGGGAACAGTTGGGGAGGGGTTTGCAAGAATCTGGAAGCTTGTGGGTTTTTTTCTGCATTTTTATGATTTTCTGTGACCATTGGGCCACTCTGCTGTTTTTTTAAAAAAAAATTCTGGATTTGAATTTCTGTGTACTGGGTGGCTGGGGGAACAGTTGGGGAGGGTTTGCAAGAATCTGGAAGCTTGTGGGTTTTTTTCCTGCATTTTTATGATTTTCGGTGACCATTGGGCCACTCTGCTGTTTTTTTAAGAAAATTCTGGGTTTGAATTTTGAAATGCTCTTTACAGTATGTGTGACTTTAAAGAGCACTTAATAAACTCTTGTTGTACCAAATTTGGCTTTGTTTGGACTTTTTTTTGACCACAGGAACACATTAATTGATTTTCAATGCATTCCTATGGGAAACCGTGCTTCGCAAGACGAAAAATTCGCTAGATGAAAAAATTCGCGGAACGAATTAATTTCATCTTGCGAGGCACCACTGTACTGTCTACACTGACTGGTGACAACTCTCCAGGGTTTCAGACAGGGGATTGAACCTGGGACATTCTGCCTGCAGAGCAGATGTTCCACCACCAAGATGCCCATTTCTGATCCATTACCATTCTCTGCTGTGATTGGCAGCACTACATCATTCCTGATAAAGAGATTCAACTGAATTCTTCTTCAGATGAGGCGCCTATCATTGGTGATGGCCTGTCTCTTTCCAGTCACTGCTCATTCTTACTTTCACACACTTAAAAAAGTTAATATTTTGGGGATAATAGCATAGCGTGTCTCCAATTTATTTTATTTCAGGGGGGGAAATGGCTTCTGTGACAGGACCCCAGCCACCCTAGATATTGTGCCATGATGGGGAGGGAGATCCAGCCACAACAAAGCGTGCCCTCCCCATCCAGGAACTTCAGAAAAAGGGGGGATATTTCTACAAGCCTCCCTTTTTCCTTATCAGACTAAAAAAATTCCCTTGTGTCTTCCCCAAGAACAACTCAAGTAGCATAGATCTTGGCTTAAGGCACAAGTGGTGGAATAATGGAGTCTGCAGGGTTGTAATGGAGCGAGACAAATAAAGAGGTTCTTATAATATAGGCATAACCAGGAAAGGTTGCTAGCATACGAGTAGCTTTCCCGTGGAGCGAAGGAGCAAAACAAACAAAGGTTTAGACACAAATCCTCTTTCCCTGAAAACTAAATGATATATTGCAGTAACATTCTCTCTAAAGAATCTTTGCAGTTCTTCCTTCTTTGTTCTTTAAATGGTGTGCTTTTCCGCCTTATACTGTTGAGATCTGCCTTGAACTAACTCTCTCAAAGCAAGCTACTTCTAGAAATAACCTCAACCTACCTGTCCCTGCAGATCACAGGCTCTGGTAACTTTTGTGGGTTTTAGTTCCCAGCTCTCAGGCCAGCTACATGCCCACCTCTCAGGGCCACAAGCCAAAGTGAGGTGACCACCTCAGGCACCAGGAAACCACAGATACAGCAGATTGTAATGTAGATCTTCACTCACCTTTTCTTCCCTAGGTGAGGAAAGGGATGCCATTTTGTGGTTTTCCTCATGTGCCAAAATGTCCTGGGCCAGCCCTGCCACCTTTACACCCTCAGCGAATTTCTCTCCTTCCATTTGAGCACCAGGGCAGGCATAGCAAGAAGAAGAGAAAGAGTTTGGATTTGATATCCCACTTATCACTACCCAAAGGAGTCTCAAAGCGGCTAACATTCTCCTTTCCCTTCCTCCCTCACAACAAACACTCTGTGAGGTGAGTGAAGCTGAGAGACTTCGCTTCCGGTCGGTGCCAGCGCTTAATGGCGGTCCTAGCTCCGAGCTCCGGAGAAGGACTGCTTCGCAAGTTCGGGTCTTACCCGCTACGGCAAGCGGGGGACCCCTAAAATCCCAGGCGCTGAAGCCTGAGAACAAGGAGACTCGGTGGGCACCTTTGCGCCCCCCGGTACCGTGAAAGAGCCTTTTTAAAGGCTACGGATCGACATCGGGAGTGAGCGCGGTGCTGAGAGTCGCTACCCAGCCTGCGAAGTGAAGCCGCGTCGCCATAAGCGGAGAGCGCCGATTCCTTCCTGAAAAGAAAATCTGGACTGAATCCCCGTGAGTAAGAGCTGAAATATAATCGGGACCTTTAAAATTTTAAAAATTGGGCTAAAAACGGGGGAGATCTAAACAAAGGAAGTCTGCCTCCCCCCGACTGCATGAAAGTGAAAGCAACGGAGCTCTAAACCTGCATCCGTTTAAACCTGCTCTTTGATCAGCTTAACCGGACATTCAGACCCTTTGATCTCCCCTCTAGCTAGCAGGGCAGAGGGGAGGTGAATTTGAGCAATAACTGCAAGATTTGTTGGAAGTAAAAAACCTCTGCTGTCTCACTTATTTGAAAGCATGAAACGGTCTGCCTTCTTAGTACACTGAACTGACTTTTCCCTGTGAAGTGATACTTTGATACAAAGTTTCCACAGTGCCTGGCTACTGTACAATACAACAAGAAGTAGCATAAATAGGGCAACTGTGGCAATTTGAAGTAACAAGCTTTTAGACTTCTGACTGTGTTAATCTCCCTTTTATATTTTGGACATTTGGGACAGTCTCCTTTGTTTCTATACCTGGAATCTTTGCTCTATGGCCATTTTGATTTGCTCCCTCTAGAGGACAAAGTGAAGTCCGGCACGGCCTAAGACAGTGGAATTTTCCAAGGGAGAATAAATCCCGTGGGAACTGACCTTGACATGAGTGGCGCACAAGAAGAGATAGTCACAAGGGCCAAGACCAAGCAACAACAACAACAACAGCTGCAACAGTCACAGGTAAAGAAAAGAGGCTCAATCTCAGGCGCAACAGTTGGATCAACAGGAACAACAGCATCAACAGGACAAGACAAAGGAGCAGCCGTCTCTATGGAAGCTGTGACAGATGCCTTGCTCAAGATAAACCAAACTCTGGAGTCTCTGACAAAACAGACTTCAGAGAATACACTAAAATTAACAGAAATTTCAGCAAGACTAAACCAGAATACAGAATCTATAAATAAATTGGTGGAGGAAAACGCCACTACGCGCCAAATTGCGGAAGACGCCAAAGCTACTGCGGGAGAGACACAGGAGAAATTAGAGCCGATCGCCAAGAAGGTCTATGAGCATGATGCAACTTTGGCCTTGTGGGAGTTACAGAGGAAAGAGAGAAATTTAAAAATAAGACTGATCCCGGAGAATGAAGGAGACAACCTTGTGGAATACTTGACACGGGAGTTTGTGGATTGTTGGGAACTCCAGGAAGACGAATTCAAAATTACGACTGCCTTTAGATTGGGTAAGAAGCAAAACAGAAAGACTCCGAGAGACTGCTTGATTACACTTAGATCCAAGGAGGAAAGAGACAAAATATTGGGACTACACTTTGAAAAGGCCTTGCAGATTGGAAACTCAGCTGCACAGATCTTTAAAGACATCCCAAAATATTTTCTGGACTTAAGAAACTACTACAAGGACTTAGCCCTTTTATTAAAGAAAAACGCTATCCGTTTCAGGTGGGAATTCCCACAAGGGCTGTCATTTGACTATAAGGGAAACAAGGTGAAAATAAAGACAATTCAAGATAAAGACAAATTTTTGGCAAGACACCAGGAGGACTTACAGAAGGGGACTGTTGACGTACTTGCAGAACAGAGGAGAGCATTGGATATCCTGAATCTCCCGTTTGGACAAAAACCACTACCATCAGAAGAAGAGCAACAACTTGGAGCTGTTGGAGGAGCCTTAGAAAAATAACAAGATGGCTCTGCAATTCCTCAGTTGGAATTGTAATGGGCTCAATGGGCCTTTGAAGAGAAGACAAGTATTTCATATATTGAATAGAGAACAATTGGACTTGATATGCTTACAAGAAACTCACATAACCAGAGCCCACAGGAGATTACTTTCAAATAAAAGGCTAGGACAAGAATTTATTTCATCAGACAAAGTTAAGAAGAGAGGAGTTGTAATATATGTGAAGGAGAAATGGGCTCCAAAAATGATATTCAAAGATGAACAAGGGAGATATTTGGCTGTGGAGATACAAGTACAAGGAGAAAAATTCCTAGTTGTTGGAATTTATGCACCAAATGAAGGCAAATCCGACTTCTTTAAGAGACTTCATGAAACTCTGATGGACTATCTGGACTACAATATGATAATTATGGGAGACATGAATGGCGTGGTCTCCACTAATATGGACAAGGCACAAAGACTTACAGTCACCAAAGAAGGGAGACTCCCTAAGACTTTTTTCGAAATGACTGAAAATATGGACTTGATAGATATTTGGAGAACAAGGAACCCTCTGGAGAGAGAGGGAACCTTTTTCTCCCAAGCAATGATGACCTGGACCAGAATCGATCAAATCTGGGTTACTAGTGGAATGGCTCCGAAGATCAAGAAAGTGGAAATCTGCCCAAAAACTTGCTCCGACCATAACGCCGTGAAGATGGAGATGAAACTCACAATAACTGGTCAATTTAGATGGAGAATGAATGACACCCTCTTTCGAGATAAGGAGATTCTCACGAAGGCCCAAAAGACCCTAAAAGACTATTTTGAAATAAATTTGAGGACCGACGTGGAGAAAAGAGTGATCTGGGACGCAAGTAAAGCGGTGATGAGAGGATTTTTGATTCAACAAAACTCAATAAAGAGGAAAAAGCAAAATGAGAAAAAAGAGAAGATTCTGGAAATGATAAAGGAAGGAGAGAGGAAATTAAGAATAAAACCAAAGTCTCAGGACATTTTAAGAGAGATCAAATTATACCAAACACAATATATGGAATTGATGAACCAAGAGATTGAATGGAAGATAAGGCAAATGAAGCAAAAGACTTTTGAATCAGCAAATAAATGTGGCAAACTTTTGGCATGGCAATTGAAGAAAAGGCAGAAACTAAATACAGTTACAAGCCTGGAGGTGGATGGAAAGAACATATCCAAACCCAATGAAATTAGAAATTGCTTTTTAAGCTATTTTAAAAAACTCTACACCCAAGGCCCGCAAAATGAAGAAGATATAGACAAATTCCTCGGAAAATATGGACTACAAAACATCTCTCATCAAAGTAAGATGGACTTGAACCAGAGAATCTCAGAACAAGAGATAGAGGCAGCCATTCAGAATATGCAACTGGGCAAATCTCCAGGACCAGATGGACTGACTTCCAGATACTACAAATCGCTGAAGGAATGGTTGACTCAACCACTAAGAGAAGTTTGCAACGAGATCCTTGAGGGAAAAAAGGCACCTGAATCGTGGAAAGAGGCATATATTTCACTCATACCAAAGTCAGAGACTGAAAAGACCCAACTCAAGAACTACCGCCCAATATCCCTGCTTAATGTGGATTACAAAATTTTTGCAGACATTTTGGCAAAAAGATTTAAAAGAGTTTTGATGGAGAAGATTCATAAAGACCAAGCAGGCTTTCTCCCTAAAAGACATCTAGCAGACAATGTAAGGAATGTAATAGATATTTTGGAGAAGTTAGAGGTGAATATAAACACCAAGGCAGTATTGATCTTTGTGGATGCGGAGAAGGCCTTTGATAATATCTCTTGGAGTTTTATGAGGAAGAATCTTCATGGGATGGGGGTAGGTCAGGGCTTTGAGAATGGTATGGCTGCAATATACTCTGAACAAAAAGCTAAACTGATTGTAAACAATGTTGTGACTGAGGAGCTTAAGATAGAAAAAGGAACACGACAGGGGTGCCCGATTTCCCCATTACTTTTCATTTCAGTTCTGGAGGTGTTGCTGAACATGATAAGAAATGACCAGCAGGTCAAAGGTGTGCAGGTCGGAGCTAAACATTATAAGTTAAGAGCGTTCGCAGATGACCTAGTATTGACTTTGCAAGAGCCAAACACTAGTACGAAAAGGGTTTTAGAAATAATACAACAGTTTGGCCAGGTAGCTGGATTTAAGTTGAACAAGCAAAAAACCAAAGTTTTAGGGAAAAACCTAACAGATATGGAAAAGGAGAAATTTCAAGAGGAAACAGGTTTGACTGTGGTCAAGAAGGTTAAATACCTAGGGGTTTATTTAACATCTAAGAATCAGAATTTGTATAAGGACAACTATGAAAAATGCTGGTCAGAAATTAAAAAAGATTTAGAAATATGGTCAAATTTGAAACTGTCAATGTTAGGCCGAATTGCAGTAATTAAAATGAATGTATTGCCTAGAATGTTATTTTTGTTTCAGACCTTGCAGGTTATTGATAAGATGGAATGTTTTAAGAGGTGGCACAAAGATATCTCGAAATTTGTCTGGCAGGGCAAAAAGCCCCGAATTAAATTTAAAATATTGACAGATGTTAAGGAAAGAGGGGGTTTTGCCCTGCCGGACCTAAAATTGTACTATGAGGCAGCAGCTTTTTGCTGGCTCAAAGAATGGATGCTCCTCGAGAACACGGACATCTTGGATCTGGAAGGTTTCAATAACGCTTTTGGTTGGCATGCATATCTTTGGTATGGTAAAGTTAACAGTGCCTTTAAAAATCACATTGTCAGAAAAGCATTGTTCAATGTTTGGATAAGATATAAAGATCTACTAGAAAACAAAACCCCTAGATGGGTGTCGCCAGTGGAGGCTAAAGCAGTGAAGAAACTCAATATGGAGGTCGGATGGCCGAAGTATTGGGAAATCCTAGAACAGGATGGAGATAAGTTCAAACTACAAAGTCAGGAGAAATTGAAGCATAAAGTAGAAAATTGGTTCCAATACCGCCAAATAATGGAATTTTTTAAACAGGACAGGAAAGTCGGTTTCCAGGTGGAAAAATCAAAATTAGAAACTGAACTGTTAGAACCCAATACTAAGAATTTATCTAGAATGTACAACTTGTTGTTGAAATGGAATACACAGGATGAAACAGTTAAATCGGCAATGATTAAGTGGGCTCAGGATGTTGGACATAATATTATGTCAGCTGACTGGGATTGGTTATGGAACACCGGTATAAAATTTACGGCATGTAATGCCTTAAAGGAAAACATTATGAAAATGGTATACAGGTGGTACATGACCCCAGTCAAGCTGGCAAAAATCTATCATTTGCCTGATAACAAATGTTGGAAGTGTAAAGAGACTGAAGGTACCTTTTATCACCTTTGGTGGACATGCCCGAAGATTAAGGCCTTCTGGGAGATGATCTATAATGAAATGAAAAAGGTACTTAAATGTACCTTCCCTAAAAAACCAGAGGCCTTTCTCTTGGGCATTGTCGGCCAATTGGTGACAAAGAAAGATAGAGCTTTTTTCATGTATGCCACAACAGCAGCAAGAATACTCATCGCAAAGTATTGGAAGACACAAGATTTACCCACTTTGGAAGAATGGCAGATGAAAGTGATGGACTATATGACACTGGCCGAGATGACAGGCAGAATCCGTGACCAACGAAAAGAGACGGTGGAAGAAGAATGGAGAAAATTTAAAAGTTATCTTAAGGACTACTATAAACTTAATGAATGCTAAAATGCCGTGGTTACCAGAAACAAAGGGGTACAGGGATATAAGGTTAGATTATAAAAGAGGACTAAGAGGATAGAGATTGGAAAGTAACAATTGGGAGTTGCTAGTTGAACTACGGACATTGGGATGCAGAGAGGGGGGGTATGGGGAAGTCCAAGAAAAGAGGTTTATGAAAATATGTTTGAAACTATACGTGTATGTTTGTCATTTTTAATGTTTGTTTGTTTTTCTTAAAAATGTTGTAAAACCAATAAAAATTTTATAAAAAAAAAAAAAAAGAAGCTGAGAGACTTCGAAGAAGTGTGACTAGCCCAAGATCACCCAGCAGCTGCATACGGAAGAGTGGAGACGCGAACTCGATTCCCCAGATTACGAGACTACCGCTCTTAACCACTACACCACACTGGCAAGTTAACCCTATAATCCCCAAGCAAGAGTTCATATGTTCATGTAATACAAAACAAATCTATAAAGGCAACTTCCATACACACCGTCCAGATCAGCAAAATCTATTTCCGTCACACCTCAGAGGTTTCGGAAACACGGTCTGATGTACTGATGTTGTCAGGGATTGTCTGTTATCAGCTTGTCACTGGAGTGCTTTAGAGAGCAGGTGCTGAGCTGCTAGATCTTCTATGATACCCTGCCTTGGATTGTGCCAGTATAATGTAGTGGTTATAGAGTTAGACATTGCTTGAAATCTTACTCAGCCATTAGGTTTGCTAGGTGACTTTGGGTCAGTCATACTTCTCAGCCAAACCTACCTTCCTCCTGGAAGGAAACATGGAGTATAAACATACAGTGGTACCTTGGGTTACATACGCTTCAGGTTACATACGCTTCAGGTTACAGACTCCGCAAACCCAGAAATAGTACCTCGGGTTAAGAACTTTGCTTCAGGATGAGAACAGAAATCGTGCACCGGCGGCAGCAGGAGGCCCCATTAGCTAAAGTGGTGCTTCAGGTTAAGAACAGTTTCAGGTTAAGAACAGACCTCCGGAACGAATTAAGTACGTAATCAGAGGTACCACTGTATTGCACAAATAAATAAATAAATTAAAATACTCTCCAAGAGCATGTCTCACCACTATAAAATTCTGGCTATGCCTACTTTTCATGTCCGATCCATCTTTAACTTTCCACATGCTGGCAGAATCCTACCACTCCAAATGGCTAGCTTGCATTGAGAGCAAAATCAGAACCTGTGGCCTATCACCAGAGTCACTGCTGATGCTCTCGCAATTGGAAGCATTCCCGACAAACAAGTGCAGAATCCTAGAGACTGAATTCCAAACCTTTTGCAGTGCAGCCAACAAAACCTGGTTCCTCATTGGTGTTGGGAATTCCACCCTTGTTTGGCCAGGACACTCCATATTTACACCAGCTTTACGGTCCCCATCTATGCAGAGCTCTTTCCCTCGCAAGATTTAACGTCTTACCGTCTGCAGTTTTGCAAGGTAGATTCTCGACAATCCCATACTCTGAAAGATCCTTCCCCTGTGGCACAAAACAGGTTGAATCCATCACACATGCTTTATTTTATTGCCCATTTTATGCAAAAAATATATGATAAGCATTTGACCCCCTTATTGAAGGAGGGGATTTATCGCACTGACTCTTCCAGGGTGTCTTATCTGCTGAACAATTGTAGTAAGGACGTTGTGGAGAATGTGGCAAGATTTTTGAGTGGCGCTATGAAATTACGTCACCATAGCTCCTAAGAGCCATCTTTGTACCTCATGATGTCTGGACAGTTGTATCTTAAAGTATCTCATACTATGCTTCATTAACTATATTGTGTTCTGATCCATGTATACGATGCACTTTTTATGCCAATAAAGGTCTTTGATTGATTGATTTATACTCTCTGAGCTGGGAAACTGTGGAGCAGAGCTACTCTGGGTAAAGGACTGTGATCAGGAGCCATCTAATTGTTTTTATGGGTGCTGTAGTGGCATAGTTACTGTGTGGCAGTGGGATGCAAGGTCTTCTTTAATCTTTCATTAGGAATCCACAGCTCACAGTGGTGGAATTTGTGGTTCTCTTGAATTCTAAATCTTCTTGATCAATATTACTGACATTTCCATCATTAGATGCCTTCAGGATCACTCATTAATGTTTCCCAATGAAGAACACCTGGTCCCTAACATAATTTTATGTACATGTGCAATCTATAATTATTTCCATCACAGCAGAAGATAACTTGCTGTTACTCCATTCATATATGGAAGCAAAATCACTGCCCAGGTTAAAAAGAAAAGAAAAGGTGATATAAGAAATAGTAGGCTAATCAAGTCATCATCTGCCTGGAATGTAATAGCAGCAGTCTACTTTTAATATATGTGTTTCCCATATTTTAAATGAATTTCCCATTTTAATTGAGATTTCATTTTGTCCAGTCTTCAACATCCATTAATGTGTCTGTTAAAGTGTTTTTATTCCTGACATAAATTTGATTTTAAAAAATGGAGAGGCATCATTTGAATAGTATTATCTAATGATAATGGGCAGCTTGTAAATTTCAGAACTGTGCATGACATATAGTAGTCGGATGAATTCTCTATATTTCAACAGCTCAGAAAGGTTGAGATGGTGATCTAAAAGTATTGTGTGGTTCTATATCATTACAATGGATGTTAGGAACATAACGCTATCTTAGTAGTGCTTATAAACCTCAGTTGCACTTAAATTACTCAAGACTTGATCTACTGAGTGGAATCGTGGAATCTTCTTTCCCATTCTAATACATTCCCATATCTATACATTCAGAAATGTAGTATAAAAGAATGCTCAATATTATCTACAAATATGCAACTGAGATCTGGCCCCAGTTCAAACAGTTACTGGGCAGCAAAACGCTTGGCATTGCAGAGGACCCTAGAAACCTTTCAGCATCTCCTCACCTCTTCCTGGCACATAGCACCATGTGTGAGGCTGCTTCTGCCTCCTGTGAACATTGGTGTGTGTGGTGGCCTAAACTGCATGACCTTTCCTTACCATTTGAGCAGTAATGCACAAATCCAGCTTTGGCATGGAATGCTCAGCTTACTTCAATGCTGGAGTTCAAAGGGTGTTTGCTGCTTCCTCCTTCAAAAAGTATTCCTAGCTAGTGTGTGTGAATTAGCAGGAGCATGGATATAGCTGTCTCAAGCAGAGGCAGATTTCCTTTTAGCTTGCACTGAAACAGCTCACAATCATTGAAGGATGCAATCAGGCAAGCCCTCAAAAGCTAGGACCTTGCATACCAGCCAAGGTGTCATGAATGAGCCAGACCCCAAGAGAAGTTTGCAGCTAGCTCCCAGTGAAAGCAGGCACCAGGAGGAGAGAGGGTTAACTACAAGACAAGAGGATTATAGACATGAGTCAACTCCCCAACCCGTAGGAATGCCAACTGATAGCAGCTTATTAGAGAGCCAGCCAGTAGCTTGCCAGCGTGCCAGCGAAGAGCAAGATACAGGGGTTAGAAATGAACCCAACTTAGAAAGCGGGAAAGTCCATGGAAGTAAACTCTCAGAGAATGAGGAAGAGGTGGGAGCTGACCCCCTCTCCCTAAGGTCTAGGTGTATGGGGGCTCTTCAAGACAGAATACGTCACAAAAGGAAGTTTGCCTGTTTCTGGTCTCGCCGGAAACACCTGCCTTAGAAGAGACATCTTTGATTGACGGACGGACGGCTGTGCTTGCCGCTCTGATGAACTTTGTTGTTTTTGCAATAAATCCTCCTTTCAATCAACTCTGCTCGTTTCGTTATCAAGACTCCCTGACATATGGTAGGGTAGTTTAACTGTGACCTTCCAGGTGTTGTTGAACTGCAACTCACATCGGCTTCAGCTAGCATGGGCAATGACAAGGGATGGTGAGAGCTGTAGTAGCATCTGGGGTCATAGGTTAGCCACCCCTGAGCTATGGACTTCTGTTCCCAAAGAGTCCAGTGAGAGCTCTTCCCCAGATTCTGCTAGGATGATCATAAACATTTACACAGCACAAGTTTGCTCAGATGTCACTACAACTGTGTTCCGTGTGGCTTACTTCCAGGAAAGTATGTGTTGGGTTTAGAAGCAGCCAATGAGAAGGAGTGCCCCCTGTCAGCAGAGAGGGTACTGCAACTGGTCTGGCTGCACTGGACCCCAGTGCCGCAACAGTAATGTAGAACAGAGTGTGATTGGTGGGGGTGCCAAATTTGAGAGCCCAAAGTCCACCACTGCCACCGCAGACCTGACTATGGTGTCACTGCTGCACACCCTGATGGTGTGTGGCAGGATGGTGGTGAGGTCAACAGAGTTCAGGTGCACTAGCAGAGCCAGTCTTGTAGTTCTGGTAGCGTACCATGCCAATCTCACTCCTTGCCCTGTTGCTCCTTTGCCATTCTGGCTGCGGCAGCCATGCTGGGGAGGAAGCTAAGCAGAAGTTGGCTTCTCACCTGGCCACAGAGGTCCATGCGACGGTCATCTCCAGGCTTGACTACTGTAATTCGCTCTACGCGGGGCTGCCCTTGAAGCTGACCCAGAAACTCCAGCGGGTGCAGAATGCTGCAGCGAGGCTCCTCACGGGGTCTCTGCCATGGGAGCATATTCACCCAGTGCTTTTCAAACTGCACTGGCTCCCGGTGGAGTACAGGGTCAGATTTAAGGTGCTGCTTTTGACCTTTAAAGCCCTTCACGGCCTAGGACCCTCGTATCTACGGGACTGCCTCTCCCAGTATGCCCCACGGAGAGCCTCAAGGTCCATAAATAGCAACACCCTAGTGGTCCCGGGCCCTAAGGAAGTTAGATTAGCTTCAACCAGAGACAGGGCCTTTTCAACTCTGGCTCCAGCCTGGTGGAACACTCTGCCTCATGAGACCAGGGCCCTGCAGGATCTGATTTCTTTCCGCAGGGCCTATAAGACAGAGTTCTTCCGCCTGGCCTTTGGCTTAGAGCCAATTTGATTCCCTCCCTCTCTTTCTTTTTTCCTTTCCTTCTCCTCCTGCGATGAGGCTACATTTTAATATTTTAATGTTTCAATATTTTATGTTGTATTTTAATTTTGTTTTTAAGTTGTAATCATTCAACTTGTTTTTTTATTGCTTTTTTATTGCTTGTAAGCCGCTCTGAGCCCGGCCTTGGCTGGGGAGGGCGGGGTATAAATAAAAATTATTATTATTATTATTATTATTATTATTATTATTATTATGTGTGAAGCCAGCACTTGCGGTTTATTTTCCTCAAGCAAACTGCAATCTAGAAGCCAATCTTCTCACGCAAAGCCAGCCTCTGCCCTCCCTCCCTGTACAAGGCAAACATTTGACACCCTTCTCCAAGCCTTTGTGGCACTGGTTAAGCCAGGCTTTGGGAAGGAGGTGTGAGGCTCTGGCAGGGTCCTAGAGCCCTCCAACCACCTTCCTAAAGCCTGGTCATTGCCCAGCTTTGGGAAGGAGGCAAGAAGACTCTAGGATCCTTCCAGAGCCCCCACGCCTCCTTCCCAAAGCTGGGCAAATGCTTACCAAGTCTTGAGAAGGTGCCTTCCTTGGCTGTGCACCTAGCAGCCACCCTGCTCATACTGCCCTAAGTCTGCCTCTGCCCCCCTTTCCTGGCACGTCACTCACTCACATTAAACCAAAGCTTATTTTTAACTATGGTTTAATGTGACGTGTAAACGGCCTCAGAGTTTTGTGAGTGTGATTCTGTAATCTTTCCCCTTCTTTTCTTTAGGTTGTGCTTGAATTTTCTACTGTATGTTGATACTGCATATGTTATATACCATGGGCAGGCAGACTAAGGCCCGGGGGCTGGGTGCGTCCCAATCGCCTTCTAAATACGGCCCACGGATGGTCCGGGAATCAGCATGTTTTTACATGAGTAGAATGTGCCCTTTTATTTAAAATGCATCTCTGGGTTATTTGTGGGGCCTGCCTGGTGTTTTTACATGAGTAGAATGTGTGCTTTTATTTAAAATGCATCTCCGGGTTATTTGTGGAGCATAGGAATTTGTTCATTATTCCCCCCCCAAAAAAAATATAGTCTGGCCCCCCACAAGGTCTGAGACACAGTGCACCGGCCCCCTGCTGAAAAAGATCGCTGACTCCTGTTATACACTGTCCTCTTTCGAAGAATTGAAACAAAACGTGGGGGCAGAAATGTTAGCCGTACAACAGATGCAGAATGCATAGCCAAGCGATTGCCTTTTGCTGTGTCCTACCACCTCTTTCAGATCAGCCAAGGACGCCCCCAAGTGATGAATAAGAGCACTTGAGCCCAGGAAGAAGAGTGGCTGGAGATGGAATACGAATGATGAATAATGTGCTGGAGAAGCTCTTTATATATAAATAGCTCCATAACTCTGATCACATTACACCGTAACCCAGGTCAGCCCAATGCGGATTGCAGCAAGGCCCTGTTAAAGAGGATGATGCTTTCTGCTACTGCTCTCCCTTGCCACTTATCTGTGAGTTGCCATGGTCTTTTCAGTGCAATTAGTCAGTCAGTCAGTATAATCCAACCTTTGCCTTTGGTAGTACTGAACTTGGCCAAATCTGAGAAAATTAGGAAATGAATCAGAGGATGAATAACATTAACAGTGACGCAAAAGGGCCAGAGAAAACCGAATCTCTCTTCATATCCCTTAAAGCCAAGGAAGACAAAGGGTTTTCATAACGGTATCAAAATAGGTATTGATATATAGTAATAGTATCTCTCCATACTCTATTTCTTCCCATGACAGATCTAAAAAGCAAACTCAAATCTGATGCTTTGCATAATTATTAGATTTATTTTAATGCATATCCTATATATACTACAGTGTATGTTTCCAGTTTTTAGTTCTCTGTTTTTATTTATGTTACTGCAGTATTTACTTTATTTATCAACCTTATATACCTCCTTTTGCCAATAAGGCCCCAGGGTGGTTTAAATCAATAGAAATATATAAAAGCAATACAGTAAAATAAAATTCAAAGGTAAGAAAAACAGGTCCATAACTCTGAGAGCAGCAGAAGAAAGATAGTATGAAATTTAATATTTACCATATCTATATAAATCTGTTATATATATATTTAAATGTTCTGCTTTAAACATTGTAAATCATCATAGGAACTTGATTTGGAGTAGAAGGCGGGGTAAGAAAACCCCAAATAGAATACATACATTAATATATAATTTATATACAATAACTTAGATCTATGGCCATTGCTTGTGGGACGCGGGTGGCGCTGTGGGTTAAACCACAGAGCCTAGGGCTTGCTGATCAGAAGGTCGGCAGCTTGAATCCCCGCGACGGGGTGAGCTCCCGTTGCTCAGTCCCTGCTCCTGCCAGCCTAGCAGTTTGAAAGCACGTCAAGGTGCAAGTAGATAAATAGGTACTGCTCTGGCGGGAAGGTAAACGGCGTTTCCGTACGCTGCTCTGGTTTGCCAGAAGCGGCTTAGTCATGTTGGCCACATGACCCAAAGCTGTACGCCGGCTCCCTCGGCCTATAGAGCGAGATGAGCGCTGCAACCCCAGAGTTGGCCATGACTGGACCTAATTGTCAGGGGTACCTTTACCTTTACCTTTATGGCCATTGCTTGGTGTGTGAGAGCTTCCTAGCCATTGACTCCGCTGTTGTAGTACCATGGAATGTTCCTGAACACTCTCAGGAATGGCTAACCTTTTTACGGCTCATGCATCTTAAGCCACAAAATGGCTGCCAAAGGTGGTGGCATAATACAAAATGGTTGCCACATCAAAAAGAGCAGAAACAGAGACAGGAACACAGAATAGTGTGGGCAAGACTTCCCATCAGCTGCCCAATTAATTGGAAAAAAGGCACCTACATTGGCCACCACTGAGCTGACAGAGATAAACTCTTTGCACTCAGCCTATTTTCTGATGGTCGGGGGAGTGTGGGCGTCCAGTCCCAGCAGCCAATGCAATGCTGACAAGTGTAAGGGGATATGCTCAGTCTAAAGGTAAAGTTAAAGGACCCCTGGATGGTTAAGTCCAGTCAAAGGCGACTATGGGGTTGTGGCGCTCATCTCGCTTTCAGGCCACGGGAGCCGGCGTTTGTCCACAGATAGTTTTCCGGTTCATGTGGCCAGCATGACTAAACCGCTTCTGGTGCAACGGGACACCGTCACGAAAACCAGAGCGCACGGAAACCCCATTTGCCTTCCCGCCACATCTGTACTTATTTATCTACTTGCACTGGCATGCTTTCGAACTGCTAGGTTGGCAGGAGCTGGGGCAGAGCAACGGGAACGCAGCCCGTCGCAGGGATTCAAACCGCTGACCTTCCGATCAGCAAGCTCAAGAGGGTCAGTGTCAGGAAAAAGCAGCAATGCAAAAGCCAGCTGCAGGTGGCTGGAATGCAAAACAGGATGTTGTGGTCTGGAACTGTACTAGTGGAGAAAGGGGGCAGTCCATTCTCCGTACTGAGCACCGGATGTTAGCTCAGAGTGTCATGTGACCTGTGCTGGAAGTACAGGGGCGGAGTTGTGACTCTACTGCCGGAGTCTGGAGGGTACAGACACGTTTTCTCTGTACTGCTGAATGACAGGAATAAAGACATGTAAATAGGCTCCTGTCTGTCTCTTTCCCCCTCCCTGGGGGAATGCAGGGAGGAGGGAGGAGAAGGTGTGTTCTTCTCACGTTTGAGGAGGATCGCCGATGTATGACCTTGCCTGCCAGGAGACGCAGACGGGAAGGTCAACAAGGATCCCAGCCGAATGCCTGGAGTGAGGCCAGTTACTTCTGACTGCGGCTGGAATCCTGACAGTCAGTGCTTTAGACCACAGCGCCACCTGCATCCCTGCTCAGTGCAGGAGAGACTGCACCAATGCAAATAGGAAATGAGCAGGAAGAGCAGAGAGTCTCTCACGCACTGTGTGTTTTTGAGGGGATATTTACTGAGACCTCTTGGGAGTGCTATAGGAAGTGCCGCAGGCACATTGGCACCCATGGAGACCACATGAGAAACTGCAACAGCAGAACATGAATTGGTTTACTGTTATGTACTGAAGTTCTCACCATGGCCACCAGGGGTATTGTGTATATAGTTTTCACTCAGGTCCACATAAGTTAATTTAGGCGGGAAACCCTGGGTTGTTGTTACAGTGTTGACAGCTGACTGCCTATAAAAGCAGGCCGGCTGAACTGTTTGCAGTTCAGTTCAGTTCCAGCTTACTATAAAGAACCACTTGGAGAAATCTCTGTGTCGACTGCTCTGTCCACCCACAACTTAATATTTACAGTGAGAAACAATGCAGTAAAAGAAACGAAATGTCAGTCTGGATGGGAAAGAATTGCTGCTTAAGGACAGTGGGAGGTGGAAAGACCAAGCATGGAGCTGGGTGACAGATACACTTTGCTGAAGCTCAGAGGTTGGATGGGACACAGTATGTGTTGGTTGCCTTTTAACATGAAGAGGAAGATGAGGCTAAAATGAGCCTCATTTTGTTTGTGTTCGTTCCTCTCCCCACATCCGCATTTCCAGATCTTGTAACAGTGTTAGAACAAGCAACTCTCTGAATAGTGAGCTGCTAGCCCTGGCACTCCTCTGGGGCTTTTAGTCTGAGAGGCACAGAGATGTAACATGTTCCCTCAAGCACTATGAGCCAACAGGGTGTGGCAGCTGACTGGCAGCAGGAGAAAGGAACAAACACTACGATAACCAAGGATGTGGAGATCCCAGGGGCAAACTTACATGCTCCAGAGCATATAGGGGTAAATAAGTCGGGTCTCTAGTGTCCAGAGTACATAGGGGAAAAAATATTCCAGAGTGCTTTTAAAAACAAAAAACAAAAACACCTGATTCTGAAGCAAGCTGGTGGAAATTCCAGCTGAAATAGCCAAATAAATAGGGATATAATAGGACAGTGTGGCAGTATGAAGCAAGAGGGAAGCAGTGGGAAATTCAGATGAGAGAGATAAACATTTAAAAGAAATGAGGACAGGAAAAGCCATTGTAGAATCATCTTGTGGAACGAATGAGATAGTGAGAAAAGCCATCTGGAGAAAAGATGCGACACAAGGCCTTGAAGACATAAGCCCCAGCAAAAGCCAGGTATACCTAGGAGCCAGGATATTTTAAGGATGGCAATAACCACTAACACTGCTACAGTTAATTGAAATTGTTGCTACAGCTCCTGGCCGGAAATAGCCTGCCACCCATTTATGGCTCGTATTGAAACAGCTCGGACTTAGCAAAGCACATCTGGCAAGATCTTAAGCAGCTTCCATGCCAGGACTCTAGAGGACGCCAGTACATGTCTGTCTGGCAATTTAGATGACCAAGCAAGCAAATAGCATGCCTGTCTACTAAAACTACTTTGCTTCAAAGCTGTGTCTCCGAGGGTCAGCAGGTTTAACACCAAATGTATAGCTGGCATTTGAGGTGGCTTGGTGTCAGTGCAGCAGCTGGATGAATTGCACCACAGTCCTTGGGGAACATCAGTGACAAATCATTATATGACGGCCACTGTCTGTTCAAATGTCTTTTTTATTGAAACAGAATCTTTTCAGCATCCTTTTCTTCAATAACACCCCCCCACACACACACCATGTTTCTGGCACAAAACATCATTTTAACTTTCACTATATCCATTTTCATCTCTCCATCACTATGGATTTTAATTACCTTCCTGACACTTAGTTGCTTTTTGGTCCTTGATGCTGATTCCTTTTTACAGTTTCCTTCACAGCTCTTGGCTTGTAGCTTAAACTGACACGTTTCTGGAATCCCAGACAACATCCAGCATCATCTTCTGTTGTCTGCATTCACTGCTATTTCTCTTCGCTGCATGTGATTCTTTCATTCACTTAGCCTGTTATTTATGCATCTGACTTTCCATCAAGCAAGTGAGCAATTGCTGGCAGAGGCTGCTTTCTTGTAATGTCATGCTTCTCCAGTAAAAAGCCAATTTAACAAATTTAGGCCCTCTCTAAATGCATGTATCTGTATGCAGCGTATCTCGAGACATGTGTGGATATTAAATGTGGGATTATTGGATGTGAGTAGAGGGTGAGCAGAAACACACTAATAATAATAATAATAATAATAATAATAATAATAATAATAATAATAATAATAATAAGTTATTTATATGTCACCCATCTGACTGGGTTGCCCCAGCCACTTTGGGCAAAAACAAAAATACCTGATTCTGGAGCAGGGATGCTCCCAACAAAAACAGTAAAAACTCAATACAACATCAAACACTAAATAACTTCCCTGAACAGGCCTGCCTTAAAAATCACATAGTTGTTTATTTGTTTGACATCTGCTGGGAGGGCACATTTGGCACGACTTTTTACAGCATATGTATATACAGACACTAATGAGCTTTGCCTGTCAACCTCCTAAAAGCAGGATCTCCATTCATGTGTAAGCTCTTTCAGGTCTTGTGCTAAATCTGAATGAAGGCGTGGGCACAGTTAACACCCCCCTTCTTTGCATGTTCAGTGTCCTGCCCCACTTTGAGTCTCACAGAGGGAAGCCTTGGTCTGTGGCACTTACAAGCAGGCAAGGCAGAGTCCTATGAGGCAAAGCAGCGTCACTTCCAGCAAGGCTGAGTCACATCAGGACCTTGGACAGAGCAGTGTAGCTTCTGTCTGGAGCAGAACTGTTGTCTCAGCAGAGCACAGAGACCTTTTGCAGTCTTTGGAAGGCTGTCTCTTCTGAGAAACTATGAGTGCTTCTGAGGGACCACTGTCCAGTGTTGTGGCACTGTTTCCTGTTCCATGGGGACAACATGGAATGTATTGGAAAGGCATCTTGTGAGTCTGAGGTGCCTGACGAAAACATCCTCTGGCATGCAGGATCCCAGAGCTGAGAACAGAAACTTCACTATTTAGCACGCCCACATCTGGGTCTTCCTATGAGGCCTGGGTGGAATTGGGAACTGCAAAACATGATATTCAGTAACCAGGTTTAGAATATCTGCACACAGATCTTACTACAGCTATTATTAGTTGAATGTATGTGCCACTGTTTATTCTAGAGCATCAACCATTTGCAGATGGGTCTCAGGCAGTCTCCTATGCATTCAGGACCACTTTCACATAGCTCCAGCAGTAAAATGGCATCATTTGCTCAGACCATTCACTGGACCAGTTACTTTCATATCAGATGACTTCTCACCCTCCTCCAACAACATCAATAGAAATTTAAATGGACAGCTTAGGGAAGTTTACATGTGATAGCTGTCAAGTGAAGGCTGTTTTAAATCACTCTGCCTACTGACTGTTGTTACTTGGATTCTGATTCAGATGTTAGCAGACCTATTAACCTCCTACAGGCTGTGGGGCGCAAACCTGATCCAAGACCTACAGTATTTTTCAAGGACATATCAGGGGCACCAATATAAAAGAGGGAATAAAACTTCCTAGGTGCTATGTATTTCAGTATTCCAAACCCTACAGTCTATATTCCTTATCCCCTGAGAAATTTAACTAAGCATTCCTCCCAGCTTAGATGGGGGTTTCTTCAAACATATGAATGGCTTCAGCAAATTTCAACCAAGGATGGCCAGTTGTGGACCAAATCTGCCTGTCATAAAGATGGCTGGATCTGTTAATTTGAGTTTTTCTCAGTTTTCCAATTTTATGCTCAGTTCTCCATATTTTCCACATCTGTTTGCAATGATCAGTATCATTATTTTGAAAGTCTTCATAAAAAGTTATCAGCATTTTAGTGCAAACGTCTCCTAATATTCACGTTTACATGCAAATGTGGCTAATATACACATTTTTGCAAAACAACTTCCCAAATATAATGCATTTTAAATGTTATTTTTACTAATACATGCATTTTTATGCATACCTTACCACAGTATATTGCAATTTTGTATACACTATTTGGCCAGAGAAATGCAGTTCAAAATCTGGGGAAGCGTGAATTTCAAACAATGTGCTTTGGTTCTCATATTGTCACAGAAACTGAATTACGGAGGTTTACCTTTAAAAGTGAACTGAATCAAATCCTCCTCATCCCAGGGCCCTCTTATGAGTCTTCAAGAGCCTGAAGCAAAACTGTGTTGGGCTCATACTGCAGAAGCCGTTTGCTCCCCCAGTAGCAACAACCTTTGCCTCAAGTCTCAGTAGCTACTAGGTTCCACACATCTTCTGTGAGGCTAGGATATTAAAAGGCTATTTCAGAGTGCTCCTCTAATACTCCACTTAGCATGATGTTTGAATGAACCCACTGTCCCCCTGTCAGCTGAGTGCTAAAGCTGTTTTTGCACCTGGCCTTAAGAAGCTGGCTATTCCTCCTTTAGAGATTAGCTTGATTCTACCTTTGTGGGGGCATTGGGCATTCTCCAGAATGGTAAGTGTTCTGTTTTGCAAGAAAGAAATCAGAGAGTGTTTGTTTTTCAAGCAAGCAGGCAAAATGAAAAAGAACACTCTGTGTCCTAAGCAAGACCTTCTAAATGTGTCTGAAATTTTAGCTTTAGGCAAAATAGTGTGTTAACAACAGAAGAAAGCATGAGTTTGTCTTCTTTTTTGATGTGCATTGAATCAATGGTAATTTCAAGACAAAAGTGAAAGAAATCTGGTTTCTTGTCAGTGATTTCTTGTGAATTGCTGCCAACAAAAGTTCTGAGCATGGAGGTCAAAAAGACAGGGCAATGACAAACATCACCTTCGCTGTCTTTCACAATCTTCCCAGATCCTTCAAACTAGAGTTTTAGATTTAACTACCATTGATATAAGCTAGTATTTTGCTAAATATTCAAGGGAGGGCTTTCATGGGCAAGATGTTTCTTGATTTCCTTCCCCTTTCTCTTTCTTCACGACTGCTCCTTTCCCCAATCTTCTGCTTCAGCGCCATTTTTTCTTAGCTCATGTACTCCAAACCAATCATTTCATGGATGAGATAGATTGCCGTCTTTGAATTAGCTTCATAATAACATGTAGCCACATTTTATTTGTTAAATGAAGACATTATGCAGTCAAGGGAGGGCAATGATTCTTGTCCTCTTTTAATTCTCTCCCACATCCACATTTTCTGAAAAAGAAAAAAAAGAACAAGGAAGAATTTTTTGAGGAAATAGCTACTTTTCAGCTCAGCCCTAATATAAAAGCAAAATGGCTACCCATTCATTTGCTTGTAACTAATATTCAGGTTCCAGGAGCAAACAAATTTATGGGAGAATGTAAACTGTATGTAAAGAATGTTTTTAAAAGAGAACTTGTGTGTGGTGAGGTGGGTTTATCCTGCACTAGTTTCTTTTGAAATTTTAAGTCTTTGCAAGGTGTGTTTATTTCCAATAATAGGGACACAGGTGGTGCTGTGGGTTAAACCACAGAGCCTAGGTTGGCAGTTTGAATCCCCGCGATGGGGTGAGCTCCCGTTGCCCGGTCCCTGCTCCTGCCAACCTAGCAGTTCGAAAGCACCTCAAAGTGCAAGTAGATAAATAGGTACTGCTCCGGCGGGAAGGTAAACAGTGTTTTCGTGCACTGTTCTGGTTCGCCAGAAGTGGCTTAGTCATGCTGGCCACATGACCCAGAAGCTGTACGCCAGCTCCCTCAGCCAATAAAGCGAGATGAGCGCCGCAACCCCAGAGTCGGTCACGACTGGACCTAATGGTCTGGGGTCCCTTTACCTTTACCTTTTATTTACAACAACAACAACAACAACAACAACAACAACAACAACAACAATTTATTTGTACCCCGCCCATCTGGCTGGGTTTCCCCAGCCACTCTGTGTG